>NC_139672.1:15162980-15167980 GCF_951799395.1 Argentina silus | reverse complement strand
GAACACTTCATCTGTCTTTTCATCTATTTCGTGGCGAGGTTTGAAAATGAAAGATAGGTTGACATGACACAAATTAACTGACAGTTTGTTTTGACTCTGTATACTGTTTTTCTTGACTACCTTGACAGTTTGCTTGCTTGTTAAAACCTCCCTCATCACACTTGTCAGTTTAGGCGACGTAAATGAGTATTTTCCCTGAGCAGCCGCTTGTCAAATATGTCTGTCCTGTGGCTGTTTCCGTGGTGAGGAGGAAGCTACAGCTAATTTGACTGGTTGTTCTTTTGTGAGGATTAGCCACAGCTACAGCTCATTTGACTGTCTGTTTCTTTCGTGAGGAGTAGCTACTGCTAATTTGACTGGCTGTTTCTCTAGTGAGGAGTAGCTACTGCTAATTTGAATGACTGTTTCTGAGGAGTAGCTACTGCTAATTTGAATGGCTGTTTGAGTTAGAGCTAAAAAACTGTGTATATAAGAAAAACATGTTTTTTAAAAATCCATGTTTTTATCTCTTAGTTAAGGCTTATGTGATGGGACTGAAGTGGGAGACAGGTACTGTCTGATAGACTTCCAGAAACATTTGATCCAGGATAGGTAGCCTAGATACGAAATTATAAAATAACAACATTTCCCTGTGTTTATGAGAATTAGAATTTTCCCTCAAAAAATGTTTTTATATTCTCACAAACTGTCCACATAAGGCTCATGTGAGCATCGGTGAACGATTTTAATGTAAATAAAGATACCACGAAAATATCAAGGTAACATGTACAGAATGCTAATATGTCATAGGGCGAATACTATACAGTAGCTATCTGTATGGGCTAGCTACCCTACGCTATACAGCTAACAGTGCTATGACTGATCACAGAACAGCAGACAGAGGAGAATAACACAGCAGAGTGCCCTGTGTGTGTGTGTGTGTGTGTGTGTGTGTGTGTGTGTGTATGTGCCCTGCTCCATCATGTTATCATAGTAGCAGCCAAAGCTAGCTTGCTCATCCTATTATTCAATGTTTACGACCATCCAGCTATTAACAGATCGATGGCTAATCCAATAGAGGACCGTCTACAATCCTCTAATCTCCTCAAGGCTCCCATGGACGACGTGCGAGGCTAAAACTCTGCGGAAACTTCGATTGCTTCGGGTTTTTCAATGTTAGACCTCATTTTCCAACGACTCCCTGATGAAGGCCATGCGGAAACGCGTCAGGGTTTTAAAAGTGTTGTGTTAAACACGCCTGAACAAATAAAGGCATTATACATTTATGAAGAGTGCTTTGGTCCTCCTTTTTTGATGACTCATTTTCCAGCTGCTTGGAGCATTGCAGGTTCATCCACACATTTTTTTCGGTCGTATTTCCATTCTCTAGCTTTCTTCGGCTAGCATTTAGCCTTCCCAATGTACATGAATGGGATTACTTGTATGCTCTACGTATGACTACTTCTCCACAAGATATTCAACAGCCACCTCATATCTTTGTGGGCTGTACATGTGTAACAGGTATATCGATACATACCTGTGCTAACCCTAACCCTAAAACAATGAGTTATTTCCACTATTACAAGCACTATTATACCATATGTTATTCAAATACTTCTTGTTTTTCCCTCGGTTTGGAACTCATTTTATCTGAGTAAGTGGTAAGCAGAAGGCTCAACAAAGGAACAATGGAAGAAAGGGATGGGCCAACAAAACTCCAAGTACGTGAAAAATTAGGCCTAACATTGGGGGGAAAAAAACCCCAGAGCTATCCCTTTAAGTAGAATAAATCATAAAACAAATAATAAATCATAAATGTATTTATCAATTACAAAACCAGACATCACAATAAATCATGAATAAATAGATCAATTATACAAGGCAGATATCTCTCCCTACAAGCCACTGTTACTGAGTGAAATCCACATGTATTCCATTTGAAGTAATGTAGGCTGTAAGCTGTAAAGACACTAGTGAAGTTGATCTGATAACGTAGCTTTGTTCTCATTTGAAACCAATACACAGCTGAGATTCTCTTTTCTTTTCCTTCGTCTGTGCAATCGGGAGAGAGAGAGAGCGAGAATGAGAAAAAGAGAGATAGAGAGAGAAATAAAGAGAGAGAGAGAGAGCGGGAGAGAAATAAAGAGAGAGAAATCGAGAGAGACAGAGAAAAATAAAGAGAGAGAGAGCGAGAGAATGAGAGAGAGAGAGAAAGCGAGAGAGAGAGAAAGAGGAATAAAGAAAGAGAGAGAGAACGAGAGAGAACGAGAGAGAAAGAGAGAGAGAGAGAAATAGGAATAAAGAAAGAGAGAGAGAACGAGAGAGAACGAGAGAGAAAGAGAGAGAGAGAGAGAGAGAGAAATAAAGAGAGAGAGAGCAAGAGAGAATGAGAGAGAGAGAGAAAGCGAGAGAGAGACAGAGAAATAAAGAGAGAGAGAGAGAGAGAGAAAGAGAGAAAGAGAGAGAGAGAAAACAACTCTGTCGTCGTGCAGATTACGATATCAGGTTTCTGTTTTGTCATTGATCATTTGGAGGCGCCTCGGTGTTCACCTCGTTAGGGCAGTCACAACTTAATGGCTGCCTGGGAGTCGTAGAGGGAGCAAACGGATGGAGAGGAGACGGGATGTAATTGTCTATCCTCTCTAGACTCAAAAACCCCTGAGTCTCCCCCCCCCACGCCTCGCCTTGCCTCCCCACCCCACGCCTCGCCTTGCCTCCCCCCCCCACGCCTCGCCTCGCCTGGCTGTAGCGTTCATTGATTCCACGTCCGCCGTTCCCCGCCAAACGCTGACCTGATGAGACAATCTTAATAGCGCTGCCCCATTAAATATCTGGACGAAATTTATCCACGGAGACACCCCCCCTACACACACACACACACACACACACACACACAGAGCATCTGAACAGGGCCATGACTTCATCACAACAAGATTGTCCACGAGTGTGTGTGTGCGTGTGCGTGTGTGTGTGTGTGTGTGTACGGTATGTGTGTTTATGTGCGTGTGCGTATGTGTGTACAGTATGTGTGTGTGTGTGTGTACAGTATGTGTGTTTGTGTGCGTGTGTGTGTACCCAGTACATGTGTTTGTTTGTATTTGTGTGCGTGCGTGCATACTTACCTGCTTGTGTGTGTGTGTGTGTGTGTGTGTGTGTGTGTGCGCGCGCGTCTGAATACATTGCACGGCAGAGAAAGGAAGCGGCCTCATCTAGATGCAGTTAAAGTGTCCATTAGGGCGTCCAGATCTCTCCCCTGTCAGTGTCTGGGTCGTTTGGTATTCCTCTCTGGGTAATTGAAGCCTCTTATTCTCTATATAAAGGGACAGCTGTGTTACTGAACACAGCCTTTGAAAGATAATAAACTGCTACAGTAGTACATTTCAAAGCGAGGCTTGTAGCATCATTGTTTTTCCATTATAAGCCATAACAACAACTGGACTTCCTGATACACCTATCTGTGCAGGAGCAACGTTCTCCGGCACAGTGCACCTGCAGCCATTGACCCTTGACCCTCGGTGTGAACCGCCTTCGCGGCAAGGGTGACATCGAGGAACAGATTGGTAAACACGGACGCTACTGTGGACCGTGTGTTTACTGAACGTATTGTAACTCAAGTTACTGCACGTAACTGCTCCGGGGGGGGGCGCTGCCCCGTGGCTTACCCTGCGCCATGACCTCCCTCCGCATGTGCACGTGTGTGTAAAAACTGTGGTGTGCATCTCGAGGGGGATACGCGAAGCTCACAGGATAGCACATAGTGTGAGTCAAGTCTAGCCAAGCAGGCAGATGTCAGAAATAGACTCAGACATGTGAAGTTGAACGCACCCTCTCGGGAGAATTGACAACAGCCTCAACATACCACCACAAGACCGGGGCGGCAGGCTCCCTCAGGCGGTGCAACCCAAACTACTACTACCTCTCCTCCCGAGGGGGAGGCTGGTGGAGGTAATGAATGGGCTTGCTGTAATGAATGGAACGCAATGAGGAACAGGGCGGTGAGCGCGCGCGCGTTTGATACCGTTCCTCGCGTCACAACGAGCCCGTCCTCCGATTTCTGCCTCCACCAGCCTCCCCTGACAGAGACCTAACATGGTGCATCTAACACACTGTTATCTAACACACAGGTGCAGTTTTTCAGCCCGGCACTCAATGCCACGGTTCTAAAGCAGTAAGGGACATATTAAAGTTGTAGGAGGGCATTAAGTATGCTACATCATGAACTAAATATTCACTGAGCATTTGGCGGGTGAGGGGGAGTGTGGGGTGGACCAGGGGTCCTACGGGTGGGGGTTGTGGAAGGGTGTGTGTGTGTGTGTGTGTGTGTGTATGTGTGTGTGTGTGTGTGTGTGTGTGTGTGTGTGTGCCCATGTGTCTGTGTGTGTGCCCATGTGTGTGTGTATGTATGTGTGTACCCATGCCTGTGTGTGTGTGTGTGTGTGTGTGTGTGTGTGTGTGTGTGTGTGTGTGTGTGTGCATGAGCGCGTGCATGTGTGGCTATAAATACACGTTCCTGGTTAAGAGAAGCGCTGGTGCTGCTGAGCAGACAGACCCCGAGGCATGGAAATCCATTATACAATACTCACGTCACCTCCACCCTCACCTGCACCCCTCCACTCAGGAGAACCCACCTCACCTCCACCCCTCCACTCAGGAGAACCCACCTCACCTCCACCCCTCCACACAGGAGAACCCACCTCACCTCCACCCTCCACACAGGAGAACCCGTGAATATTGACGGTAGAGAACGAGGAGGATCAGGAAGTAAAGAGAGTGTGCAGCTCGGAGGAGCAGGACGCAGAACAGCTGGCAGTCACCCAGCAAGTACTGTTGTCATGGCTGCAGAGTCACTACACCGTTCCACTTGTCCCCAGTCCTGAATTTCTGCATTGAAGGCACTCCTGTGCCCCACAATCCTGCCTGCCATTAAGTGTTACCAATATCATTATGAAAGCGATTTGGAAAGTGAGTAGAACGGTGGAACGAGCTTCCCACTGCTGTCAGGACTGCAGAGTCACTACCTA
>NC_139672.1:15125480-15152980 GCF_951799395.1 Argentina silus | reverse complement strand
TATCGCAGGCGAGGAAGCGTTTAAATGTCTCTGATTATCAGTGCGGGGTCTTCTGTGAGTTGTACAGTGCCTTCGGAAAGCATTCAGACCACTTCACTTTTTCCACATTTTGTTGTGTTATACGCTCAATTTAAAATGGATTAAATTAAAAGAATCAATCCACACACAATACCCCAGAATGACAAAGCGAAAACATGTTTTTAGAAATGTCAGTACATTTATTAAAATTGAAATACAGAAATACCTCATGTGCACATACGCATTCAGACCCTTGACACTCTTAAAATTAGCTAAAATGCTAAAATGTCATCAACAAATCACTCAATAAGTTGAATTGAGCCCATATAGTAGTTCATGTAATTTTGGAATTAATATCTTTGTTTTTATAGGGTCTATGACTTGCATAGGAATCAATTACACGCTGTGCGGATCAGGTTAAAGTGAGTCTATAACGCAACAAAATGTGGAAAGAGTGAAGGGGTCTGAATACTTTTCGAAGGCGCTGTAGATGACCGACGTATCACTCACAGCTGTCATTCAAACCTCTTTAGTACACCACAGCCTCAGACAGGGGAGGCTGGTGGAGGTAGAAATCGGAGGACGGGGCTCATTGCAATGCGGGGAACGGAATGAAGAACGGTATCAAACATTTCAACCTCCACCAGCCGCCACACGTGTTTCGGAAAACCGTTCCTCATTCCATCCCATGCATTACGACGCGCCCGTCCTCCGATTTCTACCTCCACCAGCCTCCCCTGGTTTCGGCAATAGCCTGCCTTTCTCTCGGCACGTCCGTTGGACGATGAATTAACTCCCTCAACGACGGAGGACTTTGGCCTTCTCCCGAGTCCGGCACACTCTGCCAGAGCCGAAGTGAGAGCACGTCTCCTCGACTCAGAGGCCAGCACCCTCCCCTGCGTTCCCCCGTTGTGTTTTCACACCTCAGAGCCACCACTCTCCACTCAGCCTCCACTGTAAAAGGCATGATCTGCTACAATGACCTCGTCCTCCCATGTCTAGCTCCGCCACGAAGCACAGACCCAGCTAGCACCACGCGTTGAGATGTCTTAAGGACACACCGTGACACGTTTTTTTTAGAGTCTTGAGACATCCTGAAATGACCAAATGCATCAAGACATCTTCTCGAGGCAGAATTGATGGCTTGGTATGTAGCTCTCTTTCGAAAAAACGGTTCAATCTGGAACCAAAAAGGGATGATCTTCACAGGATACCACTAACGACAGGGACAGCCGAAGAACCCGTTTATCTTCTTCTAAAAGTGAGAGGCCTATCCGCCACTTGACCTTCTGAGACAACACTACTCTCTTGGTACAGGCTGTGTGTCTACTGTACACTCCAGGGGAGGCTGGCGGAGATGGAAATCGGAGGACGGGCGCATTGTAAAGCACGGAATGGAATAGGGAATGGTATCAAACACGTGTGAGCCGGGCCTCCGATTTCTGCCTCCACCAGCCTCCCCTGGAACACTCATTAGATGGCAAGACAGCCTACAATAACCCACAACAAAGCAGTCGTTTCAGATCACGACAATTTATTTCCCAAAGTTCCATATGTTGCTTTCGGCAGACATAGAACAGCATTTCTTTGATAAGAAACCAACTCGGCGCAGCCAATTGTGAAGCGGGGAGGGTCTGGCCCGTCTTGTTAGTAAAGAGCCATACAGTCCTCTGTACACAGACGAAACACGAAACACTTTCTCAATGGTGACATTGTTCTTTGTAGTTTGAGATCCTGCTCCGGAGCGAAGGAAAGAACATCCACAACTGGAGCACACAGAGAGAGATTTTTTCGCCCTTAAGCAATAGTGTTGCTGCCGAAGCCGTTTTATGTCAACACAGCTGGAAAATGTTGATCTGCAGAAAGACAACATCTCACATGTAGGTTTAGTAGTAGTAGTAGCAGTACTACAGTGGTATCACTGTGTTAATACTGTACCATTCCCTTTCATGTTGGGGAACCCAACCAATCTAACCAAGAGCCGCTCTAAGTCCATAACGTAGAATAGAGCATGACAGAACCAATCTAACCAATAAAACACTGTTATACAACATAGAAGAACCAATAACAAAGCTGTTCTACGACACAGACAAACCAATAACACGCTGTTATACAAGATTGAATAACCAATAAAACACTGTTCTACATAGAATAGCCCGACCAACAACAAGCTGTTCTACGACACAGAATAACCGACACAAACCTGTCCTACAACAAATCATATCATAATGAAACAGGCGTAAAAAACATCACTAGTGTTGGGAGACGCATCCATCTAGAACCCCAGATACTGGCGTTTCTCTATAAAAATGTATGAGGTTGTGCAAGATCGTAGCCTGGTTCTGTGTGTTCCACGGCCCCAGGCCCCGAATGCTCTACTGTACCTAGCAGGCCTCCGAGCCTCATCAAAAATACATTAGGCCAGCTCCACTTGATAACATTGGACAGAAGCAGACCCTTAAGTTTGAGCCATCCTGGCACTGACACTGTGAGAGCGAGCCACTCGCTGGAGGCAAGTGTGCCCATACTAAAACACACAGTATTTTTAGCCTGACACGCCCGTATACAAACCGGGAAGCGTTTGCATCGTATATAAAGAGACGGTATATTTATTGTGGGGTATTTTATCAAATATAGAGCCTATATCGGAGGTAGAAAAGTTCATAAAATACCGAATACGGTGTGCCATATGCTGTTTTCCCACAAACAACTCACAAGTCACAGCTCACAGGGCGTTTATGAGAGACATCATTCAGGTAGATTTAATACACCCAGTGAAGGGTGTGACGGCCTATTTTTACGTCCCTCTGCGGGTAGCTGTCTCTGGGTCGCACGTTCTTCACAGAACCTGGTTTTATACGCTACGTGGAGGTCATTTCCTATGCAGTGAAATGTGTATGTGACATTGAAGTGAATGAATCGGTTAGGAACTGACACTCACGCAAAAAATCTGCTAAATAACGAAAAGGAGAAAGTGAAGGAAGGTAGAATGCTATGGATCAGGGGAGGCTGGTGGAGGTAGAAATCGGAGGCCCGGGCTCACTGTAACCCGTGGAACGGGATGAGGAACGGTATCCGGTTCCGTGCATTACAATGAGCCCATCCTCCGATTTCTACCTCCACCAAGCCTCCCCGGCCATGGACGTAGGGTGTATTCATGCGATAGTTTTCATTCCAATGTTGTGCAAAGTATGATTTCACAGACGATTGGACGGACAAGTGCTTCCCTCCCAAATGTGCAGGAATTAGTCAGGCCCCTGAAAGAGAGCAAGCAAGCCTATTAGGTGCTTAACAGTGCTGTGTTGATAACACATGCCTAGCTGGGCTTGAGTCCCCATGACGAAGACAGTGTAGCCAGCTCCACATTAGTGCTGCTGGTTTTGTAAGACATGGAAGCACTCCCTTACTGCGGAGAAGATCTGGGTCAGCCACTGTACTGGGACAACAACAACACCATATCATGCTCTATATTACAGATTGGTGACATATGGTCAGCTATCTGGACTATAATTGTCACATCGTGGGGGTAGACGGCGCCAACATGGTGGTTTGTGTTAGACGCTGCCTCTTGGGGGTATGGATTTATGTTCTATGATTTCACCCTGTGTAGCAGATTAACACCTCAAGGGCATCACGTGTATTGTACATGTTTAGATACACCATAGCTTGGGAACAGTGGAGGCTGGTGGAGGTAGAAATCGGAGGACGGGCCCGTTGTAATGCATGGAACGCGTGTTTGATACCATTCCTCATTCCATTCCATGCACTACAATGAGCCCAGCTATCTGGACTATCCCCTGCTTTGTACCGTAACAAGAAGAGCGGGGCTGGTGGAGGTAGAGATCGGAGGCCGGAGGCCGGGCTCACTGTAACCCATGGGATGGAATGAGGAATGCCTTTGTTTCTAACGCCTTTGTTTCTAACGCCTACAACTTATGTGCCTTACTAGAAATGCGCCTACATCACCATCATCCAACACAAAGAACAACAAATATCACTGGACAACATCATCTAATCAGCACAACGCTCAGGCTGGCGCGGCTCCTGTAGAAGTGATACGTCGGAGGTTTGGCTCCGGGCGTCCTCGGCCTCGAGGGAGAGCCCTGCAGAGGTCGAAGGTGACGCTTGTTGAACCACTGTGACACTAAAGACCAGATCAACGCAGACAGTACTGGGTGACGAGGGTAAACGGTGTGTCACTGCCCTCTCGCCCCCCCTTGCCCCAGAATCTCATTATGCCCCATGCCAACCACCACAGGGGGAGACATCCCTCTCACCTTCAGACTGGTACACAGGCTCCTTACCAGGGCTAGGCACAGACACAGACACAGGCTCCTTACCAGGGCTAGGCACAGACACAGACACAGACACAGACACAGGCTCCTTACCAGGGCTAGGCACAGACACAGACACAGGCTCCTTACCAGGGCTAGGCACAGACACAGACACAGGCTCCTTACCAGGGCTAGGCACAGACACAGACACAGGTTCCTTACCAGGGCTAGGCACAGACACAGACACAGGCTCCTTACCAGGGCTAGGCACAGACACAGACACAGGCTCCTTACCAGGGCTAGGCACAGACACAGACACAGGCTCCTTACCAGGGCTAGGCACAGACACAGACACAGGCTCCTTACCAGGGCTAGGCACAGACACAGACACAGGCCCCTTACCAGGGCTAGGCACAGACACAGACACAGGCTCCTTACCAGGGCTAGGCACAGACACAGACACAGGCTCCTTACCAGGGCTAGGCACAAGACACAGACACAGGCCCCTTACCAGGGCTAGGCACAGACACAGACACAGGCTCCTTACCAGGGCTAGGCACAGACACAGACACAGGCTCCTTACCAGGGCTAGGCACAGACACAGACACAGGCTCCTTACCAGGGCTAGGCACAGACACAGACACAGGCTCCTTACCAGGGCTAGGCACAGACACAGACACAGGCTCCTTACCAGGGCTAGGCACAGACACAGACACAGGCTCCTTACCAGTGCTAGGCACAGACACAGGCTCCTTACTGCTGTCCTTCTACGAGCTAGGGCCAGGCACAGACACAGACACAGACATAGGCTACATACTGCTGTCCTCCCACGGGTCAGGGCCAGGGCTAGGCACAGACACAGACACAGACACAGACACAGACACAGACACAGACACAGACACAGGCTCCTTACTGCTCTCCTCCCACAGGGCAGGACGAGGCACAGACACAGACACAGACACAGACACAGACACAGACACAGACACAGGCTCCTTACTGCTACACTCCCACAGGGCAGGACGAGGCACAGACACAGACACAGACACAGGCTCCTTACTGCTACACTCCCAGACACAATGAATCAACACTTAATTCAATCGCCTGTTTCTTAGTACCGGTAGCGAATCCTCCTCTCTGTGTCTCCTCAGGAAGCAGCCTACCTGGTACTGCAGAAGACCAGCACACAGAGACAACTGCAGGCATCAGTGAAGGATGACACCCTATAGCTGCATCTCCATAACCAACCACGGCTTACAGACGGATCAGACAATCCAACCGTGGGCTGAGCTAAATCGGACTCACCTGCTTCCCCTCGTCCCATCCCAACACGGAACAGGAAAGAACCCAAGCCACGAAAACAGAGAAGGATCCGAGCTCCACAACAGAAAAGGTTTCAAGTTTCAGAATAATAAGGAATCAAAGCTATCTGAACTGCGGGGGGGGGGGGAGGTATAGTCTACCCTCGTACACTCTTGATCACACACGCACGTTACACAACCTCCCGAACTGACAAAGTTCTCATCGCTGGAGAACCGTGGAGGCTGGTGGAGGTAGAAATCGGAGGTCAAACACTTGCGGTATCAAACGGTATCAAACTACCAAACGCGGAGTCCTCCGCCAGCCTCCGGCTGAGAGAACCTGACTGGTCGGGAGGCTGTGTAGCGGTTGGGCCACCGCCGCAGGACGGGAACCCGAAATATCAGGCTTCACACTCGGGCCTTGTTAGCGTCAAGTCCGCGGAACCGAGGCGTGCGGTTCTGGTCGCTGACCCGTGTCATCGGCGGCGCCACACCGCATAGACACACTTGTCAGGGAGCGACGGTGATACTTTAACAAGGAAATCCTGTTAGGAAATTAGCCATGCATGCCAAAATGGTTCAAGAAAATGCCTCTAAAAGCAAAACTAATCCCAGCGGTACTGAATCAGACATGTTGGCAGAGGGTATCCCATGCGTATTGTAACTTTCTTTTTATCTTATTTTTTTACTATTGACTGAGTAGGTATTATTGGAAGGTAGTTGGTGTCACGCCAAATATCGTCCCCAGGCCGTCACTCATTTGGTCCAAACTGTCTTTCTTCTACATCTGATATTTTTACTATTTGTTTGACAGAGATTAGATCAAATATAACATGGCAGCAGCCTCACCGACATAACAGCTACAGCTTAAAAGGATTCTCATGTTGTAGCAGTCGGCAGTTTCGCTGGATTTTATTCAGGGAATGAACTCGACATTCATCTCCAATCACAGAGAGGAGCTGACAGGATGCAACTTCCTCGACCCAGCTCTGATCTGCACCGCCAGGCTGGTGTCACAATTCTTCTAGTCCTCCTCTCTTGTGCTCCAGTAGCATGAAAAAGGGTTCTTCGGCGAGGTAAGAGAACCCTTTTAGGTGCCATGTAGAACTTTCTGACACTGTTTTCTTTTTTTTTTTACACGCTTTTAGGTGCTAGGCGTTTGTAGCCTGCGCTCCGAACAGCACTGAATGAGTCATATCTATCATTGATGAAATGGGAAGCATTTGGGTCCCCGTTTGTTGTGATAGCTGTCATCACAGTGGTCTATTTCAACACAAACACACAAGACCTCTGTGGCTCTGCTCCAGACCTGATAGCCTGAAGCTTGCCCCCCTCTCCCTCTCTCTCTCTCTCTCTCCCTCTCTCTCTTTCAATCCCATCACTCTTCCTCACTCTTCCTCTCTCTCTCTTCCTCCCTTCTCTCTCTCTCTCTCTCTCTTTCAATCCCATGACTCTTGCTCACTCTTCCTCTCTCTCTCTCTGTCTCTATCTTGTTGGCCCGCCTTAGTCAGATCCAGCTGCTCATTTGGCCAAAGAGCAAAGCAATAAATTAACTGGGTTTCACTGGAACTTGGGTAGCATTCCGGGTAGGTTTTGCCCAGTCTTTTCAGACATTTCTGCCCTAACACTGTCGTAGAGACAACATGCTGTAAACCACAGCCATCACCCACTGATTATGGAGTAAGGCTCAGTAAATGGGAAATGGGTTCTAATCCCAGCTGTAGTGAATCCATCCAGTAAAACCTTATTCTTAGTAGTACTGCCATACATGTGTTTTTTTATTTTTTTATTAGAGAGTAATTACCCTAGTAATACCATTGTAATAACATGTCATAATAACACACTTATTCAGTAGTTGTGTTGTAATTGCATAGTAATAAAGTAGAGGTTATGTTATGAACAGTCCCCGGTATTACTCACTTCATAAACAACAACTCTACCAGTAGTCTAGTTACTGTAGTTTACTGCTTGGAAAACATATAGATAGTGATTTAAATGCATTGATTAATTGATTCACTCCTGTATTGATCCATCCATGAAGAGACACTGTAGAGAGTCGCACCCCTGTAATCAGTCAACGCTGCATGCAAAAATGCATCCTTTGAGACTTGGATTGAAACTCCTATTTCATCAACGGCACTGAATAGCCTAGTTTTCACTTAAGCGGAGAGAGTCAATGCAGGGCGAAGGAGTCCTCTCTCCCTCCCTCTCTCTCCCTCTCTTTCTCTACCTCTCTCTTCTCTCTCCCTCCCTCTCTCTCCCTCTCTCTCCCTCCCTCTCTCTCCCTCTCTTTCTCTACCTCTCTCTCTTCTCTCTCTCTCCACTCACTACCACCTTTGTTGCCCAGGTCTGGCTGTTCCCATGACAACAAATCCCCCAACATTGAATTGTCCCAAAAGAGAGAATGCTGCTCCTCAGCTTGGTTGTAAACTAGCAGCTCTGCGTTCAGAGCGGTACTGGTATCTTCATTTAAAAATTACAGCCGTCTGAACAATAAATGTTTTTTTTTTACAAAAGCACCGGCGCCTTCTAACAGAGTTAAATTCAATTCCAATTCATTTAGAAAACCGTAAACTTCCAAAGGTTCCCCTGTCATTTCCTCAACTAAACTGTGATTAACATGAGTGCAGTGGAAGAAGACAGGCAGTCGAAGGACGCTTTGCTTTGGCAGACAAGTTAGCGTGGCAATATGCAAGAGGCCTATAAATTGAATGGCAGGACCGGGTTAAGTAGCGTAGGCTAGCCACCCCTCACCTGCTCTCTGTCCGCCCCCGGGGCAGTCAGGAAATGCACCGCGTTCATTGGTATGCAGAGGGGGTTGCATGAGACAGAAAGCCTCAGAGAACCTTCAGACACACCAGTATTCTTCCAGCAAGTTTTCATCCATCAAAATGAGTCCTAAAGGAAAGCTGTGTGTGTGTGTGTCTGTGTGTGTGTGTGTGTGTGTGTGTGTGTGTGTGTGTGTGTGTGTGTGTGTGTGTGTGCATGCGTCTGTCTGTGTGTCTGTGTGTGTGTGTGTGTGTGTGTGTGTGTGTGTGTGTGTGTGTGTGTGCGTGTGCATGCGTCTGTCTGTGTGTGTGTGTGTGTGTGTGTGTGTGTGTGTGTGTGTGTGTGTGTGTGTGTGTGTGTGTGTGTGTGTGTGTGTGTAGCCTAATTGTGAATGGTAAACGAGATTTGGAATTAGGACCATAGATTAGGTGGTCAGATTAGGTGGTTTAATCTGGGTTACTGGGTGCTTTAGCCTCTACTCCAATTAAATGGGTTACAGGTGTAAATGATTTGAGAAGATGACTTTTAAGTCCTACTCAAATCGTCCTACTCAAATGATGCCGGTAACACATTAGTCATTAGCCTTGAGAAGTTAACCATGACCCTGTCACATGCAGATAACTAATGGTGGAGACAAAGAGCCAGTGAGACCACTTGGGTACAACTTGTTCTAAGTGAGACTTCAGTGCAGTAAACCGAAATCAGTTTGGCAGAGACATCCGCTTACATTTACATTGAAATGAGGACAGGCTGAAGAAGTGTAGCCGATTTAATCAATAAGTCGAGCGTTTGTTACCGGATGATTATTGCGTGCATAACAACATCATTACGCTTTGTTAAATAACGTTATATTCGTCTCGCGTGCTGCAACCCGATCTAGCACAGCATGCGATCGAGTAGAGTTCACCGCGGGAGATTTCCGAAACATGCCACAGACATATACATATGTACAAACAACAGCTCTCTATTTCGTGAACCGTTTGGCGGATTGCCGAGAATTATCGCCACTATACATTTGTCAACAGTTCCTGTCTACAGTAGCCTGTGACATTCGCTTGGCCCACGCTATGTGGACGGCGGCTGGGGCATCGTTGCATGCGCCGGACCGCTTCATTTTGAGCTTTATTCGGCTTGTTGGAATAACGATGTCGAACTTGGAAAAAGAAGAGACATTGCGGATGCATGTAGGTGGCCGGTTGTAAGGATGCTACGGCAAAATGTTACAACAAAGCATATATACATATAGCTTACATTAAGCACATCATGCCTTTAAAGAAATGTATAACATATTTGCGTTATAACGAGAATCAAGATGGCAGGCAAAATATCTGCAAAATAACAAGGAAACATGAAAAGACAATGTGATGATGAATGAAAATGTGTTGTATATCTGTTATAAAAATATCCTTACCTTGAAGTAGCCTGCAAGCAACCCTAGTCTCCTATGGAAGCATTTTCTTTGTTGTTGCACCAAGATTTTATAACAAATCTGTCAATTTCATAAAACAGATCCAAGATAGCAATAAAGCTCTCAACAAAACGTGCAGAATATTGCTGAAAGGTACATAATACCCGCGTTATAAAAATCTGGCGCGTTTTATATCTTTCGGATGATAAAATCGGTCATTCATTTTTCGCGGACACACTGACAAAAAACGTTTTGCCATTCAACATACTTATCAGATAAATGCCTCATTTTGTTTGACTATTTACGAAGGGCGATATCCCAAATAGGGGGTTGTATAAATCTTCTATCTTCATATTTCGACAGTCCGTTTATGGTTTGTTGTGGATATGAACCGAATAAAAGGATGCTGAGGCACTGGTAGGTCTCTCTCCCAGTACGGAACCTCGGATGGTCCAAATCAGCTCTCGCATTTACACCACAAGAGGGAGCGATATGGGGTGATACTGATAGTGTAATGATAACCCCAGCGCTCTTTTGTCTTGAGCTGAAAACTTAAAGCTGTATGTGCTGCTATCTTACTGTCTTAGGGGATATCACTGAATCACTCTCAAAACACCAAGGAACGTTAAAGAAATACCATGCCAAATATATGTCCTAATTTGTGTTTATCCCCATAGGTTCGAAATAATACTGGACTTCAAGAGGCAGGAGGACAATTCTCTAGGCAAATATCAAAACCTCAAAGAGAAACCTGCTGCTGCAACCTATTGAGGCTCACCAGCCAGTATCACGTCATTATTTTTAGCTGGTTATCTACCGCCCTCTAGTGGTGAACTATGAGAGTACAGTAAGACAGGTGCATATGCACTCTCACACGGCCGACTTGGGAGTGATCATCACTATTGAGAGGACCGCGGAGGCTGAAGTTCCACACGTCCACTCCACCAAGAATGAAGCCGTGGAAGAGAGCTGGACGTGAGAGGAACATTAATAGGTGGGCTTGCTTCAGCAAGTATAATAAGTATATTCTTCGACATACTTATTATTATTATTATTATTATTGTTGTTGTTATTATTATTCAAATTCTTCCACCTGCTACTCCTCCTACAACTTTTAAGTCATTCACACCAATCCAAATTTAAAACGTGCAGAGAGGTCTAACTCACCGGCTGTATCACAGCCTGGTACGGCAGCTGCGCCGCCCTCGACCGTAAGGCTCTACAGAGGGTGGTGAAAACGGCCCAGTCCATCACCGGCCGCAAACCACCAGCCATTCAGGACCTTTACTCTGAGAGGTGCCAAAGGAAGGCTGTGACGATCATCAGGGACCCACAACCACGTCCTGTTCTGTCTGTATTTTAATACTAACAGTATTTTATTACTAAGTTTTATTGTATTGCTGATTTGTTGATTGTTGTCGACTGTTATTGAACAAGGAGCAAGATCCCAAAGCATTTTACAATGTCAATTACGGCTGTATGCGTTGTATGTGACAAATAACATTTGATTTGATTTGATTTTTTTGACAGCCAGCTGCGAATGTCCACCTGGCTATGTTGATGGATGTTTCATATATGTTCATATGGGGACAGGCCTAAATGAAAAACTTGCCAAGTGTGTGTGTGTGTGTGTGTGTGTGTGTGTGTGTGTGAGTACATTTCCATGTAATGTAAAGGACCACATGAAATAATCAGACTGGAATCAACAACATAACAGCGACAACAACAGCTGTACATGTGGTTGGAATATTTTATTCTTTCAAGGACAATAATGAAGTCAAAGGAGCCATTTTTACACATCATGTCAAAACAATGGGTTTCACCAAACACATCAACATATTAAACACAGTCACCGAAGCCATAGAGGCATATGGTCTTCTAGATCCTTCCTTTACATGGAATGATACATACACCAACTACCATAGAGGTGTCCAACCACAGCCCTAGAGGGCCCCAAAGCCATGATATGCTGTCATGGTTAACTGCATGTCTCAAGCAGAAACGTTCCCAGACACAGATTAAGCCAAGTCCTGGAGCACTAAAATACACCGTCAATGGGAAACTGGCCCCTAAATGAACAATAGGTGGATTTAGAATACAAATATTACCCCCCTCAAGTTAATCACTTCCTTAAGGAGGCCCTCTAGGTCAGGGTTGGACACTTCTGGATGACACCTAGGTCCATTTAGGAATGCTCGAAAGTAACCAGGGGATAGATTGAATGAAAAGGGTACCACTTCAAATACTATTCCAAATGTTGCTTTTTGGCTCATGCCTTGAGGGCTATTCAAAATATATTTTTGCATGGATGAGGACAGACCATGACCCTGTACATTCTTCAAACCAAACCAAAACGAGAAAAACAACAACAACAACAACAAGTGTTAAATCTGTGGCATGCTGACATCACACGCATCGATACAAATCCACAGAAAATGGTTTTCCAGTCTTACGAGGATAATGTTCATCACTTTTAAGGGCTCAAGCTAAAGCTTGTTACAGGACACTGTTGCCATGTAACCTGTCGTCACGACTCCTCATCGCTAGGAACCGACAATAACACTGGTGGGGAATCGGTTTAGACTCTAACTAAATTATCAGACTGTAAAGAGAAACGGCCAAATGGTCTGAAGAAGTTGTTATTTATGTCGGGGGGGGGGGGTCGGGGTCAGACCATTTCCAGCAGTGGGACGACAACAGCTTCAATCATTCGAGCTCAAAGTTACACAAAGTTGCTCAAAGTCACACAAAGACAGAGGAAGACTTAAAACTAACAAAACAGGACATGTACAAGGACGGGTAGCTGGTCTTGAGGAAAACAGGACATTTCTCACTCTCCAACAAGAGATAGTTTACAGGGTTTGGAGACCTGAGATGGAGCGGACATAAGCTATGGTCACTTGAATTCAGATACAGAGTGTTATTGTTGTCATATTCAGTCACAGTTGACTGTCAATAAAGACCACTTGCTTCAAAATAAACAAAAACAAAATCAGACACACAAAGCGAAGGTACACAGAATGGTAAACACCCTCATGCTTCACAGAGAAAGAGACATGTGCCCTTTATATGTACACACACACACGTACACACACACATACACACCCCCTCACACACACACACAGATTTACTATATTCTCATTTTTAACCAATCAGAACTGAAGAGTGCCTACCAAAATGAGGTCAACACAAATGAAAAGATGATTTCACATCAAATCAAACAATATCAGATGACAAACAACAGTGAACATTTTCGATCAATGACAATGATTAATTTACAGCACATGTTCGGTCATGAACGCCACCATTGAACACCATTGGCCATGAAAATATAAACAATATGTCGTAAATGTAACTGATGCAGGGTCTTAGTCAGCAACATAGAGAATCATTGGATTTGTTAAATACTTATACACTACATATGCACACAAACAGTTCTACCACTCCGTACGGATTTTACAGCCATCCAATACAGATTATTACGACATCGCTGAAATTTTCACTTCCATGTGATAAAGAGAACAGCTGCATTTTCACAACTCAAATGACACCAGAGAGACACCAGAGTGGTGCTGCAGATGTTACACAATAGTGGCATTCCATTATTTCTTCACAGGTCAGGGATGCTCTACAAGTGAATGAAATAGATGATCACACTGCTAACAGATGATTTCCTCCTTACCGTCTGATGGCCATTTTGATTGGGATTTATATGACAGAACAATAAAAGTATACGGGCAATACCACAAAGTTTTGCGAGCAATTATTATTGTTATCCTATGAGTACTGTGGCAAGTAAATTTATTCTATTCCGAAAAGGGGGGGGGGGATTTTGTCTTGAAACACCAGCAGTTCATTCTAACCGTACCGTAGTGTTCCTTTAAGACAAAATGGCGCAGATGTGTCACTCTTCAGCAAATGATGGTTAAAAACAATCACAGACGGGAAAAAAAACCATTTAAATAATTTACTATGTATTTACATAATCCATCCTTCTTCTTCTTCTTCTCCTCCAGCATCGTCTTCCATAGATCTTGTCATCTTGATCTTGTGGATCAATCTTTTCTAATCACCCATTTTTACTTTTGACGTCTGAAAGAAAAGGACAACAACAACATCATCATCATCATCATCATCATCATCATCAGGCCAAATTACACTTAAGTTCTGTGTACATCACATCATCAATTTGCAAACCAACCAATGACTGGACAAACAAAGTTTTCAAACAGCCAATCAGTTACCTGCAGGATGGCTACGATCACTCCGAACAGCCCGATAGCACTGCCGAAGATTTCCACGATGAGGATTTTGACGAACAGGCTTCCGTTCTGGGCGTCGGCCAGCGCTGCCCCGCTACCCACAATGCCCACGCAGATGCCACAGAACAGGTTGGAGAAGCCCACGGTCAGACCAGCGCCAAACATGGAGTACCCTGTTGGGAGACAGAGAACACAGACAGACACAGACACAGACACAGACACAGACACAGACACAGACACAGACAGACAGACAGACAGACAGACAGACAGACACACACACACACACACACCCCTCAGTTAGTGATTGATAATGCACTTCCTCTGATAGATTTCTGTGTACTACGAGACTGCAAGTGATAAACTGTAGAGCGAATATTGGTTCGTAGAGAGGCTATCTATTTGATAGCACATACACAAACACACACACACACACACAAACAAACACACTTTAGATCGCTGACATTTGATGCCAGTTTACATACTGTGAGCTGCAATCAACATCCAAAATCAACAACTGAAAGGCCAACTGAATGGTATTTTCTTACCCGCTTGGTAGTTCCTGGTCCCAATGGTCTCAGGTGTGGTGCCACTGAAGTTCTACAATGGGAGAAGCACGGTTTAAAACGTGTAAAATGTCTCTGAGATGTAGGCCCAGACCATTATCGATGTATGAAACATCAATGTACTGTATAACTGGAGCCAAAAGGGGGAATCTATACCCACAAAACAAATTCAGCCATGCTTAATATCTCCCTCTTATCAACCTATTATGCTTATGTAACCGAGGTGAATTGGTAAACTCCCTCCTCAGTTTAAATATTTCCCAGGGCTCATGCTGTGATGGCCAATTGTTAGCTATTCGGTGGCTCAGCTGGCTAAAGCTGCTGCCTTTCAGGACAGCTGTCACGTGTGTCTGCAACTCAGATGGCCCAAGGCCAAGGCTGAGTACCGGTTTGAGAGGGAGGAAGCGAGAAGAAAATAGCTGGAGGCAGGGCTCTTTCTTATCGAGCGTCACTTCTGTGGAAAAGCCTGCCTGCCCTTGTTATAGGGGGTCGGTGACAGTTACCACTTTGAAGACTGACCTCAAGACCCACCTTTTTAGAGCTGCACATGGTTGCCCCTAGCAACTCGCCCCCCCCCCCCCCACACACACACACACACACACACACACTGCCTTTCCCCATTGTGTACCCATATGCTTTTATTTGAGAGAGGTGTTTTGTTAATGTGTTTGGGGTTTTTTATGCAATGTATAGTGTGTTGAGACCTTAAATGCACTCTAAAACTAAATCAACTGGAAACTTCAAAACTAAATCAACTGGAAATTTTAAAACTAAATCAACTTGATTGTTAACTGTTGAGCAGCAGTGTGACCCAGGTCACCCTCACCTCAGCCATGTTACTGATGACGATCGCCATGATGATCCCGTAAATGGCCACAGCCTCACAGAAGATGATGCTGCAGACAGAAAGAGACAGCACACCAGTTTATAACACAGTAATAAACACATTTTACCAGCTTATTACACAGTAATAACACATTTTAAAATGTGTGTATATGATCCAGGTTTTACGCCAACATGCAGCCATGGGAAAGAGCCGCTCATCCCTCATTGGCCTACCTGACCAGATTCTTGGTTTTGATTCGTGGAGCCTTCACTCCACCGCCGATGATGCTGGAGCCCGTGATGTAGATGCCCCTGTAAAAACGAGAATACAAACATTCAGTAACAAAAACAAAACTTGGCTCATTTAAGTCTAAATTCTGCACTCAGATGTGGGATGTCTTCGTGTGGAGGTAACCTACAGCGGGAAATGAAAAGCAGGCTACTCACCAGGCAGCACCGACAACAGACAGGGAGATGGCCAAGCCGATCCCAAGGTTCGCCCACATAAAGGGTGAGGTCTCCGTCAAAAACCTGAGAGAGAGAATGTGTGTGAGAGAGAGAGAGAGAGAGAGAGAGAGAGAGAGAGAGAGAGAGAGAGAGAGAATACCATTTCAATCAGTGACAGGCATCAACCACGCTCCAAGATTTCTATGTATCCTTCGTGACTTGCAGTGTGCACATTTTTCTAGCAAACACCACCTGGCTTGAATTGGGGCGCACACTGAGCAATTTGAGGTACCTGTAGATATGGGACAGGTGGTCTGGCACATAGCTTAGGCTAACTACTTACCATGCCACATCAAAACGGAATCCAAGGTCGAAAATTGTATAGCAGAGACCTGGAAATGAATAAGAACGGCAACAGTTATGCAGATATAAAATATACCAAACACTTCCAATATTTTGGGGATTTGTGCATTCTGAGTAGTCGTGAGTGAGTGTGAGTGTGAGTGTGAGTGTGTGTGTGTGTGTGAGTGTGTGACAGTTTGCAACTGTCAATGTTTGCTGAAACCCCAAGCAGAGACATCAACCCTCTCCCTTTACATAAACCTACCGCGTAGCCAGTGGAGACAACGGCACAAGAATGTGTCACAGATATGACGAAGTGTCATCGAGTACGGGTGTGATAGCTCACCCTCACATGAGACCCGTTTTAGTTCCCTATTCCTCCCTCTGCTAGGAGTGTGGCCAGCTAGCTAGCTAGCTAACCCAGTATAGCCCGGCATAGACAGCTGGCTAGCTAGCACTGAATTTCGCAATGCTAGCTGTTGTGATATGAATTCTGGCATAAAGTACGGGGAAGCAACCAACTGCCCAACGTCAAATACACTATAGTCAGCTGCAGCAGTCAATGCAAATTCAGTTTGCTAGCGTACAAGTCGTTGATGTAACTAGCAAGCTAGCTAGTTAGCTAGCTAACACAGCTAGCGACTTGTGCCCGACTACTCCCTGGAACGGAAACGTTCCATGTAGTGTTGCATGTTATGATCATAACGTTGTACCAGGTTTGTTGGTGTAATTGTCACAACTACCTGCAGCAGGGGCCCTCAATAAAACATAGATGTAAGTAAAACAATAACGCGAAACCTTCGTTTATAATAGACAATGTGTTGAGCTAACATCGTTCCGTAAATTACATGCTCCATTCCAGCAATTAGAATGACTCCACACTGCGGGTAGCCGATTACGAGGCGGGGATTGCTTGACAACAAATGAATGAAAACTATACATATGATAAGCTATTGAAATCATGTGTTACTACTAGTCATTAAAAGACCAAATACCAATCGATTGTCATCTTACCGACGATGAGAATGGTAGTCCAGAAGGCCAAAGTGACCCCGGTGTAAAGAATGGCGTGTCCGTTCATCATACACTCTAGAAGCATCAACACGGCGATACGTGACAGCTATGTGTTAGCTATCCTCAACGCGTCGACTACGATCAATGTCAATTAATCCGAATAACCTCAAAATACTGTGTCCCACGGCCACCA
Organism: Argentina silus; assembly: GCF_951799395.1. Classification (NCBI taxonomy): domain Eukaryota; kingdom Metazoa; phylum Chordata; class Actinopteri; order Argentiniformes; family Argentinidae; genus Argentina; species Argentina silus. Next base: position 15,135,567 of record NC_139672.1, on the reverse strand, counting down.
GAAATCGCTGAATCGGAGAAGGAAAATCTACCAGCATCAGAAGAGGGAAGCGGAGCAGTCAGCTGATCGAGTTGGGCTCTGGCATGTGACCACATCAACAAACGTCATTCCACTTCCCCGTTTTATTTCAGCTCACAGATCCAGGGTCAGTTTATCCACTGGTTGTAATCCTGCTCCTCCGTACTGTTTTAACATGCACATCTGACTTTAGATCAGAGCTTGTGTATAGGATATGTCACAGGATCAAATCAGAGAAGGACGCCTATGGCATGTGGCTCTGTCTGTACATTCACGTAGACCTCGGTGGGTTACCAGGTTGAATTTTTCCCACGATAATCTCGGTGATGATAATCAGTAATATTGGAATAAGGTCTCTGTAACCTCTGTGGCTTCAGCTAAAAACAAACCAAGCAAATTGAATGTGAATAATGAAGTGTCAGTTCATGTCAGTGACTAGAGAGAAGGCAACTCCATCCCTGGGCACAATATAAAATAGCCAAATGTTAATAATGCTCATTCAATATGGTCGATTGATGTTTCAGATCTGTGTAGGGGAACATATTGGAGGGAACCACTTTCTGGAATGAAACGCAGCCCAAGACTATTCTGAACTCTGTTCTCCTGCGTATGACTACTTTATTGTAGGTCATCTGTTCAGTTGCATGATGATATGATGTGTTTAATGGTCACTGCAAACGCAGAAGGTGGGCTGTATCTTTACAGAGCACAGGCAATAATGCAATTAATGTAAGTTGTTTAAATGAACAGGAGAGGGAGACATTTGCTATGTTTGTGTCACGGTAAGGACACGGTCTTGTGTTAACCGCGAGATCAGGCACCAGGCACCAAAGACACGGCGGACACTACCAACCCATCCACTGGATCCTGAAAATCAAGAATGACATGATGTCCACACGTCCCTCAGACTTGCTGTTGTATAGGAATACACGGAATACAACAGTAAGAATGCATTTTAGGCTACATCTTAACTGTCCCTCCTTAAAGACCTCTTCATCCCCACTACCCCTCTGTACACGTTTCTTTCCTGTAAAAAAAGTAATTTAAAAAAAAAGTTACAAAATAAAATAAAAGAAAAAAGCATTGTGACTGCCAATAGCAATGATTAATTGTTCTTATGATGACTGATGGATGATGATTCACTTACTTAAACAAATGTACTTGTTATAAGCCTTTGGGTAAAGGCGTCTGCTAAATGCCATAAATGAAATGTAAATGTAAACAATATATGCGTTGAAAATATGAATGCAAAGTCTTATCATATTTCAAAAAAGCTTTCCGTTTTGAAGGGTGAGGATCTGCCTTTGGGATGGTTCTCTGGACAGAGATAAAAACCTAAACCTGTACTAAAACGCATCCTCAATGGAGATTTTTTTAAAATTGAAAATGCTATTTCGTCCAGGGCTTAATCTGTGTCCAGGAAACCGCCGCGTTGGGTGTCTTCCCCAACCCTGTTGTGTCATCTTGTTTGTTATTTATTGTTTCTCTCTTTTACGTACAAATAAACTATAGAAATAAATTATACTAAACAAGAGTGGGTTCTTCATTAACATAATAATTGTCACATTTTGAAGGAATACATGTATTACAGTGTTTCGTTTTCATTTCATTTTATTGTTCATAAAACACCTTTAAACAGAGCTCTCTAACACTTATGTAAAAAGATATTTGTTTTGATGAAGGTAAAAGCAATCGAAACTCATATACACTTATTGCACTGAGAGTGAAATAAATGTGTGGTTTTTCACGGGTAACATAAGCGTTTGAATATTTTGACTGCAGTTTCAAGTATCTATTCGGTTTTAAAGGATACATCCTTACAACTTCAACATCATAAAAAAACAAAATGTATGAAACATGAAAAAAACCAGTGTTTTAGTACCTGTTCTGAGCCCTTTTGAGAAGCAGGGTAAGCCTTCAAACAATTAAATCGTGAAACGATCAGATATGTTTATGAAATATACATTATTTTATTGTAAAAACTATAGAAAATAAGTCTTATATTCTTGGTCTGAACTGTAAACAACAAAAATGTAGAATACAAATGGAAAATAAAGAAAAAACCCTGACCTGACGCGAAAGTATAAAAATTATGCAGGATATAGGAAACAAGGAATGATCATTTGGATGTTTGTACAAAAATACTGGGTCCTGCCCACAGCCATTATGTTGTTTCGAAAATAGTCAAATCAGCAACGAAAGGCAGTCACCAACAGTCAATAATTTATGCACAAGTCATAAAGAGCACGAGGGTCCTCCTTTTTTTAAATACTGCACTAACATAATTTAGAAAATAATGATCCTATGTACACGTAGCATATTTACATGTTCAACAACCCTATGATACAAAAGGTTGGAGATAAAAATCCATGTGTCTTTGTTTGTTGGTTTGTTTGTTTACATGTGCCTCTTCATGTGTAAGGCCAGGTGGTCTGACCGGGAGAAGGCTCGCTCGCACAGGTGGCACTGGAACGGCCTGTGACCGGTGTGTTTACGGTAATGACGCGTCAGCTCGTCAGACCTCGCGAATTTCCAACCGCATCCTTCCCAGTTGCAATGATACGGTTTCTCACCTGTTGATGATGGAGAAAATAGTTAGCATGCTGTGCGTAAAATGGTGATGGTGACCATAAGAATTTTCAAGTTTCAAGAAGTTTCAAGCGTATTGACAATAATATCAAGTTGAATGATGAGCCTATTACACATTCCAGGAAAAACGGACAATTCTAAATTACCTGTATGTGTTCTCATGTGGGCCTTCAGGTGGGAACTCTTGGTGTAGGTCTTCCCACAGCCGGGGAACTCGCAGCTGTGCGTCGCCGTGCGTTTTCTGGCCCAGGTCCGGCGACCGCGTTTGGGCTTGCTGTCTTCTGGTACGTAGAACTCCAGGAGAGGCGACGACGGAGGTGTCAGTATCACCCCCGGCATGGCCGGGTGGTGGACCCGTGGAGGATCCCTGAACATACCGTACTGGCCATGGAACTGAGGCGCACCTTGGTGGTGCAGATACTGCGGTGGGTATGGCGCATACTGCTGCGGATGAGCCATGTGAGGGTGGTGATGCGAGTTCATGTCCCCCAGGTGACAGTCTTTGCGAGCCATCCCATCCCGGGACACATTGTTGTGTTGCATGGCCTGGGGTGCCGCGTACCCCTGCATAGCAGCGGGTGGGTGGTGCGCAAAGGTTGGGTGCAGGGAACGCATGTGTTTCTGCTCGTATATCTGTCCCATAAAGTCACTCGTCGCCATCATGCACGACTGTTCAGTGGTTTCAGTCTTTATTTTGTATCCCATCGGGTGAGTGTTGTTCACTTGCTGGTGGCCTGGAGCAGCTGGGTGTAGCGCACGCAGCTCAGTATACTCCCGCCTGTCCGCAACAGGCTTGACGCTGTAGTCGGGAAGTGTGTCGGTCTGGTAGTTCATGTCGGGAGTCAGCAGCTCCGCCACCAAACTGTGCCCGGGACTCGTGTTGAAGTTACCGTATGTGGGTGTGGATTGAGGACCCTCGCTGTCATGCACCGCGGAGCCGCAGCTCTCCGGAGACTCCGGTAATGAGTAAGAGCAAGGCTGTTGAGACGAGGTGTTGCTCCCGGTAACCTCGGATCCGATAGTGTTGGACAAAATGAATTCTAAATCCAAGAATTTCCCAAGATCGTCTTCATCCCTGTGGTTCACTGCAGGAGATTCGACGATGCTGAACTCGACTTCAATGTGGGGTTTCAGGTCGCCACCTGTTGCGCTCATGTCACACTCGTTCAACTTCCACATCTAAACAAGATAGGAAATGTACATTAATTCATTGCGTCGGTCAACAACTGCTTTCCAATGATGTGTTCAGTTTTTCTTCATACTTGAAAAAGGCTTATCAAATAATCTCCATATATACTCAACTTTGCAATCAATTAACAACAAGCCAGTTATTGTAATAAACAAAAACAACATTGCTTTCAATTGTTTGTTTTAGAATGAAAATAAAGATGACACTTACTTGAACAATTTCAGACTGCTTTTCGTCTAATGTCTGAGTGCTGAACGAAGTAATCGACGGCAGCATCGCATCAGCGAGAGCCATTGTAGAACGCAGAAGTTCTCTTACTTATTTTATGCCTATTGGAATTCAGTAAGGTAAACAATATACAGAAAGGTCTATCGAAACACATCAAGAAATGTGCTCTGCTTTGGTCCAAGGCGAAGATACAACTCCACATGAATGCTCCGTCAGGCTATTATAGGCGGCCCCAGTAATGGGGGCGTGGCCGTAGGTAGTCAAATTACACCTAGGCCTATTACGTGTCCTTTATTGTCACCAAAAGCCAATGTAATGCCCCTTTGCTTTGCTAGATAGATTTTTTTTTTTTCATATCATGGACAACAAAGTTGTCTTCTATCAAACATTTTGATCATTGGTTGTCCTTTATTGGTTTAGAAATACAGGAGTAGTACTATTAAACGTCTATGCAACATTTTAGTATGTTTGCCGTAGACGGTATGTTTGCACAACACAGCTGTCACGGTCGTAATGGTTGATTTCACAATGAAATGTGAATATTTGGACCTTCATTTTGAGGTTATTATCTTTCCAACATTATGGTCTACAACTGAAGGAATATGTCGATGCTTATAGGCATAGGCGTTATGTTTTGATCCACTATATAAATAAATCAGACTATCAATACAAATAGAATGTAATCTACAATACGTGGATTAAGATTTACTTATGACATATTTCATATTACATATTTTTAATTCATGGGACTATTCATTGTAAAATAGCAGGAACTGTCCTCGTTTCATTATGCCTCAAAAGGAACCCAATCTCCTTACTATGATGATTCCCTCTTCGAATATAACCACAGGGGGCGACACAAAACCTGGCACACTTGCCATAAAGTATAATCTAATATAAAACATATATGTCTAAACTCCATTAGATATAGCTTGGCATTCGGTTTATTAAACTGCTTGTGTTATAGCTAATGTTGGATAATGTGTTGGCTACCTGTTGAATGTGGACCTTGTTTCAAAAGGGTCATAGCTGACCTATAACCAGTGAAGTGCAATTTAAGAATAATGCATTATTTTGCAAGTGAAAAATCCAACTTCTTCCGGAGTTTCGTTTCACCCGTCCAACACTCCGACCTGCATGAACAGAAACACCTGGGCAGCCTTATCTCAATTGACACTATCATTAATTTGTCTCACCGTGATCCCAAGTTGTTTAACATTTAAACAAATACGTGTGAACCTGTGCCATCTCTCAGGACGATCGAAACACTTTTTTTCATCTTGATGGTAAACAAAGAGGTTACAAGTTCGTTAATGATCTTAACGTAAACAAATCCATTCTCTCTCTTGATTATCATGCAAATGATGGGTCCGGGTGCATTCGATTTAGTGGTGGGGAATCCCTAAAGCTAAATCTGCAAATAGAGGAATACACTATTGACATATTTCTTGTTGGTAGTTGGGTTTACTAAACTTCGGGTTTTAGTAGTAAAATGTAAAAAAAAATAGGCCCCGCATGAAGAACACATTTGGGGATAGTAGGCGAAATAATGAGCGATCGAGTCTAGTGTTCTAAAAGTTGGCCTGTCTGCGCAAAACCAGCCACGAATTTAGACGAAATAAATCATACAGACACTGCTGCACAACCTATAGGCTTTGTGTCAAGAACATCGATACACATTTCCATTTACAATATCCCATACGAGTTCGTAACATCAGATGACACGTCTATTGAGAAGTTTATTGACAAAATACGGGGGTAATGTACGTAAACGGTTGTCGTCCATTGATGTCTTGCAGACCGCCCTGCACACAGAGAACAGCCTTCCTAGAGTGTGCTCGTGCCTTTATAGCCCGTTATTTTTAAACGTCCTACGCAAATCAGATCCCGGAGAGGCCGTGGTGTCTCGTGCCAAGTGGAAATGGAGTTCGCTTCCTGGGGAAAAACTGCGCGAGCTCTTCCTTCACTTTCACTCTAAGGGCGACACACGCGGCGACACACACACACACACACACACACACACACACACACACACACACACACACACACACACACATGTTCCTGAACAGCAGCCACCCACACTCAACTCCAACATGATATGGCCGCTTGGCGGATGGTATATTTTGTATTTATTTATAATATATTTAGAAATATCTACTGAAACGACGCAAACAAACTAGACGCATAATGTAAACGACTTCAGTCCGTATGGCCCTATATAACATATGTGTTTCAAGATCTTTTAAAACAACATTTGGATGCCAAATATACGTACTTTGCCTCATGCCAAATACGCATCAACATAGTTGATCATAACGTTACTCGCCAACAAGGCTGGCCGGTGTAAAGGCACCAACAGTGATGTCCTATCTTGTTCAATCAAACACAATATCAGCCCGTGACAATTTAAGCCAAATGGAGAGATAAAGAGAGAGAGTCGCTGGTGGGGTCGCGTTTCTCCTTTTGTGTTTGTCTATATTGAGGGAGAGGAAGTCTCCTCTTGTTTTCTAAACACAATTAGGAAGATTGCATTTTGGCAGACAGAGCTGAAGCCTCATCTTCCTGGATACGTTTTTAGAAAAGAAAAAAAAAAGGAGGCTAATTTGTCTTCATAAATGTTTTGCCAGAGGTTTAATCTAAAATGTATCTCTGTCTCTGAATGGGGGGAGATTCTCCATTACAGTAACTAAATCATACACCAGTAACTCAGACACACAGCTGGTAGAATTCCACATCAAAGCAGTTTAATTGTCAAAATTACTTGTCATCCAGCCCATATTACTGTGACCTTGTTTTACAGCTTAGTCACAGTTATCAAAAATCTACTCCACCCCTGATTGACGCACACACTCACGCCATACACAGAGACACAGACACACACACACACACACACACACACACACACACCCTCTTCAATCTTACAAAGCCTGCTGACCATGTCTCTCTCTCTCTTTCTCTCTCTCTCTCTCTCTCTCTCTCTCTCTCTCTCTCTCTCTCTCTCTCTCTCTTTCTCTAGATGCATGATAATGTGCCCAGAAGTGGTTGGTCAGGGCTGCGAGACTATGGGAGCCATGTCTAAGTCTTTATTTACCCCCAGTTGATGGCCCTGTCTTCCCCCACTCCTTTCCCACTGTTTGTCTTCCCGTCCAACTGTAGTTTCACTCACTTCTCAAATCAATTACAATCTAATCTGGCGACTCCAGAATAGTAATTACCCTCCATCACACAGGAGAAGAGAGAGGGGGAAACCCACCACCACCACCGCCACCGCTATCTAATATAAATACGCTGCCTTGCATGACATGAAAAAGCAACACAGAGGCACTGAAGTACCTTTTTCTGACATATCAAAGGAGGTGAGGCCTGTGGTCATGTCAGGGAGGAAGCAGGAACAAATACTAGCGTGGGATAATTGTGGGAAAAGAAAAGCAATAACACTGGCCGTAATCAGTAATTCACCTCTTCCTGAGGGCAGACGCCTGACAAGTTTAATAGTCTGGTGGAATACTCTGGTGTGACTGTCTGAGCAGTGTGTCGTGGGGTGTGGAGGACACTGATGAAGGCTGAGGCCCAAACGTTTGTCTGCCCACCCCTGAATTAATTAAATACTACTAAAAAAGGAAAGTTCAATCTCTTTTTTTTTTTTGACCAGCTACATTATTTTGGCGTTCTATTCCATTTTTGGTCGACCCGCCTGTTCTGAGCGCAGGCGTCACACGGACTGAGAGATTGGGGATTGGTGTCAACAGTAGTGTTATTGAATGTTCAGCTAACAAAAAAAAAAAATCTCATTCGTTTTGTTGTTAAAAAAAAAAGACTTACACAAATGTGTGTGATCAAGGGCGTGGTGTGAAGTCGTCTATACCCGCGTTACACTGATGGGGTTGTAACGGTTGTTGTTTACACCCCGCGGTTTAATTCCTGTGTACATAAGTATTTCCAGTTCCTGGGGTAGCTAAGAGGTTTTATAGCATTCAGCGCTAATGAATGTTTAGTTGGCCCTTAATGAGATGAGGATCACAGTTAGCTGCAGTTTGCTATTGTAATGATGACCATGGGGAGGGAGGGAGGGATGGAGGGATGGAGGGATGGAGGGAGCGGGGGGGGGGGGGGGACACATTGGCAGGAGAGAGAGAAGGACATGGCCTCACAGCTGGTAGTTGTAGTTACACACAGACACGCTCAGGTGGAGGAGTGTGTGTGTGTGTGTGTGTGTGTGTGTGTGTGTGTCTGTGTGTTATAAGTGCATGAGGTGCATGAGTCAAGTAAGTTCAGTTGCAAAACCTAAGCTGTGCTGTATAATACTGTACTTATGGCCCACACTACCCCCCCCCCCCCCGACCCCCCACCCCCATACCCCCCCCACCCACCCACCTCCACTGATCTCTATCTCCACCCCTGTTCCATGGATTCTCCCCCATGTTTCCAGCCGGGTGCTCTTCTCCCGGTGTCCTGGTGGCCTCAGCCCCAGCCAGGGCCCTGTTCCACGTCACTCATCCCCCTCTCAGGCCCTTTGTCTCTGGGTGTAATTGGCCCTGCCAGCTCTGGGGCTAGCCTTGTCTGGGGACACAAAACCGTCTCTCTGCGTGTCTGCATCGGCCTGGGGTCAAAAGGACACCTCCAGAGGAGCCCTCTCAACCCGGCTCGCTCCTCCACTCCTTAACAATGGGGGGAATACCTGGGAAAAGCAATTATTTGCTCTCCTATCCGTCTCCCCGCTCTTCATATTCTATACTGCTGTTAGCAGAATGTAGTCAGGCCCCAAAGAAAAGACTGTGTCACTTGCTAAAGCCCCAATGAAGGTTAGGCTCAATAAACTCTCCCATTTGGGCTTTTGGAATTGTCAGCCCTCTTGAATGATTCTTAGAACACAATGACAGTTTGATATTTCATTTTGTATGAGCCCATATCGTTGTTGTAAAGACCCATGTTTTTCAGTGTATGTATTTGACTGCTTTGAAGGATCAATAAATTAAAGTATAGCAAATAATTACTACTTGAGGATATATAATCTATATACAATACCACCATCTGTTGACATACTATATATACGACTAGTTTGTTGAAACAGCAGGTCAGCTGTGGGGTTGTTTGCCTGAAGCTATGAGATTAGCCCAAAAGATTATCTCACACCAATGTAATTTAGTACTATTTCCATAATATTGTATAACATGTTTTTTTGAATGTTGACAATGTTTGAGAAACACCTCTGGCTTCCCATTGTGCAAAAGTGATTTAACCTGTTTGGATTCCTGTACGGTATAATGTGATTCAAACAAAGGATGCTTTGTAACATTAGTCCTCAAATGACATGTTAATAAAGCGTGAATAAATAAATGTAGTTCATATCAAGCACAACAAAGTCCCAACAAAAACAAACAAGTCGTATAAAAAACCACAAGCTGTGACCGCTTGGTACTTTCGCAGACCTCTGAGTATATTTACCTTGGCTGTTTGGGTCTTTGAGACCGCCATGATTGTCTGTTAGATTTACACCTGGGCTGGAAAACACTTGTACTGAATAGAGGTACAGATAACAGCTGGATACAAGCAGCTTTTGTCGACCTGCAGACCTCACGTCTTGTTTCAGCTCCTCGACGCCGACTTCTCTGGCGAGGACTGTTGATAACCAGCTGAGGAGAGAGTGACGTTTATTGCCTCTTTACACTTGACTGGCTCTTTCACCTTTCAAGACCAGGTTCCCCATTCAAAATCATTGTCATTACCTTGTCCCGTCATGCATTGCCATGACATAAGCGTTAAAATCACATTAAATACTAGAAGAAGGCTTGGAGCACGTTTTCACCCTCGCCCTTTCATTCGCAGAAGGTTCAGAGTGAGTCTTCTAAGGTTTTCTGCAGACCATGTCGAAAATTAAATAAACAAGGTCATTCAATTCACAACGTCATTTGACATCCGTCAAATAAATATGAATCGCTCCTGATTGCTTTGCATGGGTGTTTCCTTACAGTGTGACAGTTTGGCGAAAGGAGAAACTAAAACAGAGGCAAACATGCACAATAATACCGCTTTTGTGTTGAATAACCAAAACATTATAGGCAG
>NC_139672.1:15110480-15112980 GCF_951799395.1 Argentina silus | reverse complement strand
CTTCGACCCCTGAACATCGAGAGTGCCCTTAAGACACAAGCAATTTGTTACAGCAGTCCTGGTGTCACCTGGTGTCCCCTGAAGTACCTCCCTCTCTAACTCCTCACCTCTCCACACACCTGCCGTCTTCCGAGTGACACCGCTCTGCAGATGTGGTATTCCCTTTACCTGCTTCTTGACACATTGTTTCCGGAGTAATTGAAGCCTCTTTAAAATCCCCCCGCCCCCCCCCCCCTCTCTTTCTCTACCCCCCTCTCTCTGTCGCTCTATTTCCCCCCCACTCTCTCTCTCTTTCTCTCTCTCTCTCTCTCTCCCCCATCTCTCTCGCTCTCTGCCCCCCCTCTCTCTCTCTCTCTACCTCTTTCTCTCTCTCTCTCTCTCTCTCTCTCTTTCTCTACCCACCCTCACTGTCTCTCTATTTCTCCCCCCCCCCTCTCTCTCTCTCCCCCTCTCCCCCCTGCCCCCTCTATCTCTCTCTCTCTCTCTCTCTACCCCCCTTCTCTCAGAGATCAAACAGACTGTCTCCAGTTGACGTTTCAGTCGGAAGTGGTGGAATTCTAGAATCAGAAGCTTGGGGCAGTGTGAGAGGTTGGCTTTGAAGGTCCAAGGAACATCCCAAGGGTCTGCGGTCAATGGTGAGTCATCGCTGATACATACAAATGCCATTTAATCTGATTAAAAAACCAGAAGCTTTGTGATAAGCAAACAATTGTCCTTGAAAATCCCTACAATTACAGCATTCCTGCATGGCTTTGTCACTGTCCAGAAACACTGTTGTTTATCTGGTATTGTAATACTTTTTGATTGGTCAACAACATTCTTTTATGATCAATTATTATCAACCAGTGATAAGTATAAAATTGGGTGAAACTGATGAAACATTGTAGCAACCTTACATACAGTGTTTGGCTGTACCACAGGGGAGGCTGGCGGAGGTAGAACCCAGAGGGGTCAAATGAGCCCATCCTCCGATTTCTACCTCCACCAGCCTCCCCTGATCCACCTCTGTTCTATTTTTTTCCCCACAATATTCCACTTCCACCATATTCAGGCCCACTTACAGACACTCTTCACTGTTATTCTGAAAGTCTAATAATGAGGGCGGCCTCTTCACCAGTAATGGCCCACTTGAAACCTGAGTGGCTGCAGACTAGGACATAGGACACATGGGGACCTCTGGTTTGGGACACACAACTGTGTTGGTTATTATTTCTGTATAATTGTGAAGCCAAGTGCAAGCCCCGGATTTGTTTTGTTTGCATGGTTCTGCTAGGCTATGCACACCTGAGGCCTAGAGCGAACACACACACACACACACAGACGTACACACACACGCACACACACACACACCCACACGCACACACACACCCACACGCACACACACACACACACACACACACACGCACACACACGCATACACACACACATGCAAACACACACACACACATACACACATACACGCACACACACACACACACCCACACGCACACACACACACCCACACGCACACACACACTCACACACACGCACACACCCACACGCACACACCCACACTCACATACACACACACACACACACACACACACAGACACATCCTTGACCTGGACAGCAGTGATTAGGTTTAATAGTTAGATATTGTTCCATAATAATCCATTCACAGAGATAATGAATCCTAATATGGTTATGGTCTTCGACACACTGTCATAATTATCTCTCATTATGTTTCGTACATGTTGATCAGATACTACGACCCTTAGACTGTCTGTTGATCAGATACTACGACCCTTAGACTGTCTGTTGATCAGATACTACGACCCTTAGTCAGTCTGTTGATCAGATACTACGACCCTTAGTCAGTCTGTTGATCAGATACTACGACCCTTAGACTGTCTGTTGATCAGATACTACGACCCTTAGACTGTCTGTTGATCAGATACTACGACCCTTAGACTGTCTGTTGATCAGATACTACGACCCTTAGACTGTCTGTTGATCAGATACTACGACCCTTAGACTGTCTGTTGATCAGATACTACGACCCTTAGACTGTTGATCAGATACTACGACCCTTAGACTGTCTGTTGATCAGATACTACGACCCTTAGACTGTCTGTTGATCAGATACTACGACCCTTAGACTGTCTGTTGATCAGATACTACGACCCTTAGACTGTCTGTTGATCAGATACTACGACCCTTAGACCCTTAGACCCTTAAACCCTAACCCCGCCCCCCCCCCCCCTCTCTTTCTCTACCCCCCTCTCTCTGTCGCTCTATTTCCCCCCCACTCTCTCTCTCTTTCTCTCTCTCTCTCTCTCTCCCCCATCTCTCTCGCTCTCTGCCCCCCCTCTCTCTCTCTCTCTACCTCTTTCTCTCTCTCTCTCTCTCTCTCTCTCTTTCTCTACCCACCCTCACTGTCTCTCTATTTCTCCCCCCCCCCCTCTCTCTCTCTCCCCCTCTCCCCCCTGCCCCCTCTATCTCTCTCTCTCTCTCTCTCTAC
>NC_139672.1:15102980-15105480 GCF_951799395.1 Argentina silus | reverse complement strand
AGGTGTCCAGGCTGGCCCTATCCCTGGATCCCTGGATCCCAGGAACCCCCCATGGAGCAGAGTGAGACCTGCCCAGGTTTTGACTCTCATTCCTGGGCTTGAAATGTCCGGGCTAGCTCTATCCTCCAGCCCCTGACCCCCTGTGGGGAAACGAGGGACCTGCCCTGGTCCATCCACCAGAATGCCGGGTGGACAGTCTTTCTCTAATGCCCCCCATTACCATTCACTTTACAGCTCATCTTGTTTAAACTCTTGAATCATTGCATCAATAAAAATGCCCTAACAGGTTTGGGGCATTCATATTGAAATGAGGACCCCATGAACAAATGAAATCACAAACTTTGCCTTGTAATACCGCACTGAATACATCACCGAATACGAAACCCCTGATAGTGTAAAAACATCGCTGTATAGTTGATGAAAACAACTCTTGAAATACAACACAATCAAACTGGGTATACAACTCTCAACCTGCCCTGAATGTTCACCCGAACCCCCACGGCCAGTAGCATCAGTAATTGAAGGTAAATGACTGTAAATTACAGGGCACAGTGTTGTAGGCGTGGCCCTGGTTCTACTTGCCTACAGGTGGATGGGCAGGGGTAGTGGACGCATCCCCTGCTGTGCGGGCTGCAGACCCAGGCCTGGGGCAGGGGGGGCAGTGGGGGCAGGGGGGGCAAGGGGGATCAGGGCTTGACTGGGGCCAGGGGGAAGGGGGAGCCAGGGGGATGTGCTGGGGGAGGTGGGGGGGGGGGGGCGAGAAGCCATGGGCTGGGAGGGTTGGGAGGGGGGCAGGCTGGGGCAAGGGAGGGATGGGAGAGATGGGAGGGGGGCGACCTGCTGGGGGTTATGAGGAGCTCTCCTCCCCTCTCCGCAGGGTCTCTCACACAGCAGAGACCCCCCGTTGCCCTCATACCTGCCTCGATGCCTCAGCTAACACACACAGGTGAGGTTGGACCTCCAGGTGACACAGCCAGGTGAGGTTGGACCTCCAGGTGACACAGCCAGGTGAGGTTGGACCTCCAGGTGACACAGCCAGGTGAGTCAATTCCCTCCAGGAGCTCACAGCACTGCTGGGGAAATGCTCTTTTACATTTGGCTAAAAAGGGAAACTTGTGAGAAATTAATTTAACTTTAATTGATTTGACACTTTCACATCTTTTATATGAAAAACTAACATAAGGTAAGGTTCTAAGAAAAAGTCTTAAGAATATGCATGTACTGTAAGTAAAGTGCCAATTAATGTAATCAATAAATTGTCCTTGAACATTGGTTGGGACTTGGCGTGCAAGTTTTGTTTGTTTTCTGCTTTAGTAATATGTTGGTTACAACAACCAATTAATTTGAATTTAGATGTTCTTGAGTGTTTTTTGTTGATTTGATTGATAACACCGTTTCGTGACCATAGCGTAACTGTAATCAGTTACAATACAACAACAAACAGATGTTGTCTTACTACTCAAATGTAACCTTTGAAACGTTTCAGTTTATTGTTATAATTACTCCATAACCTTATTCACAGCTCTCAGAGTTCCTCGAGGGATACTAAAATAACTGTTAGTATTTCTCGTTTAAATAAGCTGTCAACAATCCTAAAGCACACATATTTGTAAAGCGTTTACACTTCTGATAAGACATCAGAGAGGAAAAGCGTTAATTACAGCACAGATTCCTGCAGAATTCCTGGCAAAGAGGAAGTGTTTCCATGACTACACTTCAAATGCAACGTGCGCGTGTTTAAAAAGTCCCAAAATAATGACCAATGTTCCAGTGGATCAACTGCAGGACATTGAGGCCAAAAACAACACTGACTTTACAGCCAAAAGAACAGCAGAAATATCCCCCTCCAATGCCAAGAGCAGTGCACTATTCTAGGGGGACAAGCAGTGACGTAAATACAGGCACATACCTGTGAATCAGGTGGAACAGTAGGTCTTTGCCATGTTCTCTAAGCAAGTACATTTTTATTACAATTTACTTACTATATAGGGTAAATTGAAATGGAAATGTGTAATTTATTGAATTCCCTCATACCTGCCTGGATGCTTCGTTGAATCCACTCATGGCAATTGAATGAGTTAAAAAAACAAAATCTAATAAAAAAAATAATACTAATAATAATTTTTAAAATTCTAATAAAAAATAATAAGATTAATACATAAAAATAATAATAATAAAAATCTAAATGGAAAACAATGGGAGAAAATGTATTTAAATGGACACTTACTTTAGACACATGTACTTACTGTGAGTCACTTTGCATAAAAGCATAACAAAATGCCTCAGTTAACACTGGTGAGGGTTGTCCTCCCAGCGAACACAGGCAGGTGAGCCTCTTCTCTCCAGGAAGTGGCTCACCTGCCTTTCAATTTTAATTTCAGTGTATTTATTATATTCGGTGAATAGAAATGGACATTTGTAATTGACATTTTTTTTCCCCATTGTTTTCAATTTAGATTTTTTCAACAAAAAAAATTCCAATTAAATTGCAGATTTTAGT
>NC_139672.1:15095480-15097980 GCF_951799395.1 Argentina silus | reverse complement strand
CGGTATCAAACACATTGTCACCATCCTTCATTCCGTTCCACGAGGCATTACAATGAGCCCGTCCTCCGATTTCTACCTCCACCAGCCTCCCCTGCGGTACAGTAAGTGTAAGGGTTAGTAACAGAACGTTTGATTGTAATCCTGTCCTTTAGGTTTGAAGATTGCCCCTGCCGGCACCCTGGTTCTCTACCCATCTGGGTAACACTTTATAATAACATTTGTTTGTCAGCCATCTATAAACCATGTATAACTCATGAATTCATTGTGAACTCATGTAGTTATTTAAGGTGTTACCAGTTTGGGAAGTGCTTTATGCCCTCACCTGGTCCAACAGGCTCTGGAACAGTTACTACCCACAGGCCTTAAGAATGCTCAACTGAGCTTCCTTCAATAACAGAATATATTTACAAATAAAAACATATTCTAACAGTGTTGAACAAAAACATTAAGTGAACCATATTTTTAGCTCCTATAACCCACAACAATAGTAACCCAACCATGAAGTCAAATGCCTTGTTCTGCACGCTGAAATTGTTTGTTTTGAACGCACACCAAGTCAAACATTCCCCTTTGATGTCACCAACAGGGCTGGCCCTCATTTGGCAGTGTCTGGGCTGACACTTTGGACTGATTATTCACTGCAGACAGGATGAGAGAGGGAGGGTGTGGGGTACAGGGCCGGGGCATGTGCTGGAGGACCCAGGGATTGTTAAAGGGTTAATGGGGGTCCAAAGGTCTCCACTGAGGAGGAAATGGGCGTCTCTTCTCGTTTCCATTAGTTTGGTAAGAGAGCAGAGAGAGCCTCTCCCATTGTGTTGCGTTGTATTGTATTGATGGTCTGTGCAAGTACAGCCCAAGTCTTGGAACATATTGAGTTCTAATTCAATGGTATTCTACGGAATCGAGAATCAAAGCTTTCACGATGACCGTCCATAATGTCCATGATTACAGGGGAAAAGGAAATGGGGGTTTCAACCAGCCTTACCGTGCTGTAGGACCTCAACCAGGCAGGGGGGAGGCGGGTAGCATCAAACGCGGGGGGAAACCCCCTGTTTTCTCTCCCTGTTGTGTGGTGTGGCCCATCGACCGTGGATCCAGGGGGGCACACTAGACCAGACCGGCCCAGACCAGACCACAAACGAGCCCCCTGCCGCACCAGTTAAGGATCAGAGGGTTAACAGATGGAGACAGGAGCTGACACTAGCGTTAACGGAAGGGGACCAGGTCCCCTAGTGGCCAGCGGGCCAGCGGGCCAGGCTGTAGAGGAAATGGGAAATGCCTCTGTTCTGGAGACCATTAGCTACAGAGGCCTATTTGGGACATAGCCATGCATTATACAATGAGCCCCCTCTCCACTTCATTCCCCCCCCTCACCTACCTCATTGTTGGTGGTCCTTCAATGGAATTCAACAAAATGTCGTTGATTTAATTTGCGTACTGTAACCAAGGATGATAGTCATTGTTTGTTTAATCTCTAACCTGTTATCTGTTATATGTCTATCATCCTTGTGTGTATGTAGTCATCCCTGCTTGTTTTTCGTGTCCGCCCCCCATGCAAATCTTCAACGACATTTGAGAGGGGGAGGAAGAAATCGCTATAAGCCGAGCGCAGAATGGCAACACACACACACACACACACACACACACACACACACACACACACACAACCCCCCCCCCTCCCCCCCATAAACATGGTTGGTGTGTGGCTCTGTAACCGATCGTACCAACCCCAGGATGAGTCAACGGCTGGTCCCAACCCTTACAGTTCATTAACCAAACACACCTTCCCGTTGAAGGCAGAGTGCCACACGGTAGAGATTGGTTGATTAGAGGGTAGTGTTCAGGTGCCGTATGGGTGTCTCCTGGTATCTCCAGGTCTATCTATTCTAGGAAGATGGATAAATGGCGACCCTAATCGTCTGCCAAAAAACTCACGGAAAACTTGTCTGCTAGTATGCAAAACTATCCTTATCTGGAAATCAGAGTCCTGAAATGTCCTTTCTTACTGTAAAACTAAGTCGCTTTCTGGGTTCGAACGCAGGTCTCCTGCTGTGCGTCCGTGCCAAATGACTGTGTTAGCCAGTGAGCTAAAGCCTAGACAGCGGCTTGAGGATGAAATACAGACAGGACAGCCTCGTTCGAATCAGCCCCGGAAACTCACCTCCTCGTACGGTAGTTTCTGTTCATAACGCTTTGTGTGTGTTTTGCTTGTCTCTGATGACCTCATGCCAGCTTGGTTCAATGCCTCCGACACACATATTTAGACGGCGCTGGGCATCAGTACCATTGTCTGAGTATCAATCAGCACTTTAGAACTGATGTATTTTCAACCAACTTTTATCCAGGTTAGTCTCACTGCGATAACATTTACTTTCACCACAGAGGCCTGGTCAATATCAGTAGATATACGTATTGACTTTGTGAAGCTATTGAACGGCCTGTTTGCCACCTGTTTCTATCGATGCCCCAATCTAATGTGCAGTCATACAGCAGAGAGGCC
>NC_139672.1:15085480-15090480 GCF_951799395.1 Argentina silus | reverse complement strand
ACAGCTTCCTCACCCTGACTGTGTGTGTGTGGGTGTGTACGTGCGTGCGTGTGTGTGTGTGTGTGTGTGTGGGGGGGGGGGTGTGTGGGGGTGTACGTGCGTGTGTGTGTGCGTGCGTGCGTGTGTGTGTGTGTGTGTGTGTGTGTGTGTGTGTGTGTGTGTGTGGGTGGGTGGGTGGGTGTGCGTGCGTGTGTGTGTGTGTGGGGGTGTGTGTGTGTGTGGGTGGGTGGGTGTGCGTGCGTGTGTGTGTGTAGCCTATGTGACATTGTTTATTCATTGTAATTCTACAACCTTAGGGCATCTGGTGGTTGGAAACTTGCAAAAGTTGTATTCACTGTCGGAGGAGATCCTTGGGGACATCTTACCAATCTTACAATAATAGAATAAGTCAATGTACACACAATTAAAACAAGTACATTCCTACAACTAAAACATGTTAAATTAGTTAAATTAATTAAAACATGTACATTAAATCATGGACGGATCCTTTTTCGAGATATGGGCAGATACAATTCAGAAATGACACTATGCTGGCAGAGACAATGTTTCTCTCATGTTTAACACATGAACCTGCCGTCCCATTTCTACCTTCAAATGAAAAAGACTGTGTCAGCACGCCTGACTGTATAACGTGACGTAATTACGCAATATCGAGCACATTCTGTGCAAAGCTTGAGTTGTCAAGCCAGTCATACAAATGACAGCATCGAACCACAACATCGAACATGGAGAGCTTGTGGTGTCTGAGATGTTTATCACTCGTGTTCTTTTTTCTTTGCTTTGCATCATCAATCTAATGATGTGGAAACAGTCATAAATCTCTCAAAATGAGTTTATGATCACCTGATTGCCAGCATCCCTTGTAAAGATTGTGTGGGATAATTGCTCCTTATATATTGCACAGTTCAAATAGTTTCAGCGTTTGCTTTGGCCTGTACCCGGAGTGCCGGGGGGTACTTTTAGGACTATTCCATTGGTTCAGTTGCACCAGACAAACTCAATCAAGCAAAGCAAAACTATTTGCAAGGATTTCGAATCCTATTTCAACCTGTCGGTCTGACAGGTGGGAGTGGAGGCACGTGGTTGGGGTCTGTGATGGTCCTCCTCTCTTCCCTCCAGCTGACGTTTGAGCCTATTAAAACCAAGCGATTGATCTTATTTCCTGTAACAGGTAACTGTACGCTGTACATGTCAATCAGTGGAGGCTGGTGGAGGGAAATATCGGAGGACGTCTACCTCCGCCAGCCTCCACTGATTTACAACATGACTGATCATATCTCCTGCAGCTTGCATGCTCCTAAATCCTCTCATAAACTCACCAAACCATGAATGGTGCAATCTGGAAATTCCTGCTGTTTCTTCATTCAGTATAATGAGTTTTTCCATTGGGCCGAGTAAACTGTAGTTGTTATGCCCAGCAAAGTGGATAGTCAAACATCACACTCTCAGTGATGTCAATGATGTGTGTGTGTGTGTGTGTGTGTGTGTGTGTGTGTGTGTTTGTCTGTGTGTGTGTGTGTGTGTGTGTGTGTGTGTGTGTGTGTGTGTGTGTGTGTCTCTCTGTGTGTGTTCTATCCACACACATTGGGCCCTAGTAGGGTTCACACACACACACGCACGCACGCACGCACGCACGCACGCACGCACAGCTCCAAAACATCAGACCTCAGACTCCAGCAGAGTCAGATGTCAAAATCTTTCATAATCTTTCACTACCACTGGGTATGATCACAACATTTCAGCCGGACACATCCGCCTGCCTCGCGGGCTCAGGTTACAGGTGAAGCTGCTCGAGCAAAAGGCCAAAGAAAGGACGGTCTTTGTAGACATCCCCCGTCGTCCCGGGGGGTCAAATTGGTCGTGGCCCCTCGTCTTCGACAAGGCTGGGACAACATGTCCAGGATCAAAGAGAACAGATACACCAGCCAGGAGGACCCAGGGAACGTGAGTTCTACATGCATATACATAGATATAGAGTTAGATAGATAGGTAGTGTATAATTCAGCTGATAGGCCAACCTTGAATGGACACAAGGACATATAGTTCTACATGAACATAGATATAGATATATGAACATAGATAGTGAATTCATAATTCAGCTAGTGTAGGCCAGCTTTGAGAGGACACAGGCGCGTATAGCTCTATACTAACATAGATATAGAGTTAGATAGATAGTATAGAGTGTATAATTCATTGCACAGGGACAGTGACAGGGGATCTGTGGGAAGCCATAAACAGGTACACCTCGAAGTAGAGCATAACATAGCATTTTAGCAATTCATATTGTAGACAGGGTTCACCTTATATTGTAGACAGGGTTCACCTTATATTGTAGACAGGGTTCACCTTATATTGTAGACAGGGTTCACCTTATATTGTGGACAGGGTGCACCTTATATTGTGGACAGGGTTCACCTTATATTGTGGACAGGGTGCACCTGCAAAAGAGGCCTTGGTCTCAGTGTGTTTCCCCTGTATAAATAAAGATTACATCAACAAAACAAATAAAACCACACATATGTGGAACCTGGAAACTAGCCCACAATATATATACAGGATACACGTTTTCCAAGGAAAACCACAAAAACCGCAAGATGATGTTCCCGTCAGTGCATTTGAATGTGAAATGCTCACACACACAGATCTCACACAGTGAGACACAATGTGAGAGGTTCCCTCCTGCCTGTCACTGTTCCCTGGCTGCGTCAGGTGGACAGACAGGTCGGCTAAACCAGTTTAACAGGGTGGCTTGGTGCCCCAAGAGCAGATAGCTTTCCTTTTTGATGTCCCTATGATAAAAGACGTCCCCTTTCTAATGCGGCCTGCCTGAATAGAAGGGTAGAGATGTGAAGGACGTGGCCTTGAAAATGGGCTGTCACTCATATTATAATTGATACATACTTCCTTGAGCCTTTGATGCTGCCGTATCGCTTGCCTGGGGGTATCATACAGTACTGTGCCTTCAGAGGATTAAAGCACTTACAGGTGATATTTGATGCATGAATAAGGGGATAGAGAATAGAGGCGCACGCACATATACACACACACACACGCACACACACACACACACACGCACACACGCACACACACACACACACACACGCACACACGCACACATGCACACACACACACACACACACACACGCACACTCTCTCTTACAAACACCATGCACATGCAGGTATGGAGGCATGCACACACACGCACACACACAAACACACACACACACGCACACGCACACGCACGCACACGCACACACACACACTCTTTCTCTCACAAACACCATGCACATGCAGGTATGGAGGCATGCACACACACGCACACACACAAACACACACACACACACACACGCACGCACACACGCACACGCACACACACACACACACACGCACACTCTTTCTCTCACAAACACCATGCACATGCAGGTATGGAGGCATGCACACACACGCACACACACAAACACACACACACACACACACACACACACACACACACACACCTGCCACGCCAACATACACACTAATACTTTTTCCCAGCTAGCGTATTAAAAGAAGCACATTCTGAGCAGGTTATGGGCATGCTCGGACAGATCGGAGCCCAGAATCCATCTCTGACAATTTGTCTTCTGATTCCATACTGTCACCTGCGTTTACCTGCTGCCGTGTCTCGATCAATCAAGCGCGAGGCTCCGTGTTGACACGAAGGAAGTCAACACAATGCCTGAGCTACGGAATATAATACACAACTCACTGTAGGAGACCCGATCCGTCTCGACTGTTCTGCTCTGTACCTCAAGATGTATTGCTCTACAGCCTACCGTACGACAGGAAGGATTTTGATGAGTATGTGGTCTCTGGTTCGTGTTTCATCCCACGCCGAATGCCCCCAGTTAATCCAACTTTTCAATAAAACGACAAAAGTTCCGGTTTGATTTTTTATTTTATTTTTTTTATCAAAAGGGGTTTTTAAATGCATTGTCTTTACAGTCTCATCCCCTGTCTGAAGTAACGTTGACCATTTAATGCCTTTTAAAACCACAGCAGGGACGTGAATAGATCCAGCTTTAAAAACCACCTCCATTATCCAGCGGGACAAAAGCCATTGTCCCCCACAATGTCCTCTTCCCTCAGAGAGAGATACCCAGTATAAAGGACAAGGGGTGGGGGTGCGGGTGGGGTGGGGGGGGGAGTAGCTATATCAAATACTCTGCTAACACTGCACACGTCAAACCTGGGTCATAGGAGACAGCATTTATACCTGCATAAATCACACCACAATGGCTCTGCATCCCGGCATTCAACAGGTGACATAAAGGAGCACAGTTTCCACCGTTCCAACCGGGACACAAAGGCTTCAGAATCCAGCTAGGGCCTCAGGGCTAATCATACGACACTCTGAAACAGGAAGTGTCTAAATCACTCATTGTCCAGCTACATCAAATCCCTTTTCTTGAAAGGAGTTTTGGGGGGTGGGGGTGGGGGGGATTTGGGGAGGGGGGAGAGGGGAGGAGGGAGGGGAAGAGGATAAAGGAACTCAAAATTAAAGTGACTTTGTGCAAGGAATGCCTTTGAGCGAGAATTGGAGGGAAGAAAAATGTTTAAAGTATAATATAAACATTGTAAGGGGTTTCAATGCTACTGCATATTAGTGTATTTGTGATAACATAAACTACAGTCTTCTGTTTTTGTTGACATGGATGGTCTACACATGTGGGACATAAGTAAGAGTAAGATCTGGAAATGAACACTGAACGCTTAAGTTAAAGTATCAATATCTTGAAACTATCTGCACTGAAATAGATAAACCGGGAAGACTTTGATAGGGTGTTCTTAGGCTTTAGGAACTCATGTTATGGGAGACTTGTTATTGGACATTACCAGCCTCATCCACATCCTGCTGGCATGGGAAGAGTGAAAACATACCGGAATAATTTCTAAAACAATATTTACAAAGCAAACATGAATAATGAAACATGAATGATGAATGATGACACTTGATGATT
>NC_139672.1:15080480-15082980 GCF_951799395.1 Argentina silus | reverse complement strand
GCCTTAGTGTGGTACGCCACCGAGCGTCCCGGAGGGGCTTCCTTTGACACTGATGTTATAAAGCTGCTCCAGCAGCGCCTCAAGCCCTGTGGCTGATGTTATAAAGCTGCTCCAGCCTCTAGCCCTGTGGCTGATGTTATAAAGCTGCTCCAGCAGCGCCTCAAGCCCTGTGGCTGATGTTATAAAGCTGCTCCAGCCTCTAGCCCTGTGGCTGATGTTATAAAGCTGCTCCAGCCTCTAGCCCTGTGGCTGATGTTATAAAGCTGCTCCAGCCTCAAGCCCTGTGGCTGATGTTATAAAGCTGCTCCAGCCTCAAGCCCTGTGGCTGATGTTCAACACAGATTACACGCGTGTTTGATACCATACCTCATTCCGTTCCGCGCATTACAACGGGCCCGTCCTCCGACTTCTACCTCCACCAGCCTCCCCTGCATTACGTAGTGAGGGAGTCTTCCAAAGGGAGAATAAGCACATACAGATCGTTACTTTGTGAAGGAACTACAGTACCAGTCAAAAGTGTGGACACACCTGGCCAAGAGTGGGCAAAGCTGTCATCAAAGCAAAAGGTGGCTACTTTGAAGAATCTAAAATATAAAGCATATTCTGGTTTGTTTAACACTTTTTTGTTTACTACATAATTCCATATGTGTTCCTTCATAGTTTTGATGTCTTCAATATTAATCTACAATGTAGAAAATAATAACAATAAAGACAAACTATTGAATGAGAAGGTGTGTCCAAACTTTTGACTGGTACTGTATTTGCAATTTACTGTACTGTCACCTTTCAAACAACACCTCCCCAAACAGTGAACAGTCAACTTCACCTTCTCCCTCACACTGAATTTCATCCTGTTGGATCTGTTCTCAGACAGGCCTACTGTATTTGCTCAGGCCTACTGTTCTCAGGCCTACTGTATTTGCAGTTTCTTGTTTGGTCACTATATCTATGTTCATACATACATTAGCTTCGAGCTGATGAAACCCACTGTTGTCTGAGTAAAATAACATAATACTTGTTCAACCTAAGTCCCCCTTAACCAAGCATTGTGTTGGTGTTTGATGTAGCTTACGTGAGATGTTGACCGTACTGTGCAACAACAATAGCACACTTGCAAGACTCTTCCCCTTAAATCAACTCATGTCCTGCCCTCAGACTTAGCCTTTTGACAGAGATTACTGTGATCAATTAAAGGTATTAACATCCAGCTACTTACAGGAGCATACACACACACACACACGCACGCACGCACGCACGCACACACACACATTCACACACACAGACTCACACACATACACACACACACACACACACACACTTGAATGCTTTATTTGGGTTCACAGTAAAGCATTACACGAAGGCCTTTGTATGGATGGCAGCCATTAGTGATATGTGCCACTGACTCCATCTCATGTACATTGGGGTGTATAATCTTCTGCCGGAGATTGAAGACCCATCTCTTCAGGCTACATCTTAAAGGTCCCTCCTAAAGACCTCTTCACCCCCACTACCCCCCTGTGCAAGCTTATTCTAGCATTGTGACTGCCTATGGCCCCTGGTCTGAGCATTGATTACTTTATCTTATGATGACCGATGGATAGATGATTCACTTACTTAAACAAATGTATTTGTTGTATGTCGCTTTGGATAAAGGCGTCTGCTAAATGCCATAAATGTAAATGTAAATGTATATGTAGGAATGCAGGTTTGACTGCCTGCCTGTCTCAGACGGAACATGGACCGGCACCCCTCAAAAATGAGATGATGCATCTGAAGGGATTTAATTTCTTCAGAAGGGATTTCAAATAAGAATATAAAACATAATATATATAATAATAAAATATATATAGAATAAACACACAGACGGAACTCTAGCCGTCTGTGTGATTGTCTGAGAGTTCCGTCTGTCTGATTGTCTCAGAGTTCCGTATGCCATAAATGTCGATGTAAATGTATAACACATAAAGGCTCATGTCTGGTAGGGTATCAGAGTGTGAGGTTGTACTTAGTTGTCAGAACCTGTAGCCTCACTTTAACAGAAACCATAAATACGTCCTCGCTTCCGGCAGACACTGAACAGGTCATGCTTTTCTATGATTAACATAACATGATTGACATTTTCCAAATAACCAAACCTTGTACAAGTAGTTAGAAGTTGCAGTGAGAAAAACAAACGAAACAGATTATTTATACAAGGATTATAAATATCCTCAGAGGCAAAGTAAACCATTGCAATAACACAATGCAAGGTAACAGAGTGATGCTGTTAGTTTGCCCTCCTCCAGAAACAAGAGATTTAGGAGGATTAAAGCATCGCAAACACGTCTACTCTTACATAATGTGTAGTGGTTTAATCCTTTACAAATGGCTCACTGCTTCGTTAACTTTGACATGTTTACATTTGAAAGAGGTACAACACACACACACACACACACACACACACACACACACACACACACACACACACACACACACACACACACACACACACACACACACA
>NC_139672.1:15055480-15075480 GCF_951799395.1 Argentina silus | reverse complement strand
CTACGGTGTGACGGAGTTGAGCAGGGAGCCAGCCAGTCCCTCTTCCCTAATGAGCAAAGTGCCCCATAGAAAGCGGGACAGTGTCACAGCAGTGACAGCATGGTAGACACCATACCATCTTTCTGCAGATGAAACAGCCTGGGATCAGAACCAAAGGCTGCTCCGCTTTGAGGCACTTTAAACAGGGTTTCCTGGAGCTCGGCTGAAGAATGCAGAGAGAGTCTGTGTGTGAGGTTTACAGATAGACTAGACATGGGAAGCATCATTATATCATCCCCCGTCTCTCCCTCACCCAGCCCTCCACTTAAGAGGGGGAATCAAGAAAGAGAAAGACAGACATGGGAGCCCTCAGTGTGCGTGTGCAGCACCGCACAGGGAGCAGGGTTGAGCAGCAAGGAACGTTTCATAGATGCCCTTGAAGAGAACACCTTCAACTCCAGTGTCCAGCTATTGCAAGACAAGCAGCTATGGGATATTATCTGTCCACATCTATACACAAAACAACCACAACCAATCTTGAATGTTGAACCCATTTAATAAGAAATGGTCACAGATACATGAAAAACAACCACAACAAATCTTGAGCTGATCTGATATCGAACCTTGAAACACATCCTAAAGAAAATCACCGTTGATTACAACAACTGTCAACGGTGGTGTCCTCAAGCGTGGTGGCGGCGACGGTCGTGTCCTCAACGGTGGTGGCGGCGACGGTCGTGTCCTCAAGCGTGGTGGCGGCGACGGTCGTGTCCTCAAGCGTGGTGGCGGCGACGGTCGTGTCCTCAAGCGTGGTGGCGGCGACGGTCGTGTCCTCAAGCGTGGTGGCGGCGGCCGTCGTGTCCTCAAGCGTGGTGGCGGCGGCCGTCGTGTCCTCAAGCGTGGTGGCGGCGACCGTCGTGTCCTCAAGCGTGGTGGCGGCGACCGTCGTGTCCTCAAGCGTGGTGGCGGCGACCGTCGTGTCCTCAAGCGTGGTGGCGGCGACGGTCGTGTCCTCAAGCGTGGTGGCGGCGACGGTCGTGTCCTCAAGCGTGGTGGCGGCGGCCGTCGTGTCCTCAAGCGTGGTGGCGGCGGCCGTCGTGTCCTCAAGCGTGGTGGCGGCGGCCGTCGTGTCCTCAAGCGTGGTGGCGGCGGCCGTCGTGTCCTCAAGCGTGGTGGCGGCGGCCGTCGTGTCCTCAAGCGTGGTGGCGGCGGCCGTCGTGTCCTCAAGCGTGGTGGCGGCGGCCGTCGTGTCCTCAAGCGTGGTGGCGGCGACGGTCGTGTCCTCAAGCGTGGTGGCGGCGACGGTCGTGTCCTCAAGCGTGGTGGCGGCGACGGTCGTGTCCTCAAGCGTGGTGGCGGCGACGGTCGTGTCCTCAAGCGTGGTGGCGGCGACGGTCGTGTCCTCAAGCGTGGTGGCGGCGACGGTCGTGTCCTCAAGCGTGGTGGCGGCGACGGTCGTGTCCTCAAGCGTGGTGGCGGCGACGGTCGTGTCCTCAAGCGTGGTGGCGGCGACGGTCGTGTCCTCAAGCGTGGTGGCGGCGGCCGTCGTGTCCTCAAGCGTGGTGGCGGCGACGGTCGTGTCCTCAAGCGTGGTGGCGGCGACGGTCGTGTCCTCAAGCGTGGTGGCGGCGACGGTCGTGTCCTCAAGCGTGGTGGCGGCAGCCGTCGTGTCCTCAAGCGTGGTGGCGGCGACAGTGGTGTCGTCGTCAGGGGTGGTGGCGGGAGTCGTGGTCGGCGTAGTGGTTATTATAACTGGACAAGAGGAATTAATTCAAACAGGAAATTAGAGCAATCTTCAATGTGCTTGCTAAATCATTATTACATTTTCTTTAAGTGCCATTTATAGTTTGGGAAGTGTCAAGAACTATTGTTACCCACCTATGATGGAGCCAGGTATGATTTTCAAAATTGCAACTTGTGTCGTTGCTGATGAAAGTGCCATTAAAACCTCATCAATGGTAGGTGCATCTCCAGAGCTGAAGACTAGCACTACAACTGTGACAATTGACCCAGGACTGTGAACAAAAGAGCAAAGTCGTAAGTTTCACAACGCGCCCGGTCACTTAAAAAGGTCTCACTGATATTTACCTGAAGCGTGTCACAGCAAGTCCGATGAAGCCAGGAAACTGCGTACTTGCGTAGAGTGGTACAAGCTGGAAAAAAAAAAATCCTGGGTTAAAGATGATAGTACAGTTGCCGCAAACCATGGAATGCATTTCCACCTGTCTAACCAGTGTAGTGTTCAGAAGGAACTCTGTAGTACCCCAATAAACACATTCAGTGAAGAGGGTGAAGCTCGCCCAAATTGTCAACATTCTAGAATGCCAAGGGCGACTTGAACCAAAAATGCATACGTTCTGATGCTTCATTTCCTCGCCAATCAAAGTGTTGCTAGATAAAATACCACAACTCAGCACTGGGTGGAATTCTTCAGCAGCGAGTGAGTTAAGCACATTTGTCACCATTTAAACCCCATGCAGAGGGCATGGGTAAAAGAGAATTTGAAACAGGTACGTTGTCTAAGAGACACCTGCTGGATGGAAGTACTGCATCAGAGAAAGACTTACAAGACAGCCCCCCTTCACATGCCTGCACAAACCACTGCTGGGTCCATCAAAGTTTGTAGCTTGTGACAGTTAAACAGCATTGGTAGGTAGACTGTCGCTTCTGCCAGAGATGGCTCAAATGAAACCATGTCTGTCAACTATTGCTATGAAGATGCTAACTAATGCCATCTGGCCTATGCATCTAAGCTCACAGGAACATAATCATTCCATTTAACTGCCTTTAACAAATTCTCTAGACAGTATACCTCAACTTTATGGAATGTTGAGAATTCTGCAAGAACAAGTCAGACAGCCCTTGTACTAATCCTCACCTGCTTCTTAACGATCAGTGCTCTGAGCCGGAACGCTAAAGAGGTGGGGTCACTGAGAGCTGCAGTGAAGACCTTGTTACTGGTGAACGTGAGTGTGAATGTAATAGTCGCCGGAGTAGTGGTTGTCGCAGGGGTCATAGTCGTCGTAGGGGTCGTGGCGGTCGCAGGGGTCGTGGTCATCGTCACAGGCATGACCCCTATGACAACTGGACAAGCAGGATGAATGCAAAACAGGAAATTAGTGAAATTTAGTTCAATGAGTGTGTTCACTGTACCTGCAGAGTTCAAATTAGGTGTCACCCACCTATGATGGAGCCAGGTATGATTTTCAGAATTGCAACTTCTGTTGTTGCTGATGCAAGTATGGTCAAAATTTGAACATTGGTGGGTGCAGTTCCACTGAAGACTAGCAGTACAGTTGTGACGATTAACCCAGGGCTGAGAATGAAAGCACAATCATTAGTTCCATGACGCACCCGATCATTCAAAGTAGTCCGTCTCACTGATTTACCTGAAAGTCGTCACGGTAACACTGACCAAGTTGGGAAATACAATTCGGTAGAGTGGTTCAAGCTGAAAAAAACAAAACAGTTAAATAGATTAGTACAGTTGTTGCAAACCATGGAATGAAGTCTCACATGTTGGACCAGTGTAGTGTTCAGATGGCACCCTTGTCGACAGATTTCTGGCACCAGCCTTGATTTCAGTGTATAACTACTGTATTTACAGATGAATGAGCCTGGCGGACATCCTGAAGAAATCGTACCCTCGTCATTCCTTTGCGATTTTAAATCACCACACCTTGTCCTTTGTTGGGAAGGACATTCGAGGGGGACAGCAGGATATACTTCGAGTTTTGGGTTAGGCCTGTCACGAGCACCGTTCTTCTGTGTTGTCCTTGACATGCTAATGTAGGGTTAAAACTCATGTTGCTTTGAAACTGTTAAATTGGTTATTTTGTTGATACTCCATTCTCATTCTTCCTAAGTGCATTAATGTTGTGCGCTAGATAAAGGTTCTGTTAATACAGCACGACGATCGTGACCAGGTTCTCCCATTCGATGTTCACATGCATCATTAACGACTCACTCTACGCATCAGCTTCAAAATACTGGCCTGAGCGTAAAGTCCTTGCAATCTGATTTCTTAACTTGAGCGCATGGTGAAAATAGCCTTTTGGGTATTTTTAAATGGAATCTACGATCCGATATGATCGATTGTCCGTCACAGGGATGAGCACAGCATTATCGATCATTATTAATCATGTAATATCTCCTGGAGTCAGACACAGTATAACGTAACGATAACTTGTATTAGTTTGTCATGTGACCACTTGTGTGGAGTTTGTACGATCATGTCCATAACTGCTAGAAGTAATCATTGGGAATAAATGTCTTATGTTTGACACGTCATCTATTCTTCGGGGTTTTATTTTCTTATTCTATACTGACTCCATTACCCACAATAAAGTTTTGGTTTTAAACATTTGTCACCATATAAACCCCACCCAGAGGGCCTTGGTAAAAGAATTTGACACCATGCCTGTGCAAATCAAGCTTGATCCATTAAAGTTTGTGACAATTAAATAACATGGCTCCTGCATTTGAAAGGTAGCCTAACGATGCTTCCATCAGATGAACAAGGTCTCATTTGAGCCTTCAGTCAACTATTGCCATGCAGATGCTAACTAATGAGACATCTTGCCTCACAGGAACATTATTACCATAACATTTTAACATTTACAAATAATCTGTAAAGTGTATACTTCAATGTCATGGATCGTTGAGAACTCTGTAAGAATGACGACAGCCAGAGACAGCCCCTCTACTAATCCTCACCAGCTGCGCAGTGAGCTGTGCTTTCAGCTGGAATCCTGGAGAGGTGGGGTCACTGAGATCTGCAGTGAAAACCTCGTTACTGCTGAATGAGAGTGTCATTGTAGTTGTCATGGGCGTAGTGGTTGTCATCAGGGTAGTCATGGTGGTCGGGGTAGTCGCGGTTGTCGCCGGGACAGCAGTAACTGCTGTTGACGGGGCAGTGGTGCTTATGAGAACTGAAGCGGGATTAATTGAGACAGGAAATTAGTGTAATTTGGTTCAATGAGTTTTGCTATGCATGTTCCCTGACACTACCTGCCAAGTTACAATCACATTTTCTTCAAACGCTTTTCATGATTTGGGAAATGTCAAGAACTGTCACCCACCAATGATGGAGCCAGGTATGATGTTCAGAAAAGCAACTACTGTTGTTGCTGATGCAAGTATGATCACAACCTGATTAATGCTGGGTACCGGTCCAGAGCTGAAGACAAGCAGTGCAATTGTGATGACTGACCCAGATCTGCAAATGAAAGAGCAACCGTTAGTTTCATGCTGTGGCAGATGAATTAAAAATAGTCTCACTTTGATATTTACCTGAAGCTCAACACAGTAACACCAAGCCAGTTGGGAAATGTTTTTCGGAAGAGTGGTTCAAGCTGAAAAACAGGTTTAGAGACATTTATAGGGTTAAGGTTAGTTCCCTTGTCATTTTGTAAGATACATCTAGTGCCTTTAAATTAAGGCACAGTGAATTACACCCCCCCAATCTCCATAACACTTCTCCTGTTTCAGGGAGGTAGACACGAATGTTGTAATGTCCCATAGTGTTTTGAAGACACATGGATCACCAATTGAACCCCATCCAGGTTTAAATCTTAATTTCTTTTAAAGACAGTCAACTGCTGGGAGTACAGCATAAATCAACCTTTAAACATTTACTAATAAGCAAGCTCTGAAGTGTATACCTTAATATAATTGGTCATTGTCAATTCTGTAAGAATGACCAGTCAGACACCCCTTCTACCAATCCTCACCTGCTGCACAGTGAGCAGTGCTCTCAGCTGGAATCCTGGAGAGGTGGGGTCACTGAGATCTACAGTGAAGTCCTCGTTACAGCTGTAAATTAGTGTGATTGTAGTAGTCATGGGCACAGTAGTGGTAGTCGGGAGGGTGGTAGTCGGGGTTGTGGTTGTCAGGGTTGTGATTTTTGGGGTGGTAGTCTTCTCTGACCAATATGGTGCAGTGGGAACAATCGGGAAGTCCCAAAAATTCCAGTAGGGGTCATCGACTTGTCTCCGAATACGACTTGACCTTGACGGACGTGTGAAAGTCTGAGGGTCACAGGAGACCTCAACAGTGGACATCTCTCCAGCGGAGTTCAGATAAACCAGTTGAAGGGAGGGACTGACATACTGCGAAGGCAATCGGTAGCAGAGATAACATGTTGATTAACGCAAACTTGGGAACAATATGGTACTAAATTCATAAGACATCAGTTAAAACAAACAGCTTTAAAACAGGCCTTTACCTCCACCACTGATTGGGATAACCTGACGAACAAGGCATTGAGACTGCGCCACTGAGTCACATTGTATCCATCTTGAACATGCAGCAAGGCCTCTGGACCTGCAACACATTTGAAGGGCCAACTGAAAATGACATGGTTCTACACATCACTTCAGGAAACCTGAGGGGCAATTTCCATTTAACATCACTCTGGCCACATTCCATTTGGGTCCCTAGCCCCTTGCCATGTTCACTGATCTGAAGGGACCAGATACATGTGCATTATGGTGATGTCACCATCTAGCCCTCCAATTGGTGTAGCTCATCAGTCACCCATGTAGTCCCTTCAAATCTGTGGGTACATTTACAGGTCCTGAAAACTACCAAGAACTCTTTTTAGCCATCTTTGGAAATGTCAAGATGACACATACCAATGAAGTCATTTCTCCAAACAGAACAGGTGACCTCCAAAACAAATTAATATAAACTGATCAGCAGGACTTACCAAGCACCTTAACCTCCTTTAGTGTGCCAGCTGGTAGTTTCACAGTCATGTCCGTTCTACCACAGGTAACCTGGGGCACCACTGGCGTCGGTGGCAGAGAGGTAGGGGAGATGGTGGGAGACGGACAAGTAGCAGTGCCGGACAAGTTCCTCATCAGAAGGCGGTCAAAATACTGCACTTTCACAGAGTGGTACTGCACTCCACCCGCAGTCTATGGGGAGAGACATTGGAACATGGGTAAAGCCGACATGCAACCTACCTGTCACCTTCAGGTTTTGAGTGGTGACAAGTGGTAGAAACTCAAGACAACCTCCATTTTACTTCCATCAATCCAAGCTATACAGAGTAGTCAACATTTCAGCAAGAGGAACAATACTGACCCATTGGGTCAGGTGGCAGCCTCTGTAGGAAACATGTAACAGCAGCCAAGGCCCATGTTTAGTCTGAACATGGTGACAGTGCTCTGGTAGAATCATCAGGGAAAGGGGTGCCATTTCATCTGTGACAAGAAACACAAGAACTTCAAATAGTGCAAGGTGCCAAAGGCATTCAAATATCAACCAGTCAAAAAAGGATTTTAGTAGTTTGAAGGTTCATGCGTTACCCACCTTTTACCAAGTAGAGATCAGCCTGTCGGATCATCGAGAACCTGATGAACAGCCCCTCATCGCCACAATGATACAAGGGCTGCTTGACACACAACTGCCTTCCGGTTTCAGGAGTCCTCTGAAAACCTAAACATAAAACATTGCAAGGACATTCTACAGTGTTCATCGGCTACTAGATGGTCAAGACAAATCCTGCCAATAACCAACCATGAGGTTACTAATGTCTCCAAAGAAGTTGCCATGAAACTAGGCAGTCAGATTCACAGTTTACCATGTAAAGCACATGGATAGTTTCCTGTGGCATACAGTTACCTTCAAGGTATTTCCAAGTCACCGCATGGATGGGTGTTTCGCTTGGCAGGTCATCCGAGGGCACAGAAGCTTCATGGTTAGAATAATGACCATCATATGCCCGGTCCTCACCAGCCAATGATTGGTCGGCCTCATCCGCGTTAACGTTGCCTTCTCCAGTGTTGAGCCGGGCTAGTGCGAATTCAACACAAACCCAAGCCATCAATAAACGCGCCATTAACGCCAGCGTTGCATTCAACGCCATTCTCATGAGGGACATGATTACAAACTCTATCCCCAGACATTAAATACACCAACCAATTAACTATCACAATCAGCCCATGATCACCTTCACCTGCTTGTCAATGAAGACGGAATAGTTTGGGTCACCTTCAATGGCCTGAAGAAGACAACTACATTGTTATAATTGCTCCCATTAATTTTCAATGTATTATTTATACGTAACCTTTGTTGCAATACGTTCATCACAAACACTTATTTATAACTTTATGTTTGTTTGTTTGTTTGTTGCCTTGCAGTAAGCTGCTTCTTTCTTCCTTGTTGCTGCTGTATGATCGCAAAACAAAAAACTGTAATGAGATGTGTTTCTTCAGTAAATTCAGGGTATTCATCTGTTTTCAGGGTGGGTGTTATTGCAGAAGTGTGCTAACTGTCAAATCCTATCTTATCTCACTTTACAACAGCACCCACCCAAATACCAATTAATACCAATTCATTCCATGAAATCACTGAAGAAACACATCTCATAATACATTTTGTTTTGCAATGGCACAGCAGCAACAAGGAAGAACGAAGCAGGAGCAGTAGTTTATTGCCAGCACACAAACACGTATGAAGTTATCAAAAACAGGTTTGACCTGAATGTTATAAGTGTATGTGAACAAATGTTTTCGTCAATCAATTGAAGATGACCCAAACTCACCACCTTGATTGACAAACGCAGGTGAAGATGATCATGGGCTGATTGTGATAGTTAATTGGTTGGTGTATTTAATGTCTGGGGATAGAGTTTGTAATCATGTCCCTCATGAGAATGGCGTTGAATGCAACGCTGGCGTTAATGGCGCGTTTATTGATGGCTTGGGTTTGTGTTGAATTCGCACTAGCCCGGCTCAACACTGGAGAAGGCAACGTTAACGCGGATGAGGCCGACCAATCATTGGCTGGTGAGGACCGGGCATATGATGGTCATTATTCTAACTATGAAGCTTCTGTGCCCTCGGATGACCTGCCAAGCGAAACACCCATCCATGCGGTGACTTGGAAATACCTTGAAGGTAACTGTATGCCACAGGAAACTATCCATGTGCTTTACATGGTAAACTGTGAATCTGACTGCCTAGTTTCATGGCAACTTCTTTGGAGACATTAGTAACCTCATGGTTGGTTATTGGCAGGATTTGTCTTGACCATCTAGTAGCCGATGAACACTGTAGAATGTCCTTGCAATGTTTTATGTTTAGGTTTTCAGAGGACTCCTGAAACCGGAAGGCAGTTGTGTGTCAAGCAGCCCTTGTATCATTGTGGCGATGAGGGGCTGTTCATCAGGTTCTCGATGATCCGACAGGCTGATCTCTACTTGGTAAAAGGTGGGTAACGCATGAACCTTCAAACTACTAAAATCCTTTTTTGACTGGTTGATATTTGAATGCCTTTGGCACCTTGCACTATTTGAAGTTCTTGTGTTTCTTGTCACAGATGAAATGGCACCCCTTTCCCTGATGATTCTACCAGAGCACTGTCACCATGTTCAGACTAAACATGGGCCTTGGCTGCTGTTACATGTTTCCTACAGAGGCTGCCACCTGACCCAATGGGTCAGTATTGTTCCTCTTGCTGAAATGTTGACTACTCTGTATAGCTTGGATTGATGGAAGTAAAATGGAGGTTGTCTTGAGTTTCTACCACTTGTCACCACTCAAAACCTGAAGGTGACAGGTAGGTTGCATGTCGGCTTTACCCATGTTCCAATGTCTCTCCCCATAGACTGCGGGTGGAGTGCAGTACCACTCTGTGAAAGTGCAGTATTTTGACCGCCTTCTGATGAGGAACTTGTCCGGCACTGCTACTTGTCCGTCTCCCACCATCTCCCCTACCTCTCTGCCACCGACGCCAGTGGTGCCCCAGGTTACCTGTGGTAGAACGGACATGACTGTGAAACTACCAGCTGGCACACTAAAGGAGGTTAAGGTGCTTGGTAAGTCCTGCTGATCAGTTTATATTAATTTGTTTTGGAGGTCACCTGTTCTGTTTGGAGAAATGACTTCATTGGTATGTGTCATCTTGACATTTCCAAAGATGGCTAAAAAGAGTTCTTGGTAGTTTTCAGGACCTGTAAATGTACCCACAGATTTGAAGGGACTACATGGGTGACTGATGAGCTACACCAATTGGAGGGCTAGATGGTGACATCACCATAATGCACATGTATCTGGTCCCTTCAGATCAGTGAACATGGCAAGGGGCTAGGGACCCAAATGGAATGTGGCCAGAGTGATGTTAAATGGAAATTGCCCCTCAGGTTTCCTGAAGTGATGTGTAGAACCATGTCATTTTCAGTTGGCCCTTCAAATGTGTTGCAGGTCCAGAGGCCTTGCTGCATGTTCAAGATGGATACAATGTGACTCAGTGGCGCAGTCTCAATGCCTTGTTCGTCAGGTTATCCCAATCAGTGGTGGAGGTAAAGGCCTGTTTTAAAGCTGTTTGTTTTAACTGATGTCTTATGAATTTAGTACCATATTGTTCCCAAGTTTGCGTTAATCAACATGTTATCTCTGCTACCGATTGCCTTCGCAGTATGTCAGTCCCTCCCTTCAACTGGTTTATCTGAACTCCGCTGGAGAGATGTCCACTGTTGAGGTCTCCTGTGACCCTCAGACTTTCACACGTCCGTCAAGGTCAAGTCGTATTCGGAGACAAGTCGATGACCCCTACTGGAATTTTTGGGACTTCCCGATTGTTCCCACTGCACCATATTGGTCAGAGAAGACTACCACCCCAAAAATCACAACCCTGACAACCACAACCCCGACTACCACCCTCCCGACTACCACTACTGTGCCCATGACTACTACAATCACACTAATTTACAGCTGTAACGAGGACTTCACTGTAGATCTCAGTGACCCCACCTCTCCAGGATTCCAGCTGAGAGCACTGCTCACTGTGCAGCAGGTGAGGATTGGTAGAAGGGGTGTCTGACTGGTCATTCTTACAGAATTGACAATGACCAATTATATTAAGGTATACACTTCAGAGCTTGCTTATTAGTAAATGTTTAAAGGTTGATTTATGCTGTACTCCCAGCAGTTGACTGTCTTTAAAAGAAATTAAGATTTAAACCTGGATGGGGTTCAATTGGTGATCCATGTGTCTTCAAAACACTATGGGACATTACAACATTCGTGTCTACCTCCCTGAAACAGGAGAAGTGTTATGGAGATTGGGTGGGGTGTAATTCACTGTGCCTTAATTTAAAGGCACTAGATGTATCTTACAAAATGACAAGGGAACTAACCTTAACCCTATAAATGTCTCTAAACCTGTTTTTCAGCTTGAACCACTCTTCCGAAAAACATTTCCCAACTGGCTTGGTGTTACTGTGTTGAGCTTCAGGTAAATATCAAAGTGAGACTATTTTTAATTCATCTGCCACAGCATGAAACTAACGGTTGCTCTTTCATTTGCAGATCTGGGTCAGTCATCACAATTGCACTGCTTGTCTTCAGCTCTGGACCGGTACCCAGCATTAATCAGGTTGTGATCATACTTGCATCAGCAACAACAGTAGTTGCTTTTCTGAACATCATACCTGGCTCCATCATTGGTGGGTGACAGTTCTTGACATTTCCCAAATCATGAAAAGCGTTTGAAGAAAATGTGATTGTAACTTGGCAGGTAGTGTCAGGGAACATGCATAGCAAAACTCATTGAACCAAATTACACTAATTTCCTGTCTCAATTAATCCCGCTTCAGTTCTCATAAGCACCACTGCCCCGTCAACAGCAGTTACTGCTGTCCCGGCGACAACCGCGACTACCCCGAC
The DNA here is from genome assembly GCF_951799395.1 of Argentina silus. Lineage (NCBI taxonomy): Eukaryota > Metazoa > Chordata > Actinopteri > Argentiniformes > Argentinidae > Argentina > Argentina silus. The sequence continues at coordinate 15,063,826 of NC_139672.1, read as the reverse complement.
CACCATGACTACCCTGATGACAACCACTACGCCCATGACAACTACAATGACACTCTCATTCAGCAGTAACGAGGTTTTCACTGCAGATCTCAGTGACCCCACCTCTCCAGGATTCCAGCTGAAAGCACAGCTCACTGCGCAGCTGGTGAGGATTAGTAGAGGGGCTGTCTCTGGCTGTCGTCATTCTTACAGAGTTCTCAACGATCCATGACATTGAAGTATACACTTTACAGATTATTTGTAAATGTTAAAATGTTATGGTAATAATGTTCCTGTGAGGCAAGATGTCTCATTAGTTAGCATCTGCATGGCAATAGTTGACTGAAGGCTCAAATGAGACCTTGTTCATCTGATGGAAGCATCGTTAGGCTACCTTTCAAATGCAGGAGCCATGTTATTTAATTGTCACAAACTTTAATGGATCAAGCTTGATTTGCACAGGCATGGTGTCAAATTCTTTTACCAAGGCCCTCTGGGTGGGGTTTATATGGTGACAAATGTTTAAAACCAAAACTTTATTGTGGGTAATGGAGTCAGTATAGAATAAGAAAATAAAACCCCGAAGAATAGATGACGTGTCAAACATAAGACATTTATTCCCAATGATTACTTCTAGCAGTTATGGACATGATCGTACAAACTCCACACAAGTGGTCACATGACAAACTAATACAAGTTATCGTTACGTTATACTGTGTCTGACTCCAGGAGATATTACATGATTAATAATGATCGATAATGCTGTGCTCATCCCTGTGACGGACAATCGATCATATCGGATCGTAGATTCCATTTAAAAATACCCAAAAGGCTATTTTCACCATGCGCTCAAGTTAAGAAATCAGATTGCAAGGACTTTACGCTCAGGCCAGTATTTTGAAGCTGATGCGTAGAGTGAGTCGTTAATGATGCATGTGAACATCGAATGGGAGAACCTGGTCACGATCGTCGTGCTGTATTAACAGAACCTTTATCTAGCGCACAACATTAATGCACTTAGGAAGAATGAGAATGGAGTATCAACAAAATAACCAATTTAACAGTTTCAAAGCAACATGAGTTTTAACCCTACATTAGCATGTCAAGGACAACACAGAAGAACGGTGCTCGTGACAGGCCTAACCCAAAACTCGAAGTATATCCTGCTGTCCCCCTCGAATGTCCTTCCCAACAAAGGACAAGGTGTGGTGATTTAAAATCGCAAAGGAATGACGAGGGTACGATTTCTTCAGGATGTCCGCCAGGCTCATTCATCTGTAAATACAGTAGTTATACACTGAAATCAAGGCTGGTGCCAGAAATCTGTCGACAAGGGTGCCATCTGAACACTACACTGGTCCAACATGTGAGACTTCATTCCATGGTTTGCAACAACTGTACTAATCTATTTAACTGTTTTGTTTTTTTCAGCTTGAACCACTCTACCGAATTGTATTTCCCAACTTGGTCAGTGTTACCGTGACGACTTTCAGGTAAATCAGTGAGACGGACTACTTTGAATGATCGGGTGCGTCATGGAACTAATGATTGTGCTTTCATTCTCAGCCCTGGGTTAATCGTCACAACTGTACTGCTAGTCTTCAGTGGAACTGCACCCACCAATGTTCAGATTTTGACCATACTTGCATCAGCAACAACAGAAGTTGCAATTCTGAAAATCATACCTGGCTCCATCATAGGTGGGTGACACCTAATTTGAACTCTGCAGGTACAGTGAACACACTCATTGAACTAAATTTCACTAATTTCCTGTTTTGCATTCATCCTGCTTGTCCAGTTGTCATAGGGGTCATGCCTGTGACGATGACCACGACCCCTGCGACCGCCACGACCCCTACGACGACTATGACCCCTGCGACAACCACTACTCCGGCGACTATTACATTCACACTCACGTTCACCAGTAACAAGGTCTTCACTGCAGCTCTCAGTGACCCCACCTCTTTAGCGTTCCGGCTCAGAGCACTGATCGTTAAGAAGCAGGTGAGGATTAGTACAAGGGCTGTCTGACTTGTTCTTGCAGAATTCTCAACATTCCATAAAGTTGAGGTATACTGTCTAGAGAATTTGTTAAAGGCAGTTAAATGGAATGATTATGTTCCTGTGAGCTTAGATGCATAGGCCAGATGGCATTAGTTAGCATCTTCATAGCAATAGTTGACAGACATGGTTTCATTTGAGCCATCTCTGGCAGAAGCGACAGTCTACCTACCAATGCTGTTTAACTGTCACAAGCTACAAACTTTGATGGACCCAGCAGTGGTTTGTGCAGGCATGTGAAGGGGGGCTGTCTTGTAAGTCTTTCTCTGATGCAGTACTTCCATCCAGCAGGTGTCTCTTAGACAACGTACCTGTTTCAAATTCTCTTTTACCCATGCCCTCTGCATGGGGTTTAAATGGTGACAAATGTGCTTAACTCACTCGCTGCTGAAGAATTCCACCCAGTGCTGAGTTGTGGTATTTTATCTAGCAACACTTTGATTGGCGAGGAAATGAAGCATCAGAACGTATGCATTTTTGGTTCAAGTCGCCCTTGGCATTCTAGAATGTTGACAATTTGGGCGAGCTTCACCCTCTTCACTGAATGTGTTTATTGGGGTACTACAGAGTTCCTTCTGAACACTACACTGGTTAGACAGGTGGAAATGCATTCCATGGTTTGCGGCAACTGTACTATCATCTTTAACCCAGGATTTTTTTTTTTCCAGCTTGTACCACTCTACGCAAGTACGCAGTTTCCTGGCTTCATCGGACTTGCTGTGACACGCTTCAGGTAAATATCAGTGAGACCTTTTTAAGTGACCGGGCGCGTTGTGAAACTTACGACTTTGCTCTTTTGTTCACAGTCCTGGGTCAATTGTCACAGTTGTAGTGCTAGTCTTCAGCTCTGGAGATGCACCTACCATTGATGAGGTTTTAATGGCACTTTCATCAGCAACGACACAAGTTGCAATTTTGAAAATCATACCTGGCTCCATCATAGGTGGGTAACAATAGTTCTTGACACTTCCCAAACTATAAATGGCACTTAAAGAAAATGTAATAATGATTTAGCAAGCACATTGAAGATTGCTCTAATTTCCTGTTTGAATTAATTCCTCTTGTCCAGTTATAATAACCACTACGCCGACCACGACTCCCGCCACCACCCCTGACGACGACACCACTGCCGCCGCCACCACGCTTGACGACACCACTGCCGCCGCCACCACGCTTGAGGACACGACCGTCGCCGCCACCACGCTTGAGGACACGACCGTCGCCGCCACCACGCTTGAGGACACGACGGCCGCCGCCACCACGCTTGAGGACACGACGGCCGCCGCCACCACGCTTGAGGACACGACGGCCGCCGCCACCACGCTTGAGGACACGACGGCCGCCGCCACCACGCTTGAGGACACGACGGCTATGACCCCTGCGACAACCACTACTCCGGCGACTATTACATTCACACTCACGTTCACCAGTAACGAGGACTTCACTGCAGCTCTCAGTGACCCCACCTCTTTAGCGTTCCAGCTCAGAGCACTGATGGTTAATGAGCAGGTGAGGATTAGTACAAGGGCTGTCTGACTTGTTCTTGCAGAATTCTCAAAATTCCATGAAGTTGAGGTATACTGTCTAGAGAACTTGTTAGTTAAATGGAATGATTATGTTCCTGTGAGCTTAGATGCATAGGCCAGATGGCATTAGTTAGCATCTGCATAGCGATAGTTGACAGACATGGTTACATTTGAGCCATCTCTGGCAGAAGCGACAGTCTACCTACCAATGCTGTTTAACTGTCACAAGCTACAAACTTTGATGGACCCAGCAGTGGTTTGTGCAGGCATGTGAAGGGGGGCTGTCTTGTAAGTCTTTCTCTGATGCAGTACTTCCATCCAGCAGGTGTCTCTTAGACAACGTACCTGTTTCAAATTCTCTTTTACCCATGCCCTCTGCATGGGGTTTAAATGGTGACAAATGTGCTTAACTCACTCGCTGCTGAAGAATTCCACCCAGTGCTGAGTTGTGGTATTTTATCTAGCAACACTTTGATTGGCGAGGAAATGAAGCATCAGAACGTATGCATTTTTGGGTCAAGTCGCCCTTGGCATTCTAGAATGTTGACAATTTGGGCGAGCTTCACCCTCTTCACTGAATGTGTTTATTGGGGTACTACAGAGTTCCTTCTGAACACTACACTGGTTAGACAGGTGGAAATGCATTCCATGGTTTGCGGCAACTGTACTATCATCTTTAACCCAGGATTTTTTTTTTCCAGCTTCTACCACTCTACGCAAGTGCGCAGTTTCCTGGCTTCATCAGTCTTGCTGTGACACGCTTCAGGTAAATATCAGTGAGACCTTTTTAAGTGACCGGGTGCATCGTGAAACTTAGGACTTTGCTCTTTTGTTCACAGTCTTGGGTCAATTGTCACAGTTGTAGTGCTAGTCTTCAGCTCTGGAGATGCACCTACCATTGATGAGGTTTTAATGGCACTTTCATCAGCAACGACACAAGTTGCAATTTTGAACATCATACCTGGCTCCATCATAGGTGGGTAACAATAGTTCTTGACATTTCCCAAACTATAAATGGCACTTAAAGAAAATGTAATGATTTAGCAAGCACATTAAAGATGTGTAGCAAAAGTCATTGAAGCAAATTGCTCTAATTTCCTGTTTGAATTAATTCCTCTTGTCCAGTTATAATAACCATTACGCCGACCATGACTCCCGCCGCCACCACGCTTGAGGACACGACGGCCGCCGCCACCACGCTTGAGGACACGACGGCCGCCGCCACCACGCTTGAGGACACGACGGCCGCCGCCACCACGCTTGAGGACACGACGGCCGCCGCCACCACGCTTGAGGACACGACGGCCGCCGCCACCACGCTTGAGGACACGACGGCCGCCGCCACCACGCTTGAGGACACGACGGCCGCCGCCACCACGCTTGAGGACACGACGGCCGCCGCCACCACGCTTGAGGACACGACGGCCGCCGCCACCACGCTTGAGGACACGACGGCCGCCGCCACCACGCTTGAGGACACGACGGCCGCCGCCACCACGCTTGAGGACACGACGGCCGCCGCCACCACGCTTGAGGACACGACGGCCGCCGCCACCACGCTTGAGGACACGACGGCCGCCGCCACCACGCTTGAGGACACGACGGCCGCCGCCACCACGCTTGAGGACACGACGGCCGCCGCCACCACGCTTGAGGACACGACGGCCGCCGCCACCACGCTTGAGGACACGACGGCCGCCGCCACCACGCTTGAGGACACGACGGCCGCCGCCACCACGCTTGAGGACACGACGGCCGCCGCCACCACGCTTGAGGACACGACGGCCGCCGCCACCACGCTTGAGGACACGACGGCCGCCGCCACCACGCTTGAGGACACGACGGCCGCCGCCACCACGCTTGAGGACACGACGGCCGCCGCCACCACGCTTGAGGACACGACGGCCGCCGCCACCACGCTTGAGGACACGACGGCCGCCGCCACCACGCTTGAGGACACGACGGCCGCCGCCACCACGCTTGAGGACACGACGGCCGCCGCCACCACGCTTGAGGACACGACGGCCGCCGCCACCACGCTTGAGGACACGACGGCCGCCGCCACCACGCTTGAGGACACGACGGCCGCCGCCACCACGCTTGAGGACACGACCGTCGCCGCCACCACGCTTGAGGACACGACCGTCGCCGCCACCACGCTTGAGGACACGACGGCCGCCGCCACCACGCTTGAGGACACGACCGTCGCCGCCACCACGCTTGAGGACACGACGGCCGCCGCCACCACGCTTGAGGACACGACCGTCGCCGCCACCACGCTTGAGGACACGACCGTCGCCGCCACCAATGACGACGACATTTGGGGGTGACCCCAGTCAGTGACCCCACCTCTTCAGTGTTCCAGCTGAGAGTACAGACCGTTATGCTGCAGGTGAGGATTAGTACAAGGGCTGCCTTTGACTTATCGTTCTTGCAGTATTCTCAACGTTCCATGAAGTTGAGGTATACCTTTTGTTAGTCATTTGTTGGCAGTTAATGTCATGATTACATTCCTGTGACCTCCTACGACGACCCTGACGACAACGACCACCCCGACAACGACCACCACCACAACCCCAATGACTAATCCTACGACCACCCTGACGACCACCACCACGACTCCGACAATGACAAATCCTTGGGGTTGGTTGCCGCTGACTACTACCACCATGGGACCAACTACTACCACTTTTGGGGATGGAACTTGATATGGTTCTGTGTCAAAATTATAATTTGTTTCTGTTTGTCTTGTCACTTTTGCAATGGGACTTAAGAGATCAATGTGTCAACAAAATAAAACTTTAAACTAAGCTTTTGATTCTGTCTTTCTTCCCAGTTTTCCCTCCTTACTCATGCTTTGCCAGTACTTTTTTAGCAAACTATAACCTGACCATCCATTTTGAGGATAATTAGTGATTTGCGCTTTGCAGTGAAGCCTCTAGTTTGGCTGTGACATTCTGCGGATGGAAGTCACGCCTACTTCCTGACAGTAGTTTTGGGGTTTTTCTTAATGGGGAGCACTCTTCGGTCATCCACTGTAGAAGTCTTCCTTGGCCTACCAGCCCATTTGCAATTACAGGGCTCACCGATGCTTTCTTTTTAAACAATGTTACACTGTTGATTTTAGTAAGTCTAAGGTTTTGAATGTTTCTGATTTCAGCCTCATAATGGCTTCATTGACGTCTCTTAGGTCCAGGCAAATACAAGCCATGAATCAATACTCAACATTGACCGCTATCTTATGCCTGCACAAATGATGAACACGTCTGACTAACCAGGAAACACCTGTCAAGACAATTTTCCAATACTTTTGGTGCCCTGAAATAGGGGGATGAAAAGGGTTGGAATTTCTAAATGGTGAAACCAATCTGAAAAATGAACATGGAATTTAAGCTGAGAATCTCTACTTTACCCTCATAGTAAATGTTGCTTTTTTGGTGGTTGCACGACCTAAACAAAGACCACCCCAACAAAGACCACCTCGACAACGACCACCACGCCCCCGACAACGACCACCCCAACAAAGACCACCATGATCCCTACAACGACCACCATGACTGTACAATCTATTGTCTTGAAGTAAACATATAGCAGGTCTACCATTTATTATCACATTAAATGCAAAAGTTTTTATTTCAATAATAATAAATGTATTTATTCCATCACTATAATCCTGTGTGTGTGGGTCTAAGAGGGGCAAGTGTTTAACTTTGCCTCCATGAGTAAAATGTTATGATTTATGCAGTTGCCGGCAGGCTAATATCTTTAGAACATTTTTTCTTTTTCTTTTTGCCACGGGAAGCCGATTCATCTTAAAGAGTGATGAAAGGAGGTTGCTCTCTATGCAAAACGCATTAAAGCCAAATGAGGAGTCTATTACTCAAATCTGGATGATAATCTGTTAGCTAGTGTCGCTACGCTAACTAAGCAGATTTAGATGTGTCACCCCCCCACCACCACCCCCCACACACACACCTCTGAAGTGCATTACATGAACTTAACTTTCCCCTGACCCCTCCCCTCCCTCCCTCCCGCTGACCCTCGCCACCTCCTACCTGCGTCGAGCACGCCCTTCTCCACAAGATCACTTCATAGAATTAATCTGCCCTTGTCTGAGTTGTGTGGAGAATGCACAAGGGACTCGTGATGTGACGGTGTTTGTGAGAGCATGGCCAATTCATCACGGCTTGATTAACACAGCCCAGGCCTTTGTGTCTCTCTCTCATCTAACTAACACTGAGGTAGACTCTCAGCCAGGACCCAGCGTTACGCTTTTATCCTGTGTTTGTTTTGGGGTTAGGGTTTTTTATGCCTTTTTTCAGATTGTAGGCATGTCTGATCATTACAATTCGTAAATTTCATGTTATGCGTTAAAATGTTTTTTTTTTTTATTTTCATTTCATTTTATTTTCATTCATCTTTATTATTACTATTACCAAAACATTACTCAAAGTCTGATTACCTCAACCTGAAGATAGAGGAATGGTATTCATATATATATATATATATATATATATATATATATATATATCCTCAATATCTAATTAAAATAAAAATCCTATCACAAGTTTTGCAAATATTGCAATTCTCACAGCAGCCAAGACACCAACTACACAACGAGAGGACATCTTACATTCACAAAGACGATATCAATAAAACATCACGTGTTTTGTGTGGATATGCTCAGATCGTAGTTCAGAATAACATACTACACATGACAAGGACATAAAGTAAACGATAATCAAATTAATACTTAATTACAGAATTAAATACTGAATTC
>NC_139672.1:15050480-15052980 GCF_951799395.1 Argentina silus | reverse complement strand
GCGTAAGCAACCTTCCCATCACATCAACTCCAAACCCTCAATGTCGCTCATTAGCCAGCGATTAATGAAGGAAATGGTTTTAGTCCGAGAAAAATTGTATTTGCTGCACACTGCGGAAGCAAGCAATTTTTACAATTGGTTTAGAATTATGGGTGCGTGTGGGGGGATTGGTTTGAAATAGGCAACGCTCATTAGTTATCTTTAATTGTTGCAGAGCAGAGGCTTTTAGTAGGGATGAGGTATGAATCTATTACACAAGCGTAGCTTTTCCCTGTTGGACCAAACAGACAAGAAGGATTTCATTTGGACTGTTTTCAGAAAGGAAGGGCCCTGCTGGATTACAATGTGAAGGGCCCTGCTGGATTACAATGTGAAGGGCCCTGCTGGATTACAATGTGAAGGGCCCTGCTGGATTACAATGTGAAGGGCCCTGCTGGATTACAATGTGAAGGGCCCTGCTGGATTACAATGTGAAGGGCCCTGCTGGATTACAATGTGTGGGGTAGAGAAAGGAAGGGCCCTGCTGGATTACAATGTGTGGGGTAGAGAAGGGCCTCTCTCATTTCACATGGTAACATTTGGGGACAGTGTGGGGAGAGGTGTGTGCGTGCGTGAGTGCGTGCGTGCGTGCGTGCGTGTGTGCGTGCGTGCGTGTGTCTGTGTGTCTGTCTGTGTGTGTGTGTCTGTGTGTGTGTGTCTGTGTGTCTGTCTGTGTGTGTGTGTCTGTGTGTCTGTGTGTCTGCCTGTGTGTGTGTGTGTGTGTGTGTGTGCACGTGTGTGTGTGTCAAGGGAGGCTGGTGAAGGTATAACGTGTGTGTGTGTGTGTGTCTGTGTGTGTGTGTGTGTGTCTGTGTGTGTGTGTGTGTGTGTGTGTGTGTGCACGTGTGTGTGTGTCAGGGGAGGCTGGTGAAGGTATAACGTGTGTGTGTGTGTGTGTGTGTGTATAACGTGTGTGGTCGATACCATTCCCTCTTCCACTCCATGCATTACAATGAGCCCATGTCAGATCCACCACGGTAATATGAAGGACAAAGTGGATTAAGGCTTGATGACCTTTCTTAACAAGTTCATTTGTCGTGCCACTTGTAAATTGGCACACATAAGACTCTTCCATTTTCAGAAGGTTTTAAGTTTTATGGTGGCACTGTACCTTTTATTGAATTATTGGTCTTGTTTCAACCTTTTTCTATGAAAAGTCCTTGAGTGAATGAATCTGACAAGGAGTATCAGAGGAATTCTACCACTGATGCTTCGTCTCTCTCTTTACCTGAATAAATGAACGGGGACCTTTAATCATGATATCTGTACAGCAGGGGAGGCTGGTGGAGGTAGAAATCGGAGGGCGGGCTCATTGTAATGAATGGAGTACGTGCCCTCATTCCATGCATTACAAGAGCCCGTCCTCCGATTTCTACTTCCACCAGCCTCCCTTGCTGTGCATTGCTGTTATTCATATGATGTCTGGTTGCCAGAGCGATGAAGAGTTGATGTTCTGTCCTCCTGTCTGCAGGTTTGAGATGCATCCTGTCCTTGGCAGAGAGAGAGAGAGAGAGAGAGAGGGAGAGAGAGAGAGAGAGAGATGGAGAGAGAGAGAGAGAGAGAGAGAGATGGAGAGAGAAAGAGAGAGAGAGGCTGATGTCAACAATAAGACGGTAATCCACTTGTCTGTTAGTGACACACAGTGTGTGTGTGTTTTTATGTGTGTGCGTGCGTGCGTGAGTGTGTATGTGTGTGTGTGTGTGGGGGGGGGTATATCTGACTGACATACAGTAAGACACACACGGGGTGGGGGTGGGGCGGGGGGGTATGTGACTGACATAGAGCAGCCATGAAAGCTAAGGGTCATGATTGGCGGGGGTGACGGCTCAACGGTTCAAATGACAACCCCATTATTAGTTCCAGCTTGACATCCGCCCCGGAATGGAGGCCCGTATCGAGCCTGACATTTTGTTTCCCTAATTCTGAGACAGTCTCCCTCCGTATGGATTTGATATTAGTTGAAGGTCCATCCTCTCGCATTCCCTCCGACAACAATCATGATGAGTGGCCAGGGAACGTACGAGGCAGACACTGATGCTATTGGTCATGTTCCGACCGCTGTCTTGATTTCATTGGTCATATTGGGAGTCCGCTCTCTTTGATCTTGGGGACGTTAGTTACCTCAGTTTCAAAGGCTATTATGTACTGGTTATGTCCTCCAGTATCAACCAAATGATTTGTGTGAATTGAAACCACAGCCCAGTCACGTTTCGAATGTCATCTGCTCCTGAAAAACACGCTGAACGCGTTAAATACGGACACGCTAAGACCTATACATATTTAAACATGTTCCCAATCCATTCCATGATTTAACCCCTGGAACGGGGGATGGGGCGGGGGACGGGGACGGGGGGGGAGTTACATTAACGATTAAACCATTAACATCAACGCTCGAGACTCTTGACACCCGAGGAGTGAACTCAGTAGCCCTCGGCCTTGGAGGGCCGAGCGTCCGCCGCCG
>NC_139672.1:15042980-15045480 GCF_951799395.1 Argentina silus | reverse complement strand
GTCTTCCCAAATGATTAATATGCCTATTGATTAGGGGGACTCTGGAAGCGTGGGGGATAATATGGAGAAAAATGCACGGACAAGCACTAGGATACACAAATCCAATGGGCACTTAGAGAGAGTTGACCGCCAAGTCAAAAACACGGAGGACAACTTAATCAAAACTGAGTCTGAGTCAGTGGAGGTTGGTGGAGGCAGACGTCGGAGGACGGGCTCATTGTGATGCATGGAGGACGGAGCTCATTGGTGGAGGCAGACGTCGGAGGACGGGCTCATTGTGATGCATGGAGGACGGAGCCTCTCCTGGTTGGCGTCTTCCTCAGCTATCAGTCCTCCGTGGTTATCTATCTACATATATGGAGCTGTGTTTCATTGTATTGATAAGTCATTTTCATGTGTATTGATAAGCCATTGATCAATGAGTAGTGGTCCTTTAAAGATGCAGCTGTCATTCAAAGTGAAAGGTGATGTCAATTCAAAGGTGCAGTGAACAGACTCGGGCAGAGTTATGTTGCGATGAATTACCAGGAGTTTAAAACGGAATGACCGGAATTGTACACTGACACAGACATGGATAATTTACATTGGGTTTGGGTGAAACCTGAAATCTGAAATAAAATAGCCGACAGTTTCTCTTAAGGATGTCATTATGCTTCTTGAGGTACTGCGATTGTCATAGATTTGTGCTAATCTCAATTTCAAACAGTTTTATCTCAGACGACTCAAAACGTATGGACACACAATGGGCCGGGAGACAAGGAGGGGAGATTTTCTTTTGTAACAATGATGTTTCTAATCTTAGTTCTATATAGAACCAAACACACCGTGAGCCTGATGCCATCACAGTGTTCCTCAATTGTATTCTCCATCGAATGATAAAACGTGTGAAAAAGGACGCTTTTCACACCAGACACAGACTGATATAATCACGGATTGAGCGATCACTTTATTCATGTATCTCCCACAAAAAAAAAAAAAAGAAGAAAGAAAATAATCTGACGTGTCTCTTTCATATCGTTCTCCGCGCCGACTCCTTTAATTGACAAAAAATATGTTGTTTTGTTGTAGCGAACGCGCCCCGCTCAGCGTCATCAAGGTAGCCGGGGTAGGGATAAAGTCCTCAAGCTCCATCTCATCCGAGCCCCAGATTAAGAAGAACCCCGAGCCTCCGTGTGACAATGGGACATTACCATATGAATATGGCCATGGCGTACTAGTTGCTTTAGCCCATCAATCTCCGCCGCCTCGCACCGCGCCGCCAGATAACCTCCAGGATATCCCCTCTTAACCTCAATTTCTCCTGGATGTATTAGGGGATCGCCGGGAGGCCCGGTGTTTGAGGAGCGCGGCGGCGGATGCCATTATTCTTCCCAAAACGAGTTATAATGCAATTAATCTGGTCCAGCAGGAAAAATATGGCACCTAAGTGAATTTTACATGATGATCCACCCACTACTTATCCTGGCCACTGTGACTGGAGGGGCGGTGATTGCGTTCTGACACAGACAATGACTTGGGTGTGGGGTGTGGGGTGTGTGTGTGTGTGTGTGTGTCGGGGGGGGGGGGGGGCAACGTGAGCCATGTGAATGTGATGTTCGTACGCAGGGTTATGGTGGGGTAGGCCTTACAGAGAGTTTAAGAGAGAGATCAAATTTCCCAAAATGACAAAATGAAATTTTAATAAGTCACTTTTGCAGGTCGTTTGCATTCTGACTTAAACAAAAATCTAATCGAGTTTATTTGAAGTGCCTTTCACACAAATGTCACACAACACACTTTACAACAGAGTTAAAAGGTAAACAAAAGTGGTTTGACACCATTCCTTTTTCCATTTCCTGCATTACAATGAGCCCGTCCTCCGATTTCCACCTCCACCAGCCTCCCTGCATCCCTCTCCAAGCTGGCCTCAACGAAAGGACAAGGCGTCCCCTCGTTCCATGATCGTCACGGAGACGGGGTTGTTTTCACTCAGGCGTATCCGCTCTGTCTCGGCGCGGACAGGAAGCAGGTTGATGACTCACTTCCTGCCCCCCAGGTGCTGCGGAGAGAGACACGGCAGCTGTGGTGACCCCGACCGTTAACACTACCAAAAGGTCAAAGGTCACGTACTGTACTGGACATGACATCACAACAGTGAAATGTCCTCTGGGTCAAGAGAACAATGGACGTGAAGTCCGTTTCTTTTACTGTACATTCCATTGTTCTTCTGTGGTGTTTTGTGGTGCTGTAGGTGTGGTTGGATGCACTGCTAATCACTGTTAAAGACACGAGGATCTTATTCAATTCCAGTGAGCTACGTACCGTGATGGCATTGTGTTTGCCTCTCCACCTCTATCTTTCTCTCCACCTCTGTCTTTCTCTCCACCTCTGTCTTTCTCTCCACCTCTGTCTTTCTCTCCACCTCTATCTTTCTCTCCATCTCTGCATGTTTTTACTGAGCAACGGCCCTGAAGCGCAGCGGCGGCGGCGGCTGGCGAACGCAGCCCCGTGCCGTAACCCT
>NC_139672.1:15038847-15042780 GCF_951799395.1 Argentina silus | reverse complement strand
AGAGGGGAGGGGAGAGAGGAGAGGAGAGAGAAAAAGAGAGGGGAGGAGAGAGAGAGAGAAGAGAGGAGAGGAGAGAGAGAGAGAAGAGAGGGGGAGAGGAGAGAGAAAAAGAGAGGGGAGGAGAGAGGAGAGGAGAGAGAGAGAGAAGAGAAGAGAGGAGAGAGAGAGAGAAGAGAGGGGGAGAGGAGAGAGAAAAAGAGAGGGGAGGAGAAGAGGGGGTAGCTAGCTAGCAGACAAAGGGGAGAGAGTGGCTGAGAGAGTGACACGAGAGGGGACCGTCCCTCATCCAAGTCCCCAGCAGATGTCACTCATCCATAAGCTAATGTGTCTGGAGACTGGCTCGATCTGGACAGGCGACACAGTCATTAACCCGTGACCGGAGAGAGAGAGAGAGAGAGAAAGGGAGAGGGGTGGGGAGGGGGATGGAAGGGGGGGAGGAGAGGAAAGAGAGGGAGAGGAGAGGGGAAAGAAGAGAAGAGGAGAGGAGAGGAGAGGAGAGGAGAGGAGAGGAGAGGAGAGGAGAGGAGAGGAGCTGTCTTACATCAGCTCCACAAGAATAAAGAATGAATGTCGTCCATGTTGGTCAGTGAGAGACATCATACACCATAAAACTAGTTTTACTCCGGTTCGTCATCGTACCCTCCGCCGTGTTGACGTCTGTTTCACCTTGACCGCCGCCGTTGTCGTATTAATCGCTCAGGAAGTGACCATTACCTCACAGTGATGGAATTTCCTGTGCCTGCGGCGAGCTTTAATGAGACGAGAGGAGGTGACATGAGACGCAAACATCCTCCGATGTCTCGTCTCATCAAACAACTCTGGAACGACTTCCAATCAACCCTCTGTCTCTGACGCACTATTCCACACACACACACACACACACACACACTCACACTCACCCCACTCTCACACCTGCTCGCTGGGCTTGGATGGAGGGAGGATGGCGGGGTGAGAGGTGCGGGTCATAGTGTGTGTGTGTGTATGTGTGTGCCTGAGTGTGTGTGTGTGTGTGTGTGTGTGTGTTTATGGGCACGTCTCCACGTGGCCCAGAGGGTGGATTATAGACGCCAGAGACCAGGACAGGAAGCAGCAGGCCAGCGACAGAGGAAGAGGAAATCGTTAGCCAGCCTGTCAAGAGTTCTGACCACATGCACTTTTACCTCATCATGATGATGATGATGATGACACACACACACACACCTGCACTAGCTTCCACGAAGTGTTTGTGACTCACCGCCAACCTTCTCAAAGTCATTATTAATACACACAACTTCCTTTTTATTCACTACCTCTCATTGTCCCAGCAAGTCAAGCCCTGGTGTTCTCTTGCAGGTGCTGCCTCCGCGATGATGCACACCCTCTCCATTCACCTGCATTACCCCACACATTACACCAACCTTCTAGAACCTCCCACGGCCCTCTAGAACCTCCCACAACCTTCTAGAACCTGTCCACAACCTTTCCACAACCTTCCACGACCTTTCACAGCCTCCCACCACCTCCCATATCCTTCCACAACCTTCTAGAACGATTCACAACCTTCTAGAACCTCCCACAACCCCCTAGAACCTTTCAGAACCTGTCCACAACCTTTCCACAACCTTCCACAACATTCCACAACCTTCGAGAACATTCCACAACCTTCTAGAACATTCCACCACCTTCCCGGCCTTCTAAAACCTTCCACAACCTTCCACAAGCCAGCTAATGAACATGTCTTCCTACTGGTAGTCACTCTCATTGTTCTACTCTCTCTTGTTTACAGCTTGTCCCTGTCGAAGAGCCCTTGAGGGAAGAATCCTTTCTTGATTCCAAGTACTGTACTTTTCTTTTTCTTCTAAGAGTACAGGTCAGTGCTCTATCCAAGTGCTCCACTGATCTCATGGCTGTGTGACCGACTGGGTTTGAACTTGGGTCTCCTGCGTGCGTTCCACAACACTGTGTTAGCCCACTGAGCTACAGCCCCCAGGTTACCGCGTCTGTTAGACAGGTCTGACTATAGCTGGGGAGGCTGCTGGAGGTAGAAATCGGAGGACGGGCTCATTATAATGCATGGGATGGATGCATTCCATGCATTACAATGAGCCCATCCTCCGATTTCTACCTCCACCAGCCTCCACTGAAGGCTCCACTATACATATACTGCAGACACTGACCACATAGAAGTGCTGACCACGTTCTTTCCCCGCCCGGGCTCTTGTTCTGACCGTGGTCAACACGCACACACCAGACTCTTCTGCTGGTCATGTGACCGCGAGGACCGTGATGGCCCTCTGTACAGGAGGCACCTGGCTGATGAGACCACCAGGGTGGAGCGAGGGAGACTCCACCGACCCCAACACAGACACACACACACACACACACACACACACATTGCACGCACACACACACACACACTGCACGCACACACACACACTGCACGCACACACACACACACACACACACACACACACACACACACACACACACGAGCGCATATACACACGGGACTGTCCGGCAGGCACCTGTTTCCTTTGGAACAAGGTTGTTTGTCTCTCCTCTTCCTGTGGTCTCGTGCCAGAGCAGTCTGGCTCCTTCTCCTGCCCCTCAACTCCACATCAACCTCTACTGTACTCTCCTCTGTTCTACTCTACTCTCCTCTGTTCTACTCTGCTCTCTGCTGTTCTATTATCCTCTCCTCTGTTCTATTATCCTCTCTTCTGTTCTATTCTACTCTCCTCTGTTCTATTCTACTCTCCTCTGTTCTACTCTACTCTCCTCTGTTCTACTCTGCTCTCTGCTGTTCTATTATCCTCTCCTCTGTTCTATTATCCTCTCTTCTGTTCTACTCTACTCTCCTCTGTTCTATTCTACTCTCCTCTGTTCTACTCTACTCTCCTCTGTTCTCCTTCTCCTGCCCCTCAACTCCACATCAACCTCTACTGTACTCTCCTCTGTTCTATTCTGGTCTCTGCTGTTCTATTATCCTCTCTTCTGTTCTATTCTACTCTCCTCTGTTCTATTCTACTCTCTTCTGTTCTGTTCTATTCTACTCTCTTCTGTTCTATTCTATTCTATTCTAGTTTGTTCTGTTCAATTTTATTCGGTTTGGTTCGGTTCTATTCTATTCTGTCCTGTCCTGTCCTGTTCTATTATTTCTTGCCCTAATCTCAATATGTATTACATTTGTTCAGACCTGTTTCTGGGCTACATATTGAGGCATGGAGTTAGGAGTTAGGAGCTAGGGTTAGGGACTAGGGCTAGGAGCTAGGAGCTAGGAGCTAGGAGATAGGAGCTAGGGCCTAGGGCCAAGGGGTTGGGGCTATATGGGCGAGGAGCTAGGGGCTAGGAGCTAGGGGCTAGGAGCTAGGGCCTAGGGGTTGGGGCTATATGGGCGAGGAGCTAGGGGCTAGGAGCTAGGGGCTAGGAGCTAGGGTGTTGCTAGTGGATTGATTTGGGATTCTCTCAGCTAGTCTTATAGGCCTCTTCTCTCTGAGAGGGAGAGTCCTTCTGTCTCTCCTCCATCACTCCTCCCTCCATCCCTCCATCCATCCTAGCTTGATGGTTTTAATTGAAAGTCAGAGGAGAGGGCACTCCTGCGGTTTTCATTATTAATTTAACACTCAGGGTAACTTAAAGTGCAATTTTCACCCACATGCGAAACAGGAAAATCAATGGCAACAAACAGCACTAAGCATCAAGGTTAATCACACATTCAGCCATCGTAGTAGAGGTGTGTGTGTGTGTGTGTGTGTGTGTGTGTGTGTGTGTGTGTGTGTGTGTGTGTGTGTGTGTGCGTGCGCCCATTGTGCGTCCATGTGTGTGCGGGCATGTGTGTGTCTGTGTGCCCATTGTGTGTGCGCCCATTGCGTGTGCGTGTGTGTGTGTGTGTGTGGGTGGGCATGTGTATGCTTGTGCACGCGGTATCAAGGTGGGTGGTTTCACTAAGTGTTT
>NC_139672.1:15018847-15036347 GCF_951799395.1 Argentina silus | reverse complement strand
TAATGAGAAAAAAAGGAAGGAAAGAAGAAAAAAAAAGCTTGGTAGCCAAGATTTGGGGGGGGGGGGGTTGGGGGTTGGGGTTGGGGTGGGAGGTGGGGTTATTAGGGCTCCTCAGTCATGAAGTAATTCAGTATTATCTGCATAATGTTGTATCATAAATTAAAATAACTGAATTAACGTGCAAAGCTCCCGGAATTGCCTAAAATAAAGTACAAGCATACATCATGAGTAGATGAGTGGAATAATGTGCTGGCGTTGGAAGATCTACTTACTGTAAATTGTAATTTGATCCCCTTACATGCTTTTACCTTTATAAGCTGAAGAAGAGACGTGTATATTCAGTTAATTGACGCAACATAAAAAGAAACACTTGACTCCAATGAAAACATAAATTCTCTGCGGACGGTGTAATTTTTGTTTTCATCCACAACTTACAGTAAAATACTGAATATCCATAATTAACAATTAACACTGTTGCGCCTTCTCAGAACACAGAGAAGGACCCACATATTCATTAACCCCCCCCAACCCCCCCCCCCCCCCCCCCCACCACCACCACCACCCTCCTCTTTATTTATGCTGGCTGTCTTTGTTGTGTCTGTGTGGAACACCTCTCACACTACCCCACCCCCCCTACCCGCCCCCACCCTCCAACCCCTCCACTTCATCAGCCTCCCCCAACACAACCCCCCCCCCCCCCAATCCCTATCCCCATCTCTAGGCTAACAGGTAAATAGGTGTCTCTCTATCAGTGCGTTTGTGTGAGTGTGTGTGTGTGTGTGTGTGTCTGCACGCGCATGCATGCGTGTGTGTGTGTGTGCATGTGCATGCACGTGTGTGTCTGAGTGTATGTGTGTGTGTGTATGTGTGTCTGTGCGTGCGTGTGTCTGCACGCGCGTGTGTGTGTGTGTCTGCGCGCGCATGCATGTGTGTGTGCGTGCGTGTGTGTGTGTGTGAAAGCCCCCCCCCCCCCCCCCCCACTAGCCACCGCGTCTCTGCGGCTGCGGCTGCAGTAGCAGGACAGGACAGGGGAAGCTGTTACGTGTCTGCCATTTGCAAATGGTTATTAATTACGCGGCGGGATGAGGCGCGGGGTGGCGGCGGGCCGAGGCGGCGGTGCGGCCGGTAGCTCTCCGCTGGCCGCCAGACCTCCCCGGCACATAGCTCTTCATCAGCCCTCAGACGTCAGGCCGGCACAGACAATTACGGGCCTCTGATTGCTATCAGACAGGGGGGGGATTTTTACAAATTAGGGGATAAATAGAATTTTCCACATGCCTAATGGCTGGGGCCGGGGAGAGGTAATGAAGAACTATACATCACCATCAACAGGACACTCCTATTCATGGCTATGCATTATGCTCACTATTCATAATAATGCTGCGTTGACACAGACGGCTCCTGCTAGCAGGGCCCGGTCGACACTGCCGGGTGATGGGGGGAGGCTGTCCGTGGTGGTGGAGGGAGGGTGTCCGTGGTGGTGGAGGGAGGGTGCCCGTGGTGGTGGAGGGAGGGTGCCCGTGGTGGTGGAGGGAGGGTGCCCGTGGTGGTGGAGGGAGGGTGTCCGTGGTGGTGGAGGGAGGGTGTCCGTGGTGGTGGAGGGAGGGTGCCCGTGGTGGTGGAGGGAGGGTGCCCGTGGTGGTGGAGGGAGGGTGCCCGTGGTGGTGGAGGGAGGGTGTCCGTGGTGGTGGAGGGAGGGTGTCCATGGTGGTGGAGGGTGGTAGGCTGGGTGTGGGTGGGGGGCTGGGTGTTAGCCTGGGTGTGGGTGGGTGGTAGGCTGGGGGCAAGGCTGGGTGTGGGTGGGTGGTAGGTTGGGTGTGGGTGGGTGAGTGGGAGGGTGGGTGGGTGAGTGGGAGGGTGGGTGGGTGGGTGTGTTCCCTGATGCCATGCACCTTTATTGGGGAACTCCTCCACCTCCTCCACCCTCCTACTCCTACATCTTCCTGTCATTTTCTGTATGATTTTTTTACAACAAATTCAAGGCAGATTTTTCTTCAGTTTCTTCAATACTGTCAAATATGCATATTTGACAAATAAGAGTGTATAACAAATAGGTATTATGTGTCTCTTACAGGTGAAAAAGATCCTGTAACATTTGAGGTTGAAGATGTAGGAGTGTTTGAGTAGACTACTTCTGTCCTATCAGATGGTCAGACACGCGCACACACACACACACACACACACACACACACACACACGCACACACACACACACACACACACACACACACACACACACACAAACACAAATACACACACACACTTTCATTTACCAGCACAATCAGACTAGAGGCATCCAATTTTCTCCCGATTTACACACTCACGTAGTGAGTCCAGGAGACGCTTCATCTACAACGCTACAGGCAACCCCTCAGCAGTGTACTGTAGGCAGCTACCACTATACACCCTCTACCGGGGGTCTGGAACAAACACTACACACCCTCTACCGGGGGTCTGGAACTCACACTACACACCCTCTACCGGGGGTCTGGAACTCACACTACACACCCTCTACCGGGGGTCTGGAACTAACACTACACACCCTCTACCGGGGGTCTGGAACTAACACTACACACCCTGTACCGGGGGTCTGGAACTCACACTACACACCCTCTACCGGGGGTCTGGAACTCACACTACACACCCTCTACCGGGGGTCTGGAACTAACACTACACACCCTCTACTGGGGGTCTGGAACTGGCGCACACACACACACACACACACACACTATATGCCATTTAGCTGACGCTTTTATCCAAAGCGAGTGCATACATTTCACGCATGTATGTTTGATACCGTTCCTCATTCCATTCCATGCATTACAACGAGCCTGTCCTCCAATTTCTACCTCCACCAGCCTCTCTACTGCTCTATTCCTGGTTAAGACCCCTAGTGCATTAAGCACACAGGCGTTCAGCTCAGGGGAGGCTGGTGGGGGGCTCATTGTAATGCATGGCATGGAATGAGGAATGGTCAAACACACATCCGTTCCATGCATTACAATGAGCCCGTCCTCCGATTTCTACCTCCAGCAGCCTCCCCTGGTTCAGTGTAGAGTGCAGCTTGTGATTAAAGGAGGGAGAGGACCAATAGAAGGTTCCTCCAGCACATTCCTGAGGGAGGCTTTCATTAGGATGGACCCACAGACGTAATCACACACACACACACACGCACACACACACAAACGCACACTTTCATTAGAGATGGACCTTCGTGGTTAAACGGGCAACAGACGTAATCACTTTCACTACTGAGGGGAAACCGGAGCGCTAAAAGACCCCAGGGAAACACAATAGAACTTCTACCATCAAGAAGAGCCTGCTGTGTACAGTACACACACACACACACACACACACACACACACGCACACACGCACACACTCACGCACACGCACACACATAAACACATACACACACATACAGACACACACGCACACGCACACACACACAAACACAAACACACATACAGACACACACACACACACACACACACACAAACACACATACAGACACACACGCACACGCACACACACACAAACACAAACACACATACAGACACACACACACACACACACACCACCTCGTCCAGCTGTACTGGGATTAACAACAGCACTGACATTTGGTGCCTTGTAAGGGACAAGTCTATAAAAAACAGCCAAACGAGGAGGGGGTGGAGGTATATGTGTGTGTGTGTGTGTGTGTGCATTTGGCATGTGTGAGTGTGTGTGTGTGTGCGTGCTTGCATTTGGCATGTGTGTATGCTTGTGTGTGTGTGTGTGTGTTACCATACAGTCTGATACACTTCCTCCACCCCTCGCCCTTCGCCCACACGTCTCATTCCGTCTCATTAAATATGTATACCTCATCACCCCCCCCCCCCCCCCCCCACCACCACCACCCCACCACCCCCCCACGCTGGCTGGGCCTATTTGCATGCAGTAAATTCCTGTTAGCGCCAGAGACAGAGACAGGGACAGAGAGAGGAGGGCTGAGGCAGTCACACTCCACACAGGGACCAGACTGCTAATGGGCTGCGGCTACAGGCTTTAGCTTAGCGGGCTACGGAGGGAGCTTGTCAAAGCAGGAGACCTGGGTTTGGTTTGTCAGGTTGTCAGGTGAGAGAGAGAGAGAGACATGAGTTTAATTTCTGGCTTTGTGACTGTGTGTGCCACAGTACAAACCTCATACCACAATGTACAATTGGTAACATTCTAGAACACTCACTCCTGTCACCTGACCCTCTAGAACACTCACACCTGTCACCTGACCTTCTAGAACACTCACTCCTGTCACCTGACCCTCTAGAACACTCACACCTGTCACCTGACCCTCTAGAACACTCACACCTGTCACCTGACCACCTCGAACACTCACACCTGTCACCTGACCATCTAGAACACTCACTCCTGTCACCTGACCCTCTAGAACACTCACTCCTGTCACCTGATCCTCTAGAACACTCACACCTGTCACCTGATCCTCTAGAACACTCACTCCTGTCACCTGACCTTCTAGAACACTCACTCCTGTCACCTGACCATCTAGAGGCATAGCATTGACGTCAGGTCCTCCACTCTGCCAGTTCCAGCCTTTAGATAATCTTTCTGAGGGGAGGGGCCGGGGGGCCGCGCAGAAGCGATGAGAGGCACACACTCATCTAGCCCTCCACACAGTAACCTGGGGACCCCCGAGGAGGGACATAATAACTGTAAGCTCCCCTTGAAACTGTTAAAAGCTTCCCAGGGGTTGCCTCTCTGACACCCTCCCCCCCCCCCCCCCCCCCGTCTCTCCCTCTCACCCCCCATCTCTTCTCTCCTGCCCTTCTACTGCCCTCCTCTCTCCCCCTCTCTCCTCTCCTCTCCAGACTGACAGCTCCGGGGCTGACTGCTCCACATCTGCAGCTCCCAGCCAGGTGTGAGAGCTCCAGACATGAGAGGCTTTTAAGCCACTTGGAGAGTTCATCCAGGCCCCATTACCAGGGCTCAGGAGTGGGGTGTTGGCTGGTCCAAACCCCCGGAGCAGGGCTGGAGGACCCTCTAGGAGGAGAGGCCTGCATCTGAGGGCCCTCTCTCTGCTCTGTCTCTCCCCTCAACGTGACCCCTCTCTCCCACCTCTTCCCTCTTTCTCCTGGCCTCTACTGCTCACTCCCTGCCCCACTCCTCTCCTCTCCTCTCTCTCTCTCTGCTCTCCCTCTCCCCTCAGTGTGACCCCTCTCTCCCACCTCTTCCCTCTCTCTCCTGGCCTCTACTGCTCATTACATGCCCCTCTTCTCTCCTCTCTTCCCTCTCTCTCTGCTCTCCCTCTCCCCTCAGTGTGACCCCTCTCTCCCACCTCTTCCCTCTCTCCCACCTCTTCCCTCTCTCTCCTGGCCTCTCTACAGTACAGCTCACTACCTTCCCTCGACTCTCTGCTCTGTCTCCCCCTTCAGCCTTTCCCTACACTCTCTCTCCCTGCTCTCTCTGCTCTTTCTCTCCCCTCCACAATAGCCCTCTCCCCCCCCCTCTCCCCCTACCATCCACCCTCACCCCCCCAGGCAGGCCTGTCAACCCCCCCCCCCCCCACTCCCGGAGTAGTAGGAACAAGGTCAAGCAGGGCTGTGGTGATGGCGTCTGCTGCCAGGCCCTGGGTCACGGAGCATTTACTCACTGACACCATCCTAATGTAGCACCACTGCTGTGTCACTGCACCCGGAGACAGACAGGCAGGCAGACAGGCAAATAGGCAGGCAGACAGTCATACAGACACAGGGAGGCAGACAGACAGACACAGGGAGGCAGACAGACAGACACAGGCAGGCAAACAGGCAGACAGACATACAGACACAGGGAGGCAAGCAGGCAACAGACAGGCAGACAGACAGAAAGACAGGCACAGACAGGCAGACAGACAAACAAACAGGCGGACAGACAAACAGGCAGGCAGACAGACAAACAGACAGACAAACAGGCAGGCAGACAGACAAACAGGCAGTCAGGCAGGCAGACAGACAAACAGATACACAGACAGACAGGCAGGCAGGCAGACAGACAGAGAGCAGGGCAGGTCAGGGCCGCCAACAATGACTCATTCTGTCTGGTTCGAGTCCCTTACTTCTCTCCCCCCTCTCTCTCTCTCTCTCTCTCTGTCTCTCTCTCTCTCACTTTCTCTGTCTCTCTCTCTCTCTCTCTCTGTCTCTCTCTCTCTCTCTCACTTTCTCTGTCTCTCTCTCTCTCTCTCTCTGTCTCTCTCTCACTTTCTCTGTCTCTCTCTCTCTCTCTCTCTCTGTCTCTTCTCACCCTTTAGTCTGGCAGCTGTTGTTGGTTGTTGTTGTTGTTGTTGTTGTTGGTGCTGTGGATGAATCATTTCCCCTATGATGATAGGGGAACACTCTTGCTTGGGTGATTATCAGTTCACACATATTGTACGTGCAGCCATGTTTTCCTTTCGAAATAGCAGCACACTTCTCCTGCAGCTCTGTAAGCCCCCAGCAGCAGTGGTCCTCCCGACTGCAGTCCGCGGCACAGTGTTGAGCCGTGTTGTGTTAACAAGAGAACATTATACAGACATGATGAGACCCCTGTTGCTACGCCAACCAACAGGACGACATCATTAAGACCTCCGCCGAGTGTGTTCTTGGACTCTACTTCAACATCAGCCACTAGTGAGTGAAGCCCCAACTCTCTCTCTCTCTCTCTCTCTCTCATTCTTTCTCTCGCCACTCTGCCTGTCTGCAATCAAACGCGCGGTCGACATAATGACAGGGAAATCAGGAGGAGGGATCAACGCAGGTCGAATTAACACTCGCGGGAATGGCCCATGTTGCCCTGACCCTGTCTGATCTGAGGGGAGAGCGCTGGGCACATTATGGTAATGACTCTGCCTAGAGACACAGCCAGCCGCCGTAATGGTGTGTGTGTGTGTGTGTGAGAGAGAGAGAGAGAGAGAGTGTGTGTGTGAGAGAGAGAGAGAGTGTGTGTGTGTGTGTGAGAGAGAGAGAGAGAGAGAGTGTGTGTGTGTGTGTGTGTGGTTGAGAGTGAGTGTGTGTGTGTGTGTGTGTGTGTGTCGAGAAGAGAGAGAGGGAGAGATATCTGAAATGCAAGGGAGATAAGGTGGCGTTCCCTGGCTTCATTTGTGCCTGAGCATGGGGATTAGCAGGACAGAGGCTGGAGATACACGACAATTGAACCTCATCGAAAGGTTTTTCTCCCCTCTCGCCCTTGCTCTCTTTTAATTTGTACATGTGTCATGTCCTTCTTCCTTTCTCCCCCCCCCCCCTTCTCCTCTCCTCCCTCTCCTCCCTCTCTCTCTCCTCTCTCCTCAGCAGGCCCAAGTCATTAGCCGAGGGGTGGCCAGTTCAAGGTGGGAGAGAAAGTCATGCCAGGGAGGGAGATAAAGACTTGGGCAATAAGACAATAATGGAAAAAGGCAAATTAAAATCACAGTTAAGTTGGGTCTGGGGCGGGTTGGGGGGGTGGGGTGGAGCTGGGGGTGCGGAGGGGGTGGGTGGATAACGATGATGATGGGCTCTCTAATGAGAGAGATGTGGCGGATCGTTCCGGAGAGACGAGTCTTTTCCTGATCTGTCTCCGTGATGAACGCTCCGGTGATCAACCGGGAGGAGAAACGTTTCAGGCGAGCGCCCGAGATGAGAGCCGTGCCGTAGGTAACGGTTTTAACACGCAGAGGTCAAACCAGAGGTCGCGTCTCAAACGACGATGAGTCCGAAACGGCTGGATCTGCACTAAAATCCTGCACAGGTGAAGCACACGCGAAGTCACCCGACGCAACTTTTCCTCGGCGATATTGACAAGTCGTTGATACAAATGTTAATGAATTAGCATAAATCGTTGGACATCGCCCTATGGTTATGCTAATGATCGTTCTAATTATAATTATTTTCTTTAATGTACACATAATCTATAAACGTATATTTCGTCAGTCACTCGTGTCCGTGATGATCGGTACAAAGAAGGGTTCCATGGATAAAAAAAAAAAAATCATAATAATTAAATATTATATATTATATATATAATAATTAGACTTCATTAAAGGTGTTTGGTTAAAGAGATTGATGGGACATGAGGGAGAGAGGAG
Source organism: Argentina silus (assembly GCF_951799395.1). Taxonomy (NCBI): domain Eukaryota; kingdom Metazoa; phylum Chordata; class Actinopteri; order Argentiniformes; family Argentinidae; genus Argentina; species Argentina silus. The sequence goes on along the minus strand of NC_139672.1, from coordinate 15,028,275 downwards.
ACAAAGGAGAGAGAGAGGAGGGAGCCCTGAGTGTGATAGGTTAGTCAGCGGGGCTAGAGAGAGAGAGAGAGAGACAGAGAGTGAGAGAGTGAGAGAGACAGAGAAAGAAAGAGAGAGAGAGAGAAAGAGTGAGAGAGAGAAAGAAAGAGAGAGTGAGAGAAAAAGAAAGAGAGAAAGAAAGAGAGCGTGAGAGAGAGAGAGAGCGTGAGAGAGAGAGAGAGAGAGAGAGAGACAGAGAAAGAAAGAGAGAGAGAGAAAGAAAGAGAGCGTGAGAGAGAAAGAGAGCGTGAGAGAGAGAGAGAAGAAATAAGAGCGCCAGCCCCCTCAGAGAGAGGAGCGGTGTTCGAGGAGGCCCTGCTACATTAGCATGCCTCCTGCTATGAGCCACCTGCCACTGGGGCCGTGATGAAGCACTTTCCCACAGCTTCCTCCGCGGCCTCCTCCCGCAACCAGCAGCTCCATTACACTTTGGATAACTTCTCTGGCCTTGGACCCATCCATCTCTGCTAATTCCGCCGTGTCCCCCTGCCTGCCACGGAGAGCCATAAAAAAAACTACGTTTCCCTACTCCCCCACGCCTCCCTCCTCTCCCATTCAGTGTGCCTGTGGCACAGTCCCAACCGTGCCGGGATGATTTAAACAAAACGACCAGGTAGGAAAAGTAAATGTCACCATAAATAGTAGTGGTCTATGTGTCGACATCGACGTCCCCCCCCCCCACACCCCGTGGGGGAGGTTCTAGGTTCTCTCTCACTCTCTCTCTCTATGTCGAAGGACCACTGGTGTTCTAACTGATGGTTCCCCCTGGAACTGACCTTATTGTAGCCTGGTTGTTCTTCTCCATGGGGGAACATCATCAGTGGCACACCACCACAACCACCAACACCTAATCATGATGCAGTGTTACAGCCAGAGTAACCTAATGAAATATGCTTATGCGGCACCCCCCCCTCCCCATATCCTTTTTTATGCACGGGAGTATGATATAATATACATGTTTTATGTCAATTGCGAAACTACAGGATTATAGATATAGCAGGATAATAAAGCCATAAATATGTTTTCCTGGGAAAAGCCACTGAAATTAGCATAGCGTCTATGCTCTCTCCCATGTGATTAGCCAAACAGTGGTTATTTTTATGCTACTCATCCTCGTAAAAACGTAGAGACATTTTAATGCATAGCGATATGAAAATTAAGTCTGGGTTGTCCTCGGAAGAAGTGCTCAGCGCGACACGTAACGTATTTACGCCTCGGTAACGATGTAAACAACCGGCTCATTTTCATGCGTTGTTTTTTACTCCAGTAAATAAAGTTGTCTCATTAACATTGATGCAGTGGAGAATGGATCAGTGCAATAGCTGCACGCTATCATTTTCTCCGGGACTCTCGCCGGCCTATTTCCCAGGAATCTACCTTACAGTAAATAAGTCTGTGTTATACGGAGATAACATAAGTGATGAAAATCCATATTTACGACCACATGCCTGTTTACCCTCCTAGTTAAAGTTTTGTTCATACAGTGTGAGATAAATACGCTATGATCTGATTTTAATGATCCATTGTCCACATTCAGACTCGGGGGGGTCTTCCTTCCACATTAATTGGAACGGCGGCGATACCCCTAGCATATGCATTCAAGTAAATGACAAGCATTTATGAAAATATCATTATTATCAGCATTTTTTATTTTTTTGGATTGCTGGTAGCTTTTCCTATTAGCTTTTCCCCGTGTTACAGAAACAGATGAAGCTCGCTAGTTAGTTTGCCCCCTTTATTCCTCTCATTCCGCTGCTTACTTTGTCGTCTGTCGGCTGTATGTGTTTCTAATGAGAGAGCTGACGCTCCAGCTAGTTAGCCAGGGGGAGTGTTTGGCCAGTTTCACAGACGGCTGATTTAAGGTACCGGGGTCGGAGGTTAGTCCAATTATGTCCCCGGCGCTAGTTTCTTGCGGCTCTTTGATTCTTTCGCTTCTAAAGGGTCCGGCGGGGCGATGGGGGTTCGGCGGGGCGGTGGGGGTTCCGCGGCCGACGCATTAAGGAGGTGTTAATTGGAGCAGGTTGTTTTTAACGGCAAAGCCATCCGGCCGGGGCGCAGCCACGCTACTTTTCTAATTGCGGAGGCAAAAGGCCTTCATGTCCTCGATCCTGCCGTGGCTAGACGTCAGCCGGTTAACTCGTGCTAGGATGCAAAACGGCAAAGTTACGTTTATGGCCGCAGCGCCGGCGTTTTAGCGTGGCGGCGCGGAGACGCTAGCTGGGAGGGTAAGGGGGGGAGAGGGGACGAAGATGTACCTGCATAGGTCATTATTTTCATCAAAAAGAACGGTTGCTGTTTGCGGTTGCGGAGGACCAACTGTTTTGCCGGGCTGCCTTCGGTTCACGGAGGAAACAATTCCCCCGGGCATTCCCTTGATCTCTGTTAATGTTAGTTTCAATGAAATATTTCGCAGCTGTACATATTTTAATTGTGATCTGAAAATGTGTTGTATTTTTTACCCACTGAAAATTGTAATATTTTCGGTCAATATGCTAATCTGTAGGCCAATATGCTAAGGTATACAGTAGGCTAGTATACTAAGTTATAAAATAAGCTAATATGCTAAGTATATGCTGAAGTGTAGGCTAATATGCTAAGGTATGGCTAAGCTGTAGGCCAAAATGCTGTAGGCTAACATGCTACGTTCCACTGTAGGCTGACATACTAAGGTATAAAATAAGCTAATATGCTAAAGTGTAGGCCAGTATGCTAAGGTATATGCTAAAGTGTAGGCCAGTATGCTAAGGTATATGCTAAAGTGTAGGCCAGTATGCTAAGGTATATGCTAAAGTGTAGGCCAGTATGCTAAGGTATATGCTAAAGTGTAGGCTACAGTGGTGTCAGAGGTTCTGGATACACTCTCAGGTGCACTCACACGTAGCAGTGCAGGGTCGACTAGCGAGCGACATCTCATTCAGGCAGCAATTAGCAGCGCTGTCTCCAGGGCCGCCAGTCATTGTAATGTTTAATTACAGGCTACAGCAGATGGGAGCCGCACAATGGACCTGCGTACAGCACTGGGGCCTACTGTCACCCTCACAGCCTGATGGAGCCGTCAGCGGAACGCAACCGATGGGGATCGAACTCGAACCTCGAGGTCCTCTCCGTTCCCGCTCGCCAAACCCAAGCTCCTACCGTTAGACCGAGAGGACATGTCTCGGGGCTTCAGCTCGGCAGGCTAACGTTGTCTTGCGGCACATGGATTTGATGCTAGCCTTAGTCGCGCAGTCTCATGGCTATAGCAGAGAGCTCAGACCATTGTGTCACCTCATCCTCCCCCTGCATTTGTCTATAGTAATTTTCCCTCTGACTTCCGTCGATGCTTGTTTGCCAGTAAGTGCAGTATTCGTTTACCGGCTGAATATCCTTCCCTGGGCGTTCGTCGACACAGCACAATTTGTGTGTGATGAGGTATTGAGCTGTGGAGAATGAGCAAGGGCCCTGTACATGTGTACACACACACACATACACACGTTGTACCTGTCATAAAGCCTGGTCTCTTTATTGGACCGGCGCCGCGGTCGTTGTCGTGGTCCTCGCCCCCGCGTCCAGGCCTCTTTAATCCAGTGGTAACAGCCATCTCCTGGGCTTTGACACGCGGCTGTTGCACCGTCAGGCCTGGATCGATGCTTGTCAGGCATGGGTGTATTTAAACTACAGGGGAGCTGAGGGACTGTTGGGGGGGGGAGGGGGGGAGATTTAGACTGTCTTCTCTGCTGCTCCTGTGGCATTTGAGTTGAGGCCTATTCCCATTGCCTCCTTGAGAGTGGCCAAGCTCTCAGCTCCTTCTGTCTCGCTCTCTGTCTCTGTCCCGTCCCCGTCCCCCCCCTCTCTCTCTCTCCCCCCCTCACCTCATAACCAAACATCTTTAATAAAGTATAACATTAGGATTTTGTATACATGAAAGTACATCTCTCTCATCTGTCTCTCTGTCTATATATCTATCTATCTACCTACTGTATATCTATCTATCTTTCTGTCTCTAACCCTAACCCCCCCCTTCCCCTCCCTCCCTCCCTCCCTCTTTATTTGGGCCAAAGTATGGATTGTGTATCGACCGCTGGAGGGTTTTGTAGTCAGCAGGTTTTATCATGTATGTGGATGATGACAGCACAGGGATTTGATAGGGTCCCTCACCTGTGGTGAGGAGAGACGCACAGACGATAAACAGCTGCAAACACACACTACTCCAGATAGAAGAGGGGAGATGGATGGGTGGGTAGCAGGGGAGGCTGGTGGAGGTAGAAATCAGAGGACAGGTTAATTGTAATGCATGGAATAGAATGAGGAATGGTATCCACCAGCCTCCTCTGATAGTGTAGATAGACAGACAAACAGATAGACAGGCAGACAGACAGACAGATAGATAGACAGATTTAATTTTAGCCTGTTTTCATTCATTGCCCAAGGTTATTGTGAGTGTTACTTTATCCCAAGACAGTGAGTACCTACAGTAATGAAATACTCAATAAATGAATGCAGTTGTAACGACAGAGACAGAGAGGCAATATAGAGTAGGTGTTGTGAAAGCAATGCTAATATCTCTGTTTCCCACTTTGTTTGCTCAAGGAATTTTCCATTAATTTAAATGATTCACACCCATTGTCTGCCATTAGAATACAGAGATGTGTGACAATGGTGTACAAATTGTTTACACTCTGTTCTGTTGTGTGCTGTGCTGTATTCTCTCCCGGAAACTATCGCTTTGTCCTGCTCCTCTCCTCCTCCTCCACCTCCTATTCCTCCTCCCTCCTCTTCCTCCCCTCCTTCTCCTCTTCCTCTCCTCCCCTTCTCCTCTTCCTCTCCTTCTCTTCCTCTCCTCCTTCTCCCCTTCTCTTCTTCCTCTCCTCCTCCTTCTCTTCCTCCTCCTTCTCCTCTTCCTCCACCTCCTCTTTCTTCTCCAGGTTAGCTATTCTTAGCTTGTGAGCATTAGCTTGATCTGCTTTATCAGCAGGATCTTAATTGCTTATCATCCTTTTCCTCTCCTCCTGGCTGATCTGTGCTAAATTATTATTCTTCAATCTGAAATTTCAATCTACTTACCTGCATCTATTAATAAGCAATGTCCCTTTAGGAGAACCTCTGTTTGGTGCCATAGATTCCACGTGAAACCCTCTGACATAAAATGGTATTCCTACAGAGGCAAGCCGAAGAACTGTTTGGTTCTAGGTACTGTAGCACCGTTTTCTCTAAGAGGGAGAGAACCCGCTGTTCTCCGCCTGGAAAAAACATAGCGTAAAATGTTACAATGGCGGTGTGCTAGGGTGGTGGTGCCAATATGGTGGATAACATTCAACCCTTCTAGAACGTTCTCTTTCAACCAGGGGAGGCGGATGGAGGACGACATTGTACTGCATGGAACCGAATGAGGAATGGTGTGTTTGATACCATTCCTCATTCCATTCCATGCATTACAGTGTGCCCATCCTCCGATTTCTACCTCGACTAGCCTCCCCTAATACCGACCTACCCATGGGTGAAGCGCACCCAATGAAGCTCAAGAAGGTTAGTAAACCACGAACACCGCTGGACACCAAAGAAAAAGGGTAAGCGTTAACACAACCATTAAAATCCTTCTATATTTTCATAATGGGTTGGTTTGTATGTTTGTACACTATGTTAATTTACCCTCCACTCCCTCACAGGCCTCCAGCCCTCTGGTCTGTAGTGTGTGTGGGGGTGTGTGTGTGTGTGTGTGTGTGCCTGCACTTATGCACATGCGTGTGGGTGTGTTTGTGTGCACATGCACTTCTGCACATGCATGTGCGAGTGTGTGTGTGTGTGTGTGTGTGTGTGTAGCAGGGGGGACCTGATGGATGGGTCTCCTCCCCGGGTAGACACCATGATGAACACCAGGCCTGGAGACAACCGTGGAGAACGCAGGCTACCTTCTCTCTCCGCGCGCCGAAGCAGCCCTCACGGAACCCTGCGTACCCCTTCCCTCTCCACGCCACGCCGCGCCGCGCCACACAGCAACCGCCGCTGCCGCCGCCATCCATTCTCCCTCCCTGTATTTATTCATCCGCTCACGGCCTGTTTGTTTTTTAAGGAAGACAAATTGAAAGGAATAAAAGGCGGCCGTGGAGCCGCTGTTGATCTTGTCCCTGCGTGTCAAGCGGCAGCCCCGTGGGTTGTGTATCATCACATGCTACGCCGCTACGCTAGCTAGCCGTGATTAAATGGGTGTTGTGTGTCGAGACGCAGTCGGGTGGTGTTAGTGTGTTACAGCAGGGGGTGTATAAATGGTTGCTGTGTAACTTTAGGGGGTAAATGGGCCTTGTGGCCTACATTACAGCTCACTAGGGGGGGGGTTGAATGTTTTGTTTGGAAGACTAGAACATGGCCACAACGAGGTTTAGAAGACTTAGTTTAGCATGCTAGATTAGTGCTACGACAAGGGGTTGAAGACTTATCTTAGCAGGCTAGAACATGGATGTTCTAGAACATGGATGTTCTAGAACATGGCCACAACAAGGGACAGGAGAGTAGGGCCTTGTTTGAATACTCAGGGATGGTTCAGTCTATTATCACAATTTGGTGAAAATTCATCTTTAACCTTAACCATAACCCTTACCTTACCTTTCACGATAAGGTGAAAAATAATCTTGCTGTATCTCGTCCTGTTCCTCACTTTATGTTTGTCTTTGTTTCATGTTATTCATTTATTGTTTCCTGTTTATTTTTGTGTTATTCACCTTGTCTCTCATTTCAGACACTTCACCGCCTGCCCTTGTCTGGAACCCACCTGTGTGATTGTCGACCCCGCCCTGATTGGTTTCACCTGTCCCTCATCATCCTTCCCTGTGTGTTTAGTCTGTGTTCTCTTGTCTCTGTGCCAGTTCGTCTTTGTACCTTCGTGTCATATGTCTCAGCAATCTTCCTAGTGTTAAGTGTTCCTGGTTTTTGATCTAGGATTGGTTTTCTGACTTTGCCTTTTTGCCTACCCCTTTTACTGGATTATCTGCTTGCTCACTGACTGCCTACCTGTGTACCGAACCCTGCTTCTTCTTTTTTTTTTTATTAAAGACTATATTTTGGATTTAAGTTTTTGAGTCCTGTTGAGTCCTCTGCCTGCGTACTACAGCCATTACACTTCCCCTATGTTGTCCTCATAGGCAAGTAATGTTGTTTCTCTGAGGAGATTTTAGCTATGTCATTCAGACCATGTCATGTTAGGGTCAACTGGAATCCAGTCTTTTGGAGAGGGCGCTGGTACAGTGTCTGTTAGACTGCGCTGATGGTAGCAAAATAGAGAACGCGTTACTGGAGAGGCTTTCAGTAAAGGCCTATGAGGACAACTCGGGGTACGATGATATTTCACATAATCATGAAAATAGGCTGAACCGTCCCTTTAAAACACATCCTTCAGTGGCACCAAGAAATTGCTGATGTTTCTGTGCGCAGAGACGTGTTGTCTCTACTAAGAGCGTCTTCATCTGCCGTTTTGATGGATCTGTCTCTCTCTCTCTGGCAACGGAAGAGAATGCACACAGACAGATATGATGTATTTTCTCTAAGAGGTTGGTTTGAAAAGACACACAGACACACACTCTCTCTCTCACACACACACACAAGGAAAAAAGAAACAAAGCTAACCCCGGCCGTCTGAGAAGGCTCCTCAATGCGTTGTCACACGTTGTTGTCATATCGGTATAACCTGCGTGTCTGACGGGCTGGAAACAGAATCCCAGTCCCCAGATGACAGACAAGCCAGGCGGAAGCAGCTGGCCACCAGAGAAGGGCACATCAATCATTTTGCAACGCTACACGGACATGCCATGCACCCAGTCCTGCCTGATGAGATCCTCTCCTCTCCTCTCCTCTCCTCTCCTCTCCTTTGCTCTCCTCTCCTCTCCTTTCCTCTGCTCATCTCTGCTCTCCTTTTCCCTCCCCTCCTCTGCTCTCCTCTCCTTTCCTTTCCTTTCCTTTCCTCTGCTCTCTCCTCTCCTCTCCTCTCCTCTCCTCTCCTCTCCTCTCCTCTCCTCTCCTCAGCTCAGCTCTCTGCTAGCGGGCCCTAACCTCTTCATCCACAGGTCCAAAGACCATTCCTCATTCTGTTCCATGGAACAGAATGAGGAATGGTATCAAACACGACCCAAGTTTAGAAGAGCAGATGTCTACCTTTACAGAGAGAGAAGAAGATCTAAATTGTTACTGGAAAGACTGGAGATCTTCTTCTGAGATTGTGTGTCTGATTGGACATTCACACCATCACATCCAAAGGGCTCTGTGCCTGATTGGACATTCACACTATCACATCCAAAGGGCTCTGTGTCTGATTGGACATTCACACCATCACATCCAAAAGGCTCTGTGTCTGATTGGACATTCACACCATCACATCCAAAAGGCTCTGTGTCTGATTGGACATTCACACCATCACATCCAAAGGGTTCGCGATAGGGATTCTCCCTCTGAGTAGTTCCAGTACACTGTTCAACAGGACAAGAGCACTTCAGCCTAGGAGAGGAGAGAAGGAGAAGAGGAGAGGAGAGGAGAAGTGGAGAGAAGAGCGGCGAGGAGAGGAGAGGAGAGGGGGACAGGATAAGAGAGGAGAGGAGAGGAGAGGTGAGGAGAGGAGAGGAGAGGAGAGGGGGACAGGATAAGAGAGGAGAGGAGAGGAGAGGGGGACAGGAGAGGAGAGGAGAGGAGAGGGGGACAGGAGAGGAGAGGAGAGGAGAGGAGTGGGGCTGAACCCCCCCGAGTGTAACTCAATAGAGGAGAAGGTGTCATGTTGACAAATGGACACAGTGAGGTATTATTTATAACAGAGACTATGTTAAACAGCCTGGTGTGTTCTGTGTACTTTCTCTCTCCTCCCCCCTCCTTTTAAAGAAACGAGGGAGGTAAATCTTCTCTGGGGGTGGGGGGGGGGGGCGAGGGTGATAAATAAGGCCAAGGGAAGGGAGGCGATAGCAGTAGCCGTGGCGATGGTCGCGCTTCTAGCTTCCTGGCTCGCTGGCTGTTGTTGATGTTCATCCATGTTTACCCCCCGCCCTCGGTGTCTCTATCACTGTGTCTCTATCTCGCAAGCACACACACACACACACACACTCACACACCACACACACACACACACACACACACTAATAGATACACACACACATACATACTAATAGATACACACTCGCACACACCACACACACACACACACACACTAATAGATACACACCACACTGACACACCACACACACACACAAACACACTAATAGATACACACACTGACACTCACTGACATGCACATACACACACACACACACACACACACAGCGGGGCCTACGCAGGGGGACAGCAGGCACAGTATCTGACAGAGAGAACTAGCTTTAATTTTGTCCAGAGGGGGTTCGAGGCCTGCTCCCTCTCCTTCTCCTCTCTCCTCCTCTCCTCTC
>NC_139672.1:15008847-15011347 GCF_951799395.1 Argentina silus | reverse complement strand
TCCTCCTCCTCTCTCCTCTCCTTGTTCCACCACTGACCTGACAGTCATTTAGATTACATAGACAAGCAGGGGGGGGGGGGGGGGGGACTAGCCTGGGACTGCATGGGAATAATGCACTGACTGACTGACTGACTGACTGACTGACTGACTGACTGACTGGCTGGCTGGCTGGCTGGCTGGCTGGCTGGCTGACTGACTGACTGACTGACTGGCTAACTGACTGGCTGGCTGACTGACTGACTGACTGGCTAACTGACTGGCTGACTGACTGACTATTTACCCTGACAACCAGCAGCACTCTCTTTCTTTTCAATTAGGAGGAGAAGGAAGAAGTGTGGGGCCATTGCCCGGCCTCAACCTTCACTCATCCACACAACAGGCAGGGAAGGAGGGAGGGAGGGAGGGAGGGAGGGAGGGATGGAGGGAGGGGGAGGGAGGGAGGCACAGAGGGAGGGAGGCAGGCAGGGGGGCCGGATAGGCAAGCAGACAGGCAGGCAGGTAGGTATGCCCCCCCCCCCACCGCCCCGTCCCTGGTTCCTCTCAGCAGTCTTCAGCTAGGCTACATGTTTGTCCTCCTAATCAGCAGACTAACCCAGGCTCCAGTCCATCATTATGGCTAGTCACAGTGGAGGGTAGGGCTTGTCACACACACACACACACACACACACACACACACACTCGTCACAGTGGAGGGTAGGGCTTGTCACACACACACACACACACACACACACACACACTCGTCACAGTGGAGGGTAGGGCTTGTCACACACACACACACACACACACACACACACTCGTCACAGTGGAGGGTAGGGCTTGTCACACACACACACACACACACACACACACACACTCGTCACAGTGGAGGGTAGGGCTTGTCACACACACACACACACACACACACACACACACACACACACACACTCGTCACAGTGGAGGGTAGGGCTTGTCACACACACACACACACACACACACACACTAGTCCCAGGGGAGGGTAGGGCTTGTCACACACACACACACACCCACACTAGTCCCAGGGGAGGGTGTGGGTTGTGCCATGCAGACTGCGTGGGTGTATCCTGCTGGGTCTGGCATCTCTCTCTCCAACACCTTCACACTCCTACCCAGCACATCACTACTCTACCACGCCTGTAGGGGGACATGTGCTGCAGGGGAGGCCGGTGGAGGTAGAAATCGGAGGACGGGCTCATTGTAATGCACGGGACGGGATGAGGAACGGCAACAAAACACACATGTCCGATACCATCACGTGTTTGATGCATTACAATGAGCCCGTCCTCTGATTTCTACCTCCACCGTCCTCCCCTGGAAGCCGACGTATCGGCCATGTCGTCGAGCTGATAAGCTGGTAAGCTGGTGTGGATATTGAATGAAACGCAGCCCTTGTGTACACAAAATGGAGGGGAGGATGTTCTAGACACATGAAACATTCTGTTCTAAGTGTTCTAGAGCTCGGCAGTCCCGGAGCCATGCGGCCATTCTAAGAACATTGTCACAGTGAGCATTTCCCTGCATGATGAATCCCTAAGAGGTAGCTTCCTTACTAAATGTCATCTCCTACACGGAAGCAGGCCCGGTGTCCCCAAAAATCAATGAGGGGAAAATGAGGAAGAGAGGGGGAGTGTGTGTGTGTGTGTGTGTGTGTGTGTGTGTGTGTGTGTGTGTGTGTGTGTGTGTGTGTGTGTGTGTGTGTGTGTGTGTGCGTGAGTGCGTGAGTGCGTGTGTGCGTGTATGTGTGTGTGCATGTGTGCGTGAGTGAGTGTGTGTGTGTGTGTGTGTGTGTGTGCGTCTGGGCGGCACAGAGGAGTGTTTTATATGCAGAGGGCTGAGGAGAGGGAGCAGGAGGAATGGGGGATAGGGGTGGGTAAATGTCTTACATTGATTTACACTGACAGTCCGACAAATCCACCTGCTCCCTACAAGTACAGTTACTGAATACCTGACGGACAGGATCACTGATGGTTATCTCTTATGAGAGAGAGAGAGAGAGGGAGAGAGAGAGAGAGAGAGAGAGAGAGAGAGAGAGAGAGAGAGAGAGAGAAAGGAGAGAGATAGGGAGAGAAAGAGAGAGAGACAGCGAGAGATGGAGAGAGAGAGACAAAGAGAGAGAGAGAGAGAGACAAAGAGAGAGAGAAAGAGAGAGAAGAGAGATAGGGAGAGAGAGAGAGATGGAGAGAGAGAGAGACAGAGAGAGAGACAGAGAGAGACATACAGAGAGAGACAGAAAAAGAGAGAGAGAAGGGCTCCAAACTGATCCATTACTCTTCTGTGAGTTCTGACATGGAGCCTATAAAGCGGTGTTTACAACCGCTCATGACGACAAGGAGAGAACAGAACCAAATTCAGGATTCAGTCATTAGCATAACATATCACCAAACTGAGTAATTGTTCTTGGCTAGGAGATTTCTTTTTTTCTTTCTTTTTTGCTAATTCCGAGAGACAGGATTGGCTGTGCTTCACGTGTTTACATCCTGTTTCC
>NC_139672.1:14998847-15003847 GCF_951799395.1 Argentina silus | reverse complement strand
CAGCATTCCCACCGATGTAATAATCCTGTTCTCTTCTCAACGAGCTGATGGTGTGATGGGGTGTTAATGTGAGAGAGAGAGAGAGAGAGAGAGAGAGAGAGAGAGAGAGAGGCTTAATGATACAGGGGGTGGAAGCGAGGCAGCTATTTGATTATCCTCCAGGACTGAGAGAAGAAGAAAGGAAAAGAGAGAGAGAGAGAGAGAGAGAGAGAGAGAGGGAGAGAGAGAGAGAGAGAGAGGGAGGCTTAATGATACAGGGGGTGGAAGCGAGGGAGCTATTTGATGATCTTCCAGGACTGAGAGAAGGAGAAAGGGAGAGAGAGAGAGAGAGAGAGAGAGGGAGAGAGGTTTTATATCTCTGTTCTGGTCTCCCTCACACAGTGGTATCAAAAAGAAGTGGTGCATTTAAGGATAATGATTCTTCTCTCTTTCTATTTTTCTCTCTTTCTCTCTCCACCTCTCCATCTCTCCCCCATCCCTCTCTCTCTCTCCCTCTCTCTCTCTCTCTCTCTCTCTCTCTCTCTCTCTCTTCTACTCTTCCTCTGTTCTTTCTCCCAGCCTAGAGGTAAAACAGCCAGATCATCCATGCTCTGTGAGAACTATCTATTATATGATGCAATGTGTGACCAGATGGGTCCAGTGGCTACAATTGATGTTCAGAACAGAAGGGCCCAAACAGCTGGTAGCTAGTAGCTGGTGTGTGGACTGATATTACACTTCCACTTACAACCCACATTGCAGGTGGAAAGTAATTGTTGTTACCTTGAACTCCATCAATCAACCACCAATCATTTATCAGGCTGGTGAAACCACCAGAGGGGAAACCATCAGACCCCATGGCACACCTGGACCAAGCTCAGGCATTACTGACAGGAACCATCACACACACACACACACACACAGGCACACACACACACACGCAGGTGAGCATGCACACACACGCACGTGAGCATGCACACACACACACACACACACACACACACAGGCACACACACACACGCAGGTGAGCATGCACACAGACACACGTGACATGCTCACACACACACAGGCACACACACACACAGGCACATGCTCACACACACAGGCACATGCTCACACACACACAGGCACACAACAAAGAAACATCTGGAGCATAGAAGAAGAAAAATAACTATCCAACAACAAAAGAAATTCATTTTAGCTCTGCTGTCAATCAAGACAGAAAGGGTGCAACAATTTTTCAAGCGTTGGCGGTCTGTTGGTCTGTTGGTCGGGCGGGCAGTCGGGCGGGCGGGCGGTCGGTCAAGGCCTGATGAACACAGATTAGTGCTGGCGGAGAGACCACCCCCTCATTGAACATCAGCCAGGGTGTGACTGTAGTCACTCTCTATTACTGTCCCTACGGCCCCCTCCCTCCCTCCCTCTCTCCCTCCCTCCCTCCCTCCATCCCTCTGTCACTCCATCTTGCCCTTCCCTTTCTCTCTCTCTCCATCCCTCTGTTGTCTCTCCATCTCTTCCTCTTTCCATCTCTCTCCCCCCCCACCCCCCACCATCCTCTCTCTCCCTTCCTCCATCCTTCCCTCCCTCTCTCTCTCTCTCTCTCTCCATCCCTCCTCCCTCCATCCTCCCCCCCCCTCTCTCCGTCCACTGACAGAGCTGCCCAACACAATGGTTGTGTCGGGGGCGGGGGGGGACGGGGGGGGCAGGGGGGTTGTGTCGGGGGCAGCCAAGCTGAAGAGATGCTAAGAAAACCTGATAACTGGCAGCTTCTCTCTCTCTCTCTCTCTCTCTCTCTCTCTCAGCCAGCCAGTCAGCCAGTCAGTCAGTCAGTCAGTCAGTCAGTCAGTCAGTCAGTCAGTCCTGACCATAATGAATCTGCTGTATGCTTTTGGAATGGGAATATAATGAATGTAACTGTAGAGCAATCGTGTTTCTAAATTCTAAACTAGCTGAAACTGACCCAAAACTACGGCATAATTACTATGGTACCAAGAGTGGAAAAAACCCCAACAAACATTTCTATATTTATTCTTGAGACGATGCACATTGAATGAGTACCGCAATAAAAAAAAAAACAACCGCAATTGTGAAAAAGACAACTTATGACACAAACTAGGGGGCGCTTGCCACGTGGTCGCAGGGTTCCTGGTTCGATTCCGACCCTCGACGTGTCTTGCATGTCGTCCCTCCTCTCTCTCTCTCACCCATCCTTCCTGTCAGTCTCTACTGCCTCTATCCCAATAAAGCAGAAATGCCCTAAAAAAAAAAACTTATGACACAAACTGAACCTCTCCAAATTGACCCCTGTTTCCGCATGCAGAGGAGGAGGCCCACCCCTGGTCAGGTAAATTACCACCCCATGTCAGGTAAAGACCCCTCTCCCTTTACCAGTTTCCTCACACCCTCTACGTGTGCCCTGAGGAACAACCATTAGCATGTCGTCTGCAATCAAAGCAGGCGCCAAAGTCACGGCGAGCAGCGCAGCGAGCAGCCCGGCCGCCAGCCTCCCCACGCCACGGGCCGGCGTCAGCGTGACAGAGAAACAGCCGTAAAAGATGAACCGAGGCTCTGCCTGCTGGAGTCACGCGACAGGCAGACAGGTTTACTACCAACCCCACATACGGCTGTAAAACATGAGAGATACAAGAGGAAGACTGAGAATTAGAGAGTAAACCGGGGGGGGGGGGCGGTGTGTGTGTGTGTGTGTGTGCATACGTGCATGCACGCTCATGTGTGTATGAGTGTGTGTGTTTTGTGTGTTTTGTGTGTGAGTGTGTGTGAGTGTGCGTGTGTGTGTGTGTGTGTGTGTGTGTGTGTGTGTGTGTGAGTGTGTGTGTGTGTGTGTGTGTGATGTGATGTGCGATGGACGTTGTAGTAGTGGCATGAAGAATGAAGTCACCTGGCTTTCCCTGGCTTTTGAAGGTCAAGGAGAGCCTCTTGCATATTCATGGGGCAGAAGGGGGGGGGGGGGGGGGGGTTGGGGGGGGGGGCGGTCGCAGGATCGATGGCTTTTAATTGTTTTTTCCTGGGCTGGGGAAGGAAGTGCCAGCAGCCATCGATCGGGCCGAGGACGAGGCCACTTACATGTCACCCACGCTGGGGGCTCCATCGCCATCACCTCGCCGCGTGGCAGACAAGGAGGAAATGCGACAAGACACTGTGGCGACAGGGAACACAACATCAGAGGCTGGCTGGGGGGGGGGGAGGGGGAGGGGGGGGAGGAGGAGGGGGGAGGAGGGAGAGAGGAGGGAGGAGGGGGGAGGGGGGAGGGGGTGGGGGGGGGGGGTTGGTAGGAGGAGGGATCCTAATCTCACATCAGGGCCGTACTCACAGGATGCTTTATGGAGTCTCAGTGTGTGTGTGTGTGTGTGTGTGTGTGTGTGTGTGTGTGTGTGTGTGTGTGTGTGCGTGCATGCGTGCGTGTGTGCGCACATCCATCCATGCGTGTGTGCGTGTGTGTGCGTGTGCGTGTGTGAGTGTGTGAGTGTATAATTGCACACTTACTCAACTGGCACATGAGTCTGTCTGTCCTCCTCCCCTCCCCTGTTTGACTCCTACCACAACCCACTGCTCCACACACCATGAGAAGCCCGGTGGAGGGATACACATTCACCATGAGAAGCCTGCCCGGTGGAGGGATACACATTCACCATGAGAAGCCTGCCCGGTGGAGGGATACACATTCACCATGAGAAGCATGCCCGGTGGAGGGATACACATTCACCATGAGAAGCCTGCCCGGTGGAGGGATACACATTCACCATGAGAAGCCTGCCCGGTGGAGGGATACACATTCACAATGCTGCTACGCTCACATTCTAATCACTCTGTTCATCCAGACGTTGCAGGAAGCTGAATGCCCTGTTTGACTAATTTCCACCTGAAAAACAGACCCAGGCTAAACTGCTTCTAACGTTAGGAACATGATGATCAGATGCAGAAGCAGGACGCCATTTGACGGGTAACACCTTGACGTTTTGTGTGGATCATGATCAGATCATCATTCAGAATAACATGCTACACATGACAAGGAGATGAAGTACACAATAATAAAATTAATGCAGAATTTGGGCCCAAGTACGGGCCTGTCTGCCTTAAGAGGTTAGCAACAACAACAACAACAACAACAACAACAACAACAACAACAAGATTCCATTCTTGCCCTGTACCATGTTTTCAACGAACCAATCAATCCATTTTATTTTTCCAGAGCTTTTCACAATGAAAGTTTTGTCACAAAGAGTTAAACGCAGTGACCCGAGCCTAAACTGTTTCATTCGGAGGCCTGAAAGCTGAGGCCTTCACTTAGCTTTGAACAAACAGTTTCCAACGGCTGAAAGGGGCTGAAATAGCCAGTGGCCTGGTATGAGAGAAGGACCTGGTGTTGACGCACAGCCAGTAGAAATTGGAGTCAATGATCCTGTTGAACTTTGACCTCTGTGAGAGCCATGGCTGTTTGGCTAAAGGTAACAACACCTGCAATCTCTAAAACTGTGGCCTCATTTCACAGAGGTAAGAGTGGTCTGGATCAGTGTGTGTGTGTGTGTGTGTGTGTGTGTGTGTGTGTGTGTGTGTCTGTGTGCATGTGTGCGTGCATGTGTGTGTGTGTGTGTGTGTGTGTCTGTGTGCGTGAGTGCGTGCATGTGCGTGTCTGTGTGTGTGTGTGTGTGTGTGTGTGTGTGTGTGTGTGTGTGTCTGTGTGCGTGCATGTGTGTGTGTGTGTGTGTGTGTGTGTGTGTGTGTGTGTGTGTGTGTGTGTGTGTGTGTGTGTGTGTGTGTGTGTAAATCAATCTAGCAGCAGTCCTGGACCACACCAGGCCACGGCTCCAATCAACAGGAGGTGAGGAGTGACAGTCGTGGTATTGTTTGTTGTCAGATGAAATTAAGAAATGTTATCAAAGACAAGAGGACACAAAGAAGTAAAGTATCAAGAAAGTTGAGATAGGAGATTTGTTTTGATATCAAAATATGTATAATTATCAAAAGAACTTGAAAAAAAGGGGCAATCTGGGATTCAAACA
>NC_139672.1:14995087-14996147 GCF_951799395.1 Argentina silus | reverse complement strand
TCCCCGATCGCCTGTTGATCTTAATCCTTCAGGGTGTATCGATGGGGAGATGTCCCATCCTGACAAGTCCTCCACACAGGGGCTCTGTGTACAATAAGGCGGGCTTCTATTCCGACGACGCATAACCTGGGGAGAAATTAGAACTGTGTGGCTGGGAGGGTGTGTGTGTGTGTGTGTGTGTGTGTGTGTGTGTGTGTGTGTGTGTGTGTGTCTAGGTGTGTGTGTCTAGGTGTGGTGGCGGGAGAACAAAAGGACATCAGTCGCTAATGAAAGTTTTGCTAAAGAGCATCTCCGAGCGCCTTTGGCCTTCCTCCTCCTCCTCCCCTCCGTCCTCCCCTCCTCCTCCCCGCGTGATTTAAGACCTCCCCTCCTCGCTCTGACAGTACGGTATTTCTATCACACAGATTATAACTCACTGTGATTATTCAACTCCAATAGATCTGGCCCCAACTGCATTTAGCCCCAACCTAATATCTTCCATGCATACATTATCCATCTTCCTTATTATCCAGAATCATTTCAGAATTAAATTCCAGCCCGTCCAATATGGGGGACGGGGGGACGGGGGGACGGGGGGGGACGGGGGGAGTCGACTGGCGTCGTCGCCGTAGTCAAAGGTTAGGATAGCAATCACGCTAACCCCAGCCTTGTAGCCAAGCGCTTTAATATTCGCAAAGCTGATAATTGTGAAAGGGACGGAATATTTTCTCTCCCTTCTTTTGCCCCCTGATTACCCAGAAGGCAGCACATGCTACAGTGACAGTGGAGGGAGGGAGGGAGGGAGGGAGGGAGGGAGGGAGGGAGGGAGGGAACGGTAGAGGAGAGGAAGGAGAAGAGAAGAGAAGAGAGATAGTGTGTTGTAGAGGGGGTCTGATGGTATCTTGATGCAGATAAATGTAGGGTTTAGGGGGTAGAGGGGGGCACTGAAGGTGACTGTGTGTTATTGACAGGACTCCAGGGCTCCAGGGCCCACTTGAATAAGAGATTTACATCTCAATGTCACTTCTCTGATTAAATAAAGGATCAAAAAATACATTTGACAAGTGAGGGGATGCAGACT
>NC_139672.1:14985087-14987587 GCF_951799395.1 Argentina silus | reverse complement strand
TTGTAGATTAATATTGAAGACATCAAAACTATGAAGGAACGCATATGGAATTATGTAGTAAACAAAAAAGTGTTAAACAGACCAGAATATGTTTTATATTTTAGATTCTTCAAAGTAGCCACCTTTTGCTTTGATGACAGCTTTGCACACTCTTGGCAAGTTGTGTCCAAACTTTTGACTGGTACTGTATTCTTGGTCAGAATTGGTGTTTTTCCTGTTAAAACGTTAGATGGAGGTTAGGGGGTTTTGAGTTGATCATAATGATCGTTTCTCTTTGTTGACATTACGACACAGTTCTGCAAGACATAAACAAGCTTAGAATTTGAAGTGTGGTCTTACGTTGTGTCGTTACCGTAGATACCGTCCCCGTCAAACCACATCATTCTAGTGGCATTAACATAAAGTAGGACCGAAGAAAGCAATTTCTCACACACACACACACACACACACACACACACACACTGCTCTGACACACACACACACACACACACACACACACACACACACACACACACACACACACACACACACACACACACACACACACCGTCGCTCACATCTGACCTTTGGTATTTGCTGGGGAAAGGGCAGAGCCCACACATTAGGCCAGGCTAGGGCGCCGGTGGTGCTGTGTTCTCGTGCCCTGAGGGCGACCATGCTTGATGGAGCAGGGCAGGAGGGGCGTGTGTGTGTGTGTGTGTGTGTGTGTGTGTGTCAGAGCAGTGTGTGTGTGTGTGTGTGTGTGTGTGTGTGTGTGTGTGTGTGTGTGTGTGTGTGTGTGTGTGTGTGTGTGTCAGAGCAGTGTGTGTATGTGTGTCGGAACAGCTTGTGTGTGTGTATGTGTGTCGGAACAGTGTGTGTGTGTGTGTGTGTGTGTGTGTGAGCAGGGCATATGTCTGCTAACAGCAGGCGACAGATACAGGTGTCACTATCCTGTGTTTATCCCCTCGTGTCCAGAGGCTCCTTCAGTGCATCCATCCCCCCGCGCCGCCTGCATCCCTCCGTTCCTTCCTCTCCTCCGTCTCCACTGCTTCATCCATCTCTCTTTTTCCATGCTTCCTTTTTTGTCTCTCTATTTTTTCTTTTTTCTTCTTTTCTTTTTTTATACTATTTTCCCTTTTCTTTCCCAGACGCGTGTCTTTTTGCTCTTTTTGCATGGCCCTGTCTTTATTGCCATTTCTTTCTTTTCTCCTCATCTCCCTCCTCCTCCTCCCTCCCTCCCTCCCTCCCTCCCTCCCTCCCTCCCCCTCTCTCTCTCTCTCTTGGCGGTGGCGGTGGCAGGACCCATGCTAATCACCGGTGACACATCATTGAGAGCAGCGGGCTGTTTGCTGTCAGCAGTGTTTTTGCTTCATAATTATTTCACGAGTGTCACGTCAGTGTCAGCCTCTCAGCTAACAGAGAGACAGGCCGCCCGCGGAGCGAGAGCAGAGCAGAGGAGAGGAGAGGAGAGGGGGAGAGGGGTGTGTGTGTGTGTGTGTGTGTGTGTGTGTCGGAGCAGTGTGTGTGTGTGTGTGTGTGTGTGTGTGTGTGTGTGTGTGTGTGTGTGTGTGAGGGGGCGGCTGGCAGGCGAACGGAGCCTGTCACAAGACCTCACCGTTAGCCACTTCCTGCCAAGCGCCACCGCTCCTCGCCGACCCGCACCGCCGCGGTGTTCGCTCTGCGCTATGGCAACAAAACACGGCGTGGCGTGCTGGTTGGTTGGCTGGGTGGGGTTCGGGGGTGTCCTCAGGACAGCCCTTCTGATTCACAACACACAGGTTTTGGAGGATGCCTGCGTTGGTGCTGAATACATCACACAGACACAAACAATGGCAAACAATAGGAAACTGACACAGATGTTCTGTACATACTTGTGGGTGGATAAAACCGCTGCAGGTAAAATTCTATTCCATACAAAATATTTACTATTGTAAAAAAATGGATGCTACGCAGTCGAATCTGTTTGGTGACCTCTATAGTATTTGATTACTTGAACATTTGTAAAATGCAATGGTGTGATTGAATATACATTGCTGGTACATGCAAGAATAAAAAAAAAAAAGAAAAAAAAAGGCCCAACTACTACATTACGACCACTAAAGCGATGACGTATCCCCAGGCAGTCACAACCTTCAGCTCAGAAATACAGAAATATTCAAGCCTAATAACAATATAAAGACAGTATATGTAATAATTTTCCTATTAGGAACAATCTCAAGCTGGAGTAGACAGGGAGAATCAACTGAGGAACACCACGACTGTCTGGTGGGATATCTTTAGATATAATATCCCCATGGCCACAGCTGGAGGTATGAGCCTTTATTTAATATTTTTTTTAAAAACCCTGAAGATTTTAATTTGAAAAAAAAAAAAAATCATTCAATGAAAACCTTGGTTAGTGTTTCATCCTACAGTGCAATCCTATAACCAATTGTTTGATATTGACAATGTAATTACATTGATTGAATTACAAAATTTTAGGTAACTAGGGGGAACAATCAAATTACTCATTACCAAA
>NC_139672.1:14957587-14980087 GCF_951799395.1 Argentina silus | reverse complement strand
GGTAATCACAGGCCACCACTGTCAGACATGGGTAATAGAGGCCAATAGACCCGCTGCTGCTCACTTCTACTGATCTGATCGGATCTGCCATTGGGAGTGTGTGTGTGTGTGTGTGTGTGTGTGTGTGTGTGTGTGTGTGTGTGTGTGTGTGTAGGAAGGACAAGTGCGGGGGTTTGTGTGTGTGTGCGTGTGTGTGTGCATGCATGCATGCATGCATGCGTGTGTGTGTGTGTGTGTGTGTGTGTGTGTGTGTGTGTGTGTGTGTGTGTGTGTAGGAAGGACAAGCCTTTGTTTACACATGTGTCGATGTGGTCAATCCATGGAGGTCCATGGTCAGCGGGGCACAGCACACAGTGGGCTGGGGACTAGAGGCTAGGGTCTCTACTGTGACTGGGACTGCATGTGTTAGATGGGGACGTTTGTACCGTGAAACCAACACATTAGTACATTTCTATTCTATTCTATTCTATTCTATTCTATTCTATTCTATTCTATTCTATTCTATTCTATTCTATTCTATTCTATTCTGTTCTATTCTATTTAACCACTTTTGGTTTAGAAAGAGCAGCTCAGGGGATTTGCAATTTGAAGACCAACTGATTATCATATCATCAAGACAAAGGGTATTGTAACAGAACTTCAAATACGTGGCGATTTTCTGATTCCAACATTGGGCAAGTTTGTTCAATGTGACATTCTAACACATAAATGACAAATAAAATACAATTGCATCATTAAACAACTGACCTGCGAGCCGGAGGAGAAAAGACTAGCAAGGACAAACGTTTCAACAGGACATCCATCAATCTTCGAAGATCAATTTTCTAAAGGCCGCCGGATCAAGAATTGAGGCAAAGCGAGGTTAATCTCTGGAAATTATATTGTTATTAATAATAATTTCTCAGATATCTAAAGCCTGTGGAAGAGTAACTAACATGTTAATCAAAACTGATGGGAGAGTCTGTCTTTTAGAGTGAATAATTTCCCTCTTTGATTGCATTGAATGGTATATGTAATTGTCTCAATGTATTCATTTGAAGTCATACGACTGTGTGGAGTAATATATTAAATATACAATAATTTCTTAATAGATGTTTTGCTAATAAGGTTGATAATCAAATCAATAATCTAAATAACTGAGTTTATTTCAAGAGTATAAGAATAACCAAAAAGCAAGTGCTCTGGCTTTCTATTTTGAAAGTTCTCTAACAAGCAATTATTGTTAATTTGTCCTTTTAAAAAAATCTGTAAAAGCATTTGTCTACTTGGTCTAACACAATGTGAGAATATTCATGTCTTTGACTTTGCACACTTAGAAGATAATTATTGTTATTACCATCACGGTTGAAATCACTCTACAAGGACACGTCAGCCCAGTTAAAATGCACACACACACACACACACACACACACACACACACACACACACACACACACACACACACACACATTTCATCGCAGAGCAGGAGCAGAAGAAAAAAAAAAGAAAAACATGGCATATAAAATGTCTTATGATCACCTTCAAAATGCTAATCAAATTTCTCCCCCTGACTTTCTCACATATGGTAATATATTTCCCCCAAACAATAATTCTCTCTCCTTCCCCCTGTATTGTAATAATGTGTTTAAAGCTGCTTGCAGTAACATTGATTTAGCCATAACATAACATGATTCCTATATCACACACATATCTGGGTCGTTTAGCCCCGTCAGACTGAACAATAGGATTTAGCTGAAGACAGAACCTTGTTGACAGGTTGGATGATTAGCCTGGGTGTGAGAAAGGAGTGTGTGTGTGTGTGTGTGTGTGTGTGTGTGTGTGTGTGTGTGTGTGTGCGTGCGTGCGTGTGTGTGTGTGTGTGTGTGTGTGTGTGTGTTTGCATGTGCGTGCGCGCGCACGTGTGTGTGTGTGTGTGTGTGTGTGTGTGTTTGCGTGTCCATGCACATGTGTGTGTGTGTGTGTGTATGTGTGTGTGTGTGTCTGTGTGTGTGTGTGTGTGTGTGTGTGTGTGTGTGTGTGTGTGTGTGTGTGTGTGTGTGTGTGTGTGTGCGGACATCACATTGAATCAACCTCACAGTCAGAGCAGCTTGTGCTGTGTGGCGGTGGTGACCAATCAGAGTTGTGTTATGTAGCGGCGATGACCAACGTCTTCAGCTCCGGGTGGTAATCCATCCATCTGGCTGGCGGGGTTCGGACCCAGGGTCTCCCACTGGCCAAACCCAAGAGTCTACCATTAGGGCTTACAAATATCTAAATATGTCTAAACATTTGGGCTTACAAATCTCCAGGGAAGGTTACCCATCACGAGAACATGGTTCCAAACCACCTCTGCTACATCTGCAAACTGAAAACACTGTAGGGTGACAAACAGATCGAAAAGTCTTATAGATGTTATAAACAGTTATAAATGCCCATAGAATACACAAAGCCCTCAGAAGAGAAATACCCACGCATTATAACATCTCTATAAACATCGGGAGTGTCATAAACATTAAAAAAACACAGCTAATATAGTACACAAAGCCCTCAGGAGAGAAACGTCGGATTTACAAATGATCTGGATCGGAGCATCAGAGCCGGAGGAGTTCACCATAAACACACCACAGCGGCATTGTGGGTTTTATACGTCACACCTTCATGGATGTTACTCATTTTAGCAGATAAAACAAATTGGATACTACAGCACGACATCTCCCTCCATGGCGACGCCGTCTCCCCGGGGAGTGCTTAGCAACCTCTTGTGTGAAACACAACAACTTGACAGCGCAGGCGGAGGCAGGCTGTTGTGGCATTCGATTCATGTATGATCATAATAGCAATGATAATAATGGGATATTTTTCTTGGTTTATATACCACGGCGAAACGCCTACTGGGGATCATTATCTGTACGCAGGTAGTTCTCAGTTGTGAAGTGAGTGTACGCGTCAGTCAGTACCAGTCAAAGGTTTGGACACACCTTCTCATTCAATGGTTTGTCTTTATTATTTTTTTATTATTTTCTACATTGTAGGTTAATATTGAAGACATCAAAACGATGAAGGAACACATGTGGAATTATGTAGTAAACAAAAAAGTGTTAAACAGACCAGAATATGTTTTATATTTTAGATTCTTCAAAGTAGCCACCTTTTGCTTTGATGACAGCTTTGCACACTCTTGGCAAGGTGTGTCCAAACTTTTGACTGGTACTGTATGTATGGAAGTAAATAGTCCATATCAGTCAGGGGAGGCTGGTGGAGGTAGAAATCGGAGGACGGGCTCATTGTAACGTGCGGAACGGAATGAGGAACGGTATCAAACCCGTGAGATCAGTGTAAACAAAAGTGTAAAATAAAGAGTTACCCGTGATCTTCTGTGGTGGGTAGGAGTGTCTCCCATGAGGTGTGATGAGGCTGGGTCATTAGAGAACATTGTGATGTCATTGTAAACACCCCTATCCCAAAATGGCAGCCGATAACTCAGATGGGACCTGACAGGAAGATGTCGGCCGTGTCTTATCACATTAAGCTTTCCCTTCTGTTTCTTCTTCCTTCTTTCTTCTTCTTTGCTTCACACACTGAACTTTGCAGCGGTAGGGCTAGTTTGGGGCGTGAAGGGCGGTGGTGTCTTCCAGAAGTCCTTGTCAAAACCTTTATTTTTAGAGAGCTGGGGGGGGGGGGGGGGGAACGTGCGGAGAAAAAAAAGAACAAATCCTGGAAGCAAGAATCGCCCGGGAGAGAGAGAGGGAGCGCATTACGCCTTTAACACTTACACGACGAATAAATAAAACAAAACAGCATGAAATACGGTTACACAAGGGGACTTGGGGGTGGGGGGTGGTGGTGTGGGGGGACTTAATTCCTTAAACAAACCATGTTGATATTTTGATTTACACCGAAGGGCTGTTCCTTTAATAATTTATGGCCGGAGGAATTTATAGCCCTCATCTGGTCCTGCTGCTAAATCTGTATTGCCAAATAATGAGATTTTAGCACATTGAGACCTCGCGTATAAATTATCCCCCTGGTTTGTCTGTGGCTGTTTGTCAGCAGCACAGCGAAGCCCGGCGCTCCCGGTCATGTGTGGCATTTGGCTGCATGTCCTCTAATTGCTGACGTACACTTAGATAGATGGGAGTTGAAGCCTGGTGTTTCTGCTGGGGAAGGAGACGGGAGGAGGAGGGGGGGAGGAGGAGGAGGAGGAGGGGGGAGTAGGAGGAGGAGGAGGGGGTATTGTCTTATGGCTGTGAGACGTAGCATATGCTGCTGGAAGCTAGTTGTAGAGCTGTGAATAGCTATGACCTATCCAGATTCCCCCCCCCCCCCCCCATGTCTAAGATCAGGCTGGAGGGAACAGTTAAAATGCCTTCACTACGCAACACATCAACAGTCAAAGCTATATAGATATGTAGATATAGATATATTCATCTAATTAATACCGCTGTTTTATGACCATTCGTGGAGAGCCTGAGTGGAGATGGAATGCTGGTATGACAGCTTTGTCAAGATGAGAAACCAGGACATCTTCTTTTGTTTGTTTCTCATTAGATGATGATGCTTTGTTATTTCTCCCCAGTGTCCGCTTGTTTGTCTTTGATGAGAGAGAGAGAGAGAGAGAGAGAGAGAGAGAAAGGGATAGAGAGAGAGAGACAGAGAGGCCTTAGGCGGCAGATGTCATCTTGTGTCACATAATCACGCATTGTCTCTCTCTCTCTCTCTCTCTCTCTCTACCTCTCTCTTTGTCTGTCTGTCTCTCTCCCATTCTCTCTCCCTCTCTCTCTCTCTCTCTCACTCTGTATCTGTCTGTCTGTCTCCCATTCTCTCTCTCTCTCTCTCTCTCTCTCTCTCTCTCTCTCTCTCTGTCTCCCGAAAACACCAAAAAAGCCTCTGTCATTCCCCACCTGGTCAAATGTTTCAAAAAGGTATCAATAGCTCTACTGTTACTGTGAGACTAGACGCTGCATGAGACCCCTCCATCACCGGGCCCGCTCCAGCCAGGCCATATACTGTAGAGTACTTATCTAAAAATAATGTTTATTTCTCTCTCTCTAATTAATGGTGCGGCAAATGGGCTAACAAGGAGCCTCCAGATTTGTGGGGCTGCCTAGGCAATTACCCCATCATTCCCCCTCGCCCCTGTTTAAATTAAACAACCCATTGATTTTATGTTGAATATTATTGTGCCATATTCCTCTAGAGCGCATTTGATGGAGCTACAGAGTGATAGGACTTCTTCCAACCCCACCCCTCCTCTCCTCCTCCTCCTCCTCCTCTCCATCATCTCTCCATCCCCCCCCCCCTCCGAACTCAGCCTAATAAAAGAGAGAGAGAGAGAGAGAGAGACGGGGGGATAGAGAGAGAGAGAGAGAGAGAGAGAGACGGGGGGATAGAGAGAGAGAGAGAGAGAGAGAGAGAGAGAGAGAGAGAGAGAACGGGACAGTGAGAGACGGGGGATAGAGAGAGAGAGAGAGAGAGAGAGAGAGAGAGTGAGAGACGAGGGGATAGAGAGAAAGAGAGAGAGGGAGACAGAGAGAGAGAGACAGAGAGAGAGAGAGAGAGAGAGAGAGAGAGAGAGAGAGAGAGAGAGAGAGAGACGGGGGGATAGAGAGAGAGAGAGAGAGAGAGAGTGAGAGACGGGGGGATAGAGAGAGAGAGAGAGTGAGAGACGGGGGGATAGAGAGAGAGAGAGAGTGAGAGACGGGGGGATAGAGAGAGAGAGAGAGAGAGAGAGAGAGAGAGAGAGAGAGAGAGAGAGAGAGAGATAATAACCAGTGCTCTGGCTCCCTCTTAGGTGGCACATTCCCGACAGTCAGAGGAGACAAAGATTGCTCCACAAACGAGGCCAGGCGACGCAGGGCCCTGTAGGAGGTTGACACGCGGCGGGCGAGGCCTTTAGTTAAATCTGAAAGCCTCCGTATCAAGTAGTGTCTGCCAAGAACTCAGAGAATCAGCTGGTGAGCCACACACACACAGAGAGAGAGAGAGAGAGAGAGAGAGAGAGAGAAGGAAAGACAGAGACAGAGAAAGAGAGAGACAGAAAGAGCAGCAGCCTCTCGATTCTCCTGCTTAGTTCCCCTGAGTCCTTTGATCATGGCATCACTGTCTCGCTGTGCTGGCTGTCCTCACTCTCTTTACTGGTTATCTCTGTGTGTGTGTGTGTGTGTGTGTGTGTGTGTGTGTGTGTGTGCGTATGTGTCCCTCTGTATGTGTGTGTGTGTGTGCATGCGTGTCTGTGTGTCTCTGTGTGTGTGTCTCTGTGTGTATGTGTGTGTGTGTGTGCGTGCGTGCGTGCGTGCGTGCGTGCGTGTGTGTGTGTGTGTATCACCACCGGCACAGTGAAGTGATCCAGTGCATACGGGGTGTCTAGTCTACGGCGCGTCCAGATTGAGATAAGAAGAGCAGCTCTTAATGTAATTTCTGTGGAGAAACGATGGCGCTGAGTCTTGTCCAGCTCCCATGCTGGGCTCTCTGTCCTTTAATGCAGCGTGGCCTCAAAAGTGGACTATTACAGAGAGCAGGTGGTCAGAAGGGGGTGAGAGGGTGAGTGAGTCACCGCCTGCCTGCCTGCCTGTCTGCCTGTCTGCCTGTCTGTCTGCCTGCCTGCCTAGGCTGCCTGTCTGCCTGCCTAGGCTGCCTGTCTGCCTGCCTAGGCTGCCTGCCTGTCTGCCTGCCTGCCTGTCTGTCTGCCTGCCTGCCTGTCTGTCTGCCTGCCTTGGCTGCCTGCCTGCCTGCCTGTCTGTCTGCCTGCCTGCCTGCCTGTCTGTCTGTCTGCCTGCCCGCCTGCTTAGGCTGCCTGACTGCCTGTCTGCCTGACTGTCTGCCTGCCTGCCTGTCTGCCTGCCTAGGCTGCCTAGACTTGCACCAAGACACTCATTAAATTCCTCACCCTCCTTCTTTCACCGTCTCCACTCACATTGCATTGTCAGAGCACAGATACAGATTTTCAATTCTACTATCACTTGTTCCTTTGTCTGTTTGTGTTTGTTTGTTGGTATGTATTGTGTATTGTTCTTTTTTTTTCTTGTTGGGGAAGGAGGGAGGAGTGGGGGGGGGGGTTGCTTTACCTTTTTTGTTGACATTTTTCCCCAACGAAAATCCTCATATTTTTTTCGAGCTTGTAATACGAAGCCTGGCAGCGCCATAAATTATTCAATCAACCGTATATGGGGATTTTATTTTTTATTTATCGATACTTCTTTAATGCTTCCATTGTCGTCATGAAGCAATAGCTGCGCTCACTTGGCTGGTTTAATGATTCCTCCATAAAACATGTTTTCAAAAGGAAAGCTAAAACGGGTCAGACCCCGGGTTACACCAGAACTCAGTACCAAATTTAACGGACGCGGAACAAAACCACCAAAATAATAATCATTCGGTACCTCTCGTCACGTCTGTTTTCAGAGAGAAGTGACACAGAGACAATGGTCTTCTCAGAGCCGGCTGTGACACTTCCATTACCAGTTCATTTTCTAGCCTGTTGTGTAAGACGTCAGGGTGAAAACTCTGCAGCGTGTTTCAATGTGTCAGTTACCGAGAAGTTATAATTAAGAGCAGAAAGATGATGTCGGGGAACAGAGAGGGTAGAGTGTAGTGTTGATGTCACTGATGCACTTCTGTGGAGACTGAGCTATCTTTGGGCTCAATTAGTGCTTTTTTGTGTGTAAAGAGGTTAGGTTGAGTGGAAATAACTGGTTAATAGATGTTGGTGCTCACTGCAAACCACTTCTGCTCATTCATTAAGGTAGTATTTGACAGGCTGTAAATCCTTTCAGATAAATACTTCATATCATATAATTTGTTTGTTTTTTGGAATAGTGTTGTAATAATGTATTATTCAAAAGCAAATACAAAGCAAATTAATTATATATATTAAATGTAATGTATCACCTTGTGTAAATAACAAACAATAGTTCAAGGGCCAATCTGTGATTGGTACATCCGTTTTTGGACTTTTAAATTATTGATATATAGCCTTTAATTATTGACAAATGTAACTCCTCCTAAATGTCTCATGAGCTTAGTTTAACTGTCTTACCCCAGTTTTACTGCATTTTCTGGAAACAATGTCATTGTAAACAAACACTGCATACCACCAAAACATGGTTCACACGATCATTTTGATCTCCTATATGGTGAGTCCCTGCATCCATAGCTCCGTATATATATATTTTAAGAGTGTTTACATTTCTCCAGCTTCGTCCCTTGGCTGCGTACCAAAGAAAAAAGTGGCGGGGAGAACGCCTTGTCGTTGTTTAAAACCCCAGAATGCCCCTTTAACAGAAAGTTATGGGCCTTGTCACTGCATTTAGTAACTGGCTAAGCAGTTGAACTTCAGCTCCTGAGAGCCAGATCGACAGATCTCCTTCTTCTCAGCATGTACGATGCAGGAGAGGGGCAGATGCATGTGTTTTGAAATGGTCGGAAACACAGAGCCAGAGTCCTGTGAAAGAGCAGCAATCAATGGCCTTTTACAGCCAATCCACATCAGCACATAGAGAAACATTAGAGCCTGCGCCCTGAAATTAGGTTTTGAATGGAGAGAGACCTGATACATAGGTGAGCCTCTTCCTCCCTCTGCCCTCTAGTGGGGCTCAAATGGAGGTCAATTAACAAGACAACAGGGTGCTAATGTATGCAGCAGGTCATATGCGTGGCTACTGAATCCCCCCGCTCTCTCTCTCACACACACACACACACACACACACACACACACACACACACACACACACACACACACACACACACAGGCACACACACACACACGCTCACATATGCACACACACACGCACGCACACACACACACACACACACACACACACACACACACACACACACACACACACACACACACACACACACCATTTCCACTCCCATGTTAATGTATTCTAAAAGTCACTGATGGCCTCTTAGCTCAAAGCAAAGTGGTGACTGTGGTGACTCATTATCTACGTGTGAAATTAAATAAATACACAATGTCCTTATTTCTGTCTATTACTACAGCATAACAGTAAGCAAGTATACTAAAATGTGAAACGATATATTGGAATATACGTGTAATTCATCGTCTTGCCAGCAGGTGGATGTAATATGTGAACCACAAGGCAAGCCCAGTGACAGTGTTTTTCTGTTAGTGACATCAACCTGCAGGAGAGAGAAAATGTAAGAAATCTGTATGGCTCCCGAGTCACATAACACGATTACATGTCTGACAGGGTTCATGTGTAATTCACTTACAGCAAAAACATTTTTCGAAGTCTTAGCCTACTACAACATACAATTAATATTATTTTTATTTAAAAAATAAAAAATAAAAATGAAAGGTTTCTTTTAAAATAACTGCGAGTGAAGGAATTGTATGTCCCGTGTTTTCTTTCACACCTTTCTAACTGACGAACTTTACACTTGTGACAATCTGACCTCCCGCCTATTGACTTGTGATATACAGGCTTCCATTGTAATCACTTTGGCTATAGGGCACCTTGTTTTGAGGAGCTGTCAACGACTGGAACTTTGTCACTCCGGGGTTTTAGTGGTAGTGTGTTAGCGCACTCATCTCGGACGGGAAACAGTAGGCAGTTCAGATGTACCTTTTGTTTAGCAGTGGACTTCATTTCTCTAGTCTCTTCAACGGCGTGGCAAGAGGATAATTCATTCACTGTTCACAAAGCGGACTGGATCACCCTGGGGAACACGGAGAGAGGGGGGCTGGGGAACTGCGGAGAGGGGGGCGAAAGTGGGAAAGAGAGAGAGAGAATGTCAGTCATTGAGCGAACCCAGCGCTGAGAGGCAGCACTGCACCTCGTGTTGTGTGCGGTTCATCTCTACCTTTAGATCCGATCTCGGCTTGTTCCCTTGTTGTCCCTCGACTCCACGCAGATTCCCTTGCTCTCGGCGGGTACATGCAACCGACACCACTCTCACAGCACTGGGGACGAGCGTCTTTCCACACGGCAACCTTGCATCGAGGTGTTAACTTGTTTCCCTGTCTATGCGCCTCAGTTATCTCCGGTGCTCTCCGCAAGCGTTGACCACTGAAAAAAACTTTCGGTTGTGAGGATAAACGAGACAGAGAATCTTCAAAGGGATTGTTCCAAATAACGTAAGTACAGTGTTCACGAATGTTTTGACTGTGATTTGCGTTTTCTTCCGGTCATTAGCGGTCTGTCGGTTTGTTTGTCGTCCAACTTTAGTCCACAGACGAATCTAGCTGTAGGCTATTGGACTATTCTAAGCGTGAATTCGTGTCACAATTTCAACCGTCGGCTAATAGGGAGGTCGTCAAATACCCTTGCACCTGGACATATCTGAATATTGTAAACAGTGTTGCAAGTGGTTTTTTTTTCATGAATATATTGGGATATAATTGTATCATCAATTCTTGTGACGCTTGCGTGACACTACTTTCTAAGCGCAGTGTTTTCTAAATGTATGTTTTCCAACTTCGGGACGCGTTTTGGATAAGCCTCATTGTGGCCATAGGGAGCTTTTTCCTCAAGTTACAAAGCGAGGATAACTGTTCAACTTTTATCCTGCTTTGGTCTTGTGTTTGATCATTTAATAACACACATTTTAAACGTTTTGTTTATGCTCTCCTTGTCCTCTATACAGCCTGTATAGGAAAATGTGTCCACATCAGCACCTGACATTGTCAACATCAAAGTAGTTTTAAACCGACGGTTAAAGTATTTCAAATGATGTGATGTTTTATCCATCGAGGCCTATATCGTCTCCCCCTTGATTTTATACAGCATATTCATATAAGTAGGCCTAATGTGAAGTGAACTAGTGTTTTAGTCATTC
The DNA here is from genome assembly GCF_951799395.1 of Argentina silus. Classification (NCBI taxonomy): domain Eukaryota; kingdom Metazoa; phylum Chordata; class Actinopteri; order Argentiniformes; family Argentinidae; genus Argentina; species Argentina silus. Next base: position 14,969,308 of record NC_139672.1, on the reverse strand, counting down.
AAAGAATACCGTGGAGAAATGTAATTCGTCACTGTAAGCCTTTATTGAGAGTAAAAGTTACCAACGGTTTTGATGTCTTTGTGTAAAACTGAACGCTACCTAATAGGGTGCTTATAACCATAATGAAGTTCACATGCATGTGACTTATTTTAAATAGACCCCGTTAAGTATCGTAACGCTTATTAAACTAAATAAATCCATGTTTTAAGTTAATGACCGAGGAGAGGCCGTAACACCCACTGCTCTCTCAGCCTACAAAGTGAACTCACTGGGCCTAATGGGTTTGTTAGACTTTTGCTATATTATATTATTAATCCTTTGGATTTTGGCGACATAGCACCGAGATGGATGACTATACAGTACAGTAGTTTAGTTTAGTGTGTGTTGTGTGTGTGTGTGTGTGTGTGTGTGTGTGTGTGTGTGTGTGTGTGTGTGTGTGTGTGTGTGTGTGTGTGTGAGCTACTTGAATACATTTGAAGACAGAATAGCTTAAGCAGAGCTGTTGATGACCGAGGCTATAAACAGGCATCAATTATGTCAAGTTTCGTGGCCAAGGAATAAACGCCCGATATCGAAAAACCAAGCCAAGTCGTCAGCGAGCGGAGGGGAGTCAGGGAAACACCTGTTTACTACACGGACCACTACAATTTACATCCTGCCCTAAATGACTGGCTACGAGCTGGAAGGGTTCCGCTACTGATAAGCTGTAAACGAGCCGCTCACACCGTGACGTGTCGAGGCTAATTCACGGTGATGAATACACAAAATAGATATAGATCAACTGAACTGCACTCGCTCTTCTGATGATTAGCGGTCGACGACAGGTCGTTTACGAGCAAATACACAAGAGGTGATGATTGTAGAAAATGTTAAACTTCACGTTTCTACTCCAGGACCACGCGTTTGGAAAATATGACGTCGCGGACTATACATAGTGGACTTTTTTTAAAAGCATTTCACAATTTTATGTTGACGTAGTGACGTTTCAGAATACACGTTTATACCTTATTTTTGCAATTAAATTGATACAATAATTATAGCAACTTTAAGAGGGTTATTTATTAGGGACTAACGCTGGGACACGGGTAGCCCGTCGCTCTGAAGCTTGATTAGAGATAGCCTACATAAACTACTTTTTAATTTATATTAATTATTTGCTTTCAAAATATATTTCGCTATATTGCCCTTATGTTGACTTGCCATATCTCTTTTAGGCTACAATTCTTCACACATTTCAGATGTTAGTTTTCAGGAAAGATAAGCGTTAAACATGTACCAGTCGACGCACAGGGACAACTTTTCATGCAGTATAAAGCACATTTTATTGGTCTAATTTGTGTAATTACACGGTAATTACGTTTCTGTTTTGAAAAGTTCGGCACGGTCTTATCTCACAAATATGAATAAAAAAAAGATTTCTTTTAGTTTTGGTACCTACTTAATAATGAATAAAGTGATTGAATCTAAACGGGTTTTTCTGCCTGATGATTCCCCAACGTTAGGCTATGAAATGCTCTTGTTTAGTTTGTGTTTACTCTTCCTGACATTCCTATTTTTCAACTAATTTGAATGCATTTCAGTGGCTATCACAAATGATCACTTGTACGTAATATTTTATGTTCACTCACATGGGTCTGACTTTCCCAATACATTTCTCTGGTTAGTGTATTTAGTTTAACCGTGATACATTGTAGCAACACATATGACATGCACCGTTATGTAGTGACAAATTCAGATATGTTAATTTATGATTAATTAATTAAGTTTATGTGTGATGAATATGCGTAGAGCGCAGAGACATTTTGGCATTTGTTGAATCCAAAACAACTACACTGAATTCAGCAGCAGGTGGAAAAGCCGACAGATCTTTTTTACACTGCATCCTGATAAATTCCATTAGCCTACACATTTTTCCAACCGCGATCTTATCAATTTTTCAACCGAACATTGTATATACCTGTTGTTGCGGTTGTTTCCCCCTACTCCGTTTATCTTCCACCCGTGATTTAATCAGATAATTTCTGGACTCGGGTTTGTTTTTTCCTCCTTGCCCCATAGGGACATGATACTCAGTCTTTGGGAGTCTTAACCGCGGCTGGGGGAAAGGCCTCATGCCGGCAAAAGCAAGTCGAGGTCGGAAGAAAAGTAACAGATGATTTATTTGTCAGCGTTTCGATTTTTAGCCTCAGTCCTTCTTTTCTCTCGCTTTCAGCGGCGATGTCAGCTGTTATTGCTTCCCATTGATCCTGGTGCAAAGTGAGAACTGAACTAAAATTAATGTCGATTCCACTGCCCGGATCAATAGCCGAGAGTTATTCTAATCTGGACTTCAATGCTGTGTGGAATTAAAAAATCGGAGAGCAAACGGGGCGGAATGAAACAGTCTCATTCTTGTGAACAATTAGACCAGCATCCTCCACTCCATGTGGGGATGGAAGAATGGCTAAATAACCGTCGAAAAAAAAGGGACAAAATGTAAACAATTTCACCCAAAAGGATACTCTTCATAATCGATCACTGGGGAATTCTGATGTACATAATATGATGTGTTTAATATCTCAACGTGGCCCTATTCTCCGTCTTGTTCAGGACTTGGTCAAGCCGTGATGACTAGATAGTAAATTAAGTATGGATTACTCCATCGCACTGGCTTGATGACCCTTGGTCTATTAAGTCCTATCAATATGTACTAATTTCTCATTCCTTATGAAAAGCAGACGTCCCCCCCATCCTTCTACCACAACTACCCCAACACCCCTCCGTCTCCGTCTCACTCCTGTTTATATTTTTGATGTACTAATAAACACTGCACACGAGAGCTAATTTGTCATGCAGATCGTAGCGTGCCACGGTAATTGAAATAAACCTCGTCATGTCGGTAAATAATAAGTGTTTGAACACAGGCTAGGATAAATATCTCCCGCACTCTCGGTTCCACCGTAACATGCTTCTTAAACTTGTTTATGGCATAAATTCATAAACATATTGGAATAGCCTGGTTTTATAGGCAGTGTGCGGAATGTTTAATCAAACGAATTAAATGTTTTCCTCCCTCCAAATTATATTACCCGGTCCACCTCCTCCTTGCATTGGGATCTTTGATTGTGTTTCCTAATTCAATTTCATTCGATGCCAATATTCCAAATTCAGTATGTTAAATACTTTTTTGCTTGTGTAATTACATTATTTATTTATGCTTGCGTCCTGAACCTATGATGCATTCTTAAAAAAAGGCAATATATTTGAGTAACTCCTTTTGTTTCTGTGAAGCGGAGTTAAAAGACGGTTGGAAAAGATAATGGGGAAAATCTTGTGTATTATCAGCATATATATGGTGTTTGTGAATGTATTTGTTGACATAATTGTACCTAAATTATGTAGGGTTGGGTCTGTTTTCATGCTGTTTGAGGATTGAGGGCCATAGCCGAGTTTGCTCAATGCTCACACGCCTCGGTGTGGCGACGGGTCGGGGAGATCAAGTGGTTTGCATTCCTGGTCCGGATTGTATCATAGAAGATGGCCGTTAATTCCCTTTTACCGTGTACACACACTTTGACTACTATTGCTAATATGGCGATATGAGTTGAAAATGCATTTTATTGAAGAAAAAAAGGGCCTAATTGATAGATTATGTTTTATGTTGATTTATCCTGTTTGCGTCCACTTTGTTGTCAGCGGTTTTAAAAAACGTTCTTTAACGTTTTTGAGCGAATTGAAATCAAGTGGTTAAATATTGTACGAAATTTGTACGAGGCATTGACAATAGGAGAAAGTGGAGCTAGCCGTCACGGGATACAGTTATCAGATATTTTCTCTCTCAGATTTCCCCATTTGTCAATTATCTGGCTCTAAATTTGAGCCTTGAAATAAGCTAATTCTCGCATCCTCTGAGAAGACATTATCTGTGCATTTGCCTCAATCGATTGCAGACAGATATCTTTGTGTAGCCTACTTGTGATTTTCCTGCCGTCAGAGCACGGGAGTGGGAAGGAGCTTTTTCAGATATGTCTGATATTATTGATGCATGAAGAAAACACACACATGCACACACACACAAACCCACTCACACACACACATACACACACACACACACAAACCCACCCACCCACACACACACACAAACTGTACATCTCCTAAACTTCACTAACCCTAACCCTCACCCTTCATTCCCAACAGTACACCTTAAGCGTCTGTTGAATACACCATGGCCCCAGTCCCATAATTGCGTATCCTGCCGCGCTGGTGAAATTAGTTTGTGGTGGTGTTTCATATGTGGAGCTGGCCAACAAGTAGTTATTAGACGGCTCTGGGGCCAGGGGAAGGCTGTTCCATCACTGGTGGTCTCACTATCTGTGTTGTTGAACGCACAGTGGCTGGCTGGTAGTGGTGGTCTGAGTGAGGCCTAGAGTTCACTGTCCCCATGCAGTCCCTCCCTCTGTCTGTCGGGAACACTGGGCCAGGCCAGAACCTCACAGGCACACAGTGGAGGGGAATATAGGGATGATTCTCTCTCATCTCTCTGTGTTTATGTCTGTTTCTCTCTGTGTTTCTCTCTCTTTCTCTCTGTGTTTCTCTCCCTCTTTCCTCTCTCTTTCTCTCTCTCTCCTCTCTCTCTCTCTCTCTCTATATATATATATATATATATATATTTCTCTTTATCTCCTTCTGTCTCTCCTGTCTTTCTTTCTCTCGCTCGCTCTCTCTTTCTCTCACTTCTCCCTCTCTATTTACAAAGAGGCCAACTGCGGTGAGACGGACAGAAGGGAGACAGGGGAGTGGGTTCTCTCTTCTCTCTCTCTCTCTCTCTCTCTCTCTCTCTCTTTGTAGTCCTCTGCTGGCTTCATCGCTCTGGGAGTCAGACACGACACCTTGCAAATAATCTGGGCTTAGACAGGAATTAGTTGGCTCAGGTGGGTTGTGTGAGACAAACAGTCCGGTGGGCCCTGAAATGAATAGGCCTGGCCAGGTCAGGGAGAGAGAGAGAGAGAGGGAAAACTTTCAAAATGATTTTGTCCGGCAATGAATCAATGTTTTCAGTGTCCTTTTCAGCTCACAAAGGCTTATTTGAAAAGTAAATCCTGTTCTCTTCTTTTTGGCAGTTGGGAGCTGAATGTCACTTTGGGTTGGTCACACGCAGACACGCGCACGTACACACACGCACACGCGCGCAGGCAGGCACGCATACACGCGCGCACACACACACACACACGGCAAACGATTCAAAACACAGAAGAAAAACGAAAGGAATCATCTGCACATAATTCTGTGTTGGGAAGACATTTCAGAAGTGCGAGAGACTGATCGGTGTATATTCCAGCACTATTCTGCTCTCTCTATCATACACTCCAGGAAATATATTTGTTGTTAGTGAACTGCTGCGATGATGCAAGCTGCGAGTGTGTGTGTGTGTGTGTGTCTCGCACATCTTGTTCTATCTTTATTGATTTTGTTTCTCAATATGCCCAAGTGTCATTATCCCTGACTGTATGTTGCGGCTGCTGTGAGTCTGTGATATTAAATCTTAATTTCATATTTCCATTGGTGCCGAGCACATATTTCCTACAGCAGCAGCAGCAGCAGCTGCAGCCGCGAGATTTGATTGAATAACAGCAACATGGATGGATCTCATATCGGCAAGCAGCTGATTGTTGACACAGAAGGACATTTGAGATATGGTGTTTGAGTACAGACAGACATGAATGAGTATATTTCAATAGTATTGACTGTCCTTCGGACATCAGCCTCACACACACACACACACACACGCTGGCTGTCTGGAATACCAAGTGAGAGGTTTCTAGTGCGACGCATACACACACACACACACATATACACACACACATATACACACACATATACATGCACACACGCACGCACGCACGCATGCTCGCACGCACGCACATATACACACACGCGCAACCACGCACACACACACACACACACACACACACACACACACACGCACACAGACACACACGCACACAGACCGTTTACTTTGCCTGCTATTGCCTGGTGTCATAACGGCAGATATGTAATAGCCATCTCTCAGCGTCAGGCTAATGTCTGTTTGCCTGCCGCCTGGAAGGGCATGTTTTTACCATCTTAAGTGATGTCTTGTTCAAAATGAAGAACTGGCACCAGTATTGAAAATGGAAATGTCTTCCTCCTCACATTGACAAGAGAGGCTTCGGTCCCCTCCTGACTGAGTGCCTTTGAGGTCCCATTAGAACGGCGTTGGGGTGGTGTTTAAGTGGAACACGGTGTAATTAGCCTGGCTAAGACGTGCCAACGTCTCACTGGACATTTGAACCAGGCCCAGATGCATCCTCTGTGATGTTTTATAGAGCTCTCAGTTTTAGTGCAGCTGTTTATACACTTGGATTATTATTTTATGACATAAATGACTGATGATAAATTACTGATGATTTGACGATTACTGTAGATGCACTTGTGGAATTGTTTCGCATCATTGGAATGTTCTAGTTTTTGTCATGTTGTATCATTTCAAATATTTCGGGGGAAATATTGCGACTGAGTTTTGAAATGATCTGTGGGGTTACAGTGATGTGCAATGTGTTTACGCTGCGCGTGAGTAATTGTCTTGAATTATTGAAAGAGATGGAAAAACTCTGCAACTGTAGAATCCATTACACTCTTTGAAAATGGTCTAATATGTCCTCCCGACATTTAGCCTTTTGTGTGTGTGTGTGTGTGTGTGTGCGTGTGTGTGTGCTTCCTCTCCAGAGGGGTTGAATGACGCCGCCTGCCCTGTCCTGTAATAAAATGTAAGAGTGGCACTTTCACGGTTGTCAACAATCTGTAAATATAGTTCGGCACGGGGGAGAGTACAGGAGCGGTGGTCTGACTGACTCTCTCCCAGGAAACCCGAGCCGCCCGGGGTCTCGTAGGCTACTTGGTCCCCCCTCACAGTTGACAGTAACATTTGTATTTCTAAATTGGATTCATCTGCTTTTCTCTCTCTGCAGACATCCGTAGACGTCACGAAAACTATGTTTGACATCCGACTGTTCTGTGTTTACCCTTTTACGGTGTTCCCCGTAGTTTGGTTTACCTCAGGAGCGGCGTGAGAGGATTGACGTTTTACCTCATTGTTGTCGACATTGCAATTTCTCAACACATCATAACAGTGTCACTTTAACAAATAAGATGCTATGAAAGTAGCCTTCATGTTAGTTTTGTGTTTAATATTACACTGACAGCTGTTTCAGAGTACCAAGAGTAATCACATTATGACAACATGGAAATGTTAGCCATGACATTTCTATTATAAAATGCAGATAACATCTGTCAGGGCAATATTCATGAGCTTTTCTCAGTGGTGAGATAGGATTCTAACTGGCATTGACCATTTTTATAATCATGATTGCAGGTCATTAATTACAATGCCATTTAACCTATCACTGTGTATATACACACACACACACACACACACACACACACACACACACACACACACACACACACACACACACACACAGTAAAGGCTATACAACTCACAAATTGAAAAAAAAAGAAAATATGCTGTTGTGAGTGACCACTTTTGTTTTATGTACAAAGTTTTGTCATGAAGATATTAGGCTATTATATCAGTTTGATCCCATTCTTATCATAAACTACACTAAGAGTTTGCAAAACAATGCCATATATATATATATATATATATATATATGTTCTATAAATGAGCGTGGAGTAGAAGGGATGGAAGCTCGACGTCTCTTCGGTATCCGTTTCCAGACGCTGTCTCCCTCACACAGAGCAGTGGGAGGCGGAGAAGAGAGGAGCAGTGTGTGTGTGTGTGTGTGTCAGTGTGTCAGGCACCGGCTGATCGGCCGGCTGGCTGGCTGGCTGGCTGGCTGGCTGGCTGGCTGGCTGGCCGGCCGACCGATCGACAAGCAGGCAGGGAAGGAGGGAGGGAGGGAGGGAGGGAGGGAGGGAAGGAAGGAGGGAGGGAGGGAGGGAAGGTTGCAGGGAGAGAGAGAGAGGCCGACAGGGAAGCAGGCTGACTCAACCTCCTAGGGAGAGTTCTGGAACATTTGTTTCTGTAGTTCTGCTGTCATCACCAGCCATTTCACTGTGCTGGGCCTGGGCTCTGGTGTGCTGGGCAGGGCCCGGCAGTGTGCCTATGGGCCCTACAGAGCCTAGCATCTTATTGGGCTGTGCTGGGCCCTGCTGTACTGGGCTGGGCCCTGCTGTACTGGGCTGGGCCCTGCTGTACTGGGCTGGGCCCTGCTGTGTGACTATGGGCCCTACAGAGCCTGGCAGGGGAGACATGATTAGCACATGACTGCCTCTGCCTTTATCTCTCCCTCTCCTCTCCCTCTCCCTCTCCCTCTCCTCTCCCTCTCCTCTCCTCTACCTCTCCCTCTCCTCTCCCTCCTCTACCTCCTCTGCCTCGTCTGCCTCTGGTTCTCTCCTCTCCCCCTCCTCTCCCCCTCCTCTCCTCTCCCTCTCCCTCTCCTCTCCTTCTCCTCTCTCTCCTCTCCCTCTCCTCTCCTCCTCTCCCTCTCCCTCTCCTCTCCCTCCTCTCCTCTCCCTCTCCCTCTCCCTCCTCTCCCTCTCCTCTCCCTCTCCTCTCCCTCTCCTCTCCCTCCTCTCCTCTCCCTCTCCCTCTCCCTCTCCCTCCTCTCCCTCTCCTCTCCCTCTCCCTCTCCCTCCTCTCCTCTCCCTCTCCCTCTCCCTCTCCTCCCCCTCCTCTCCCTCTCCCTCTCCTCTCTCTCCTCTCCCTCGTCTGCCTCGTCTGCCTCTGGTTCGTCCGTCCGTAAGGGGATCTCCCCCGGCCCTCTTATTGGATTGTCAGTTTCCCGCCGTCTCCCCCGCCCCGCCCCGCCTCGGCCGCGCCGGGCGCTGATGGTAATGATAATAAAATTGAAATATCCAGGTACTTATCAGTGTATTACCTTGCTATCAACACCTACCCTGCACTCGCTCTGCAGAGGTTACACACCGGGAGAGAGAGAGAGACAGTGAGAGATCTGATACTCCGCTTCGAAGGACTCTCTCTCTCTCTCTCTCTGTCTCTCTGGGAGGGGAAAATGGGCTGGAGAGGTTGTGTTATTGGTACATTTTCAAGGTGTTATTTTCCCTGGCTAAGGCGGGGGAGGGGGGTGGGGGGGCGGGAGGGAGGAGGGGGGGGACAAGAGTGTAATGTGGTTCTATGGCGTGTGGCCAGACCAGTGTGGTGTAGTATAACCCATTTTCCCAACACACGTTCTTCTCCCCCCCCCATCGCCTCTTCTTGCACTGTACGCGATGATGTAAATCTGCGGTGCGGTGGTGTGTGTTTTTTTTTCCCTCCCATCTACTTGTCTGAGACGGGGCCGTTCTCGCCGACGCTGTGCCAAAAACGCAGATCAGGTTTTTCAATTGATTTGAAGGAGTGTTCAGGACAGCTGATAGCTGTGAATGATTCCTCTCCTGATTCCCTGGGAGTTTTGTTTGATGTTGGCTGATATTCTGCGTGGCTTTGAAGCCTTGCGGAGGGATGTGATGATGTACACGATACCGCGTGTGTGTGTATTACAGTACGTTTGACCTTCTCAGGGTCCAGACGAATCGGTTTCGAATATGTCAATGGTGACTTTATGATAACGCGTCAACTCACTGAACGATTTCTCTGTTTTTTCCGCTTGCGAATTAGAAACCCCTTGCCAGAGATTATCCAATGAGATGATTGTGTTATTAACGACTTTATGTGTTTCTCCGCAAATGTACACTATCAGGCGTGTTGTATTAGAACGCAGGACTTTTCTAACTTACGTAGTACGTAATTGTAGACGTTTTGTGTGAGATTGTAGCCGAGGAGAAACAGTTTGTCTCTCAACATCAGGAGAGAAATCTCGCCACCTGTGTCCTGTAGCCCCTCTCTCTCAAGTCTCAACCACCTTCAAATTGCCCTTTGGGATAAAAATCTGTGAAACGATTTCGCACGGTTTCATTACATCGCCTCACGATCCCCCCCCCCACCCCCCCCAATCTGACCGATGGACCCCCCCCCCCCCCCCCCCCCGGTTGGAACCCCCCCCCCCCCTCCCCCCCCCCAGACTGAGATCTGTCAGTCTGTCCCGCCGAGCCGGGAGAGGTCAAAGGGTGAAGTGCGGCTAATTTATTCATTCAGTCAAATTTCCTGCCAGTGCAGATGGCAGACTGATATGATATCACTATCAGAATCCCATTGGTGCTGAGAGGAGGAGAGGAGGAGGAGGGGAGGAGGAGGAGGAGGAGAGGAGGAGAGGAGGGTTGTTCACATGAGCAGGCCCAAGCCCTTATCAGAGAGACGAGTGGAGCGCTTGCCTCCCTTATCTGTAACAGACGGTTGTGGGCTAGAGAGAGAGAGGGAGAGAGGGAGAGAGGGATAGATAGAGAGATAGAGAGATGGAGAAATAAGCTGCTTAGAGGACCAGATCCTACCCCAGATCTGAGAGATGGAGAGAAAAGTTTGTAACTTTTTTTTTTTTTTTTTTTTTCCTTTCCACTATTAAAGATGGCGGATTTTGTTGGAAATAGTATTCGGGTGGGTGCTGATGTTGAATGCCACGTGTCTTGTGATTGGTTGAACAGGTGACCTGATGAGGATGACCCAGCAGTGAGAAGAAGAAGGACCCTCCCACCAGGACACCCCCCCTCCCCCATCACGACCCTTGACCTCTGCGTCCACCGCATCCGCCCCACCCCCTCGGACCTCCTCCTCTCAGCCCCTCCCCCCCCCCCCCGGGCCCAGGAAGCAACACCCACCTCCCCGGTACCAGGATGGACCTCCACCGGCAAGCCTTCAAGATGGAGAGCTCCTCCTACCTGCCCAACCCCCTGGCCTCTCCCGCCCTCATGGTCCTAGCCTCCACTGCCGAGGCCAGCCGAGACGCCTCCATCCCCTGCCAGCAGCGGCCGTTCGGGGTCCCCGTCACCATGGACAAAGACGTCCACCTGCCCTTCAACAACGGCTCCTACACCTTCACCTCCATGTACCACCGCCAGGGGGGCGTCCCCACGGGCTTCCCCAACCGAGACTTCCCCTCCTCCCTGCTCCACCTCCACCACCAGTTCGCCCCCCCCAACCTGGACTGCTCCCCCATCAGCATGCTCAACCACAGCGGGGTGGGCGCCTTCAGGCCCTTCGCCTCCCCTCAGGAGGACCGGGACGGAGGAGGGGGGTACCAGTCAGCCTTCACCCCGGCCAAGCGCCTCAAAGGCTGCCTGGAGGCGGACGCCTCGCCCCACCTGCGGTACTCTGACGCCGAGGGGAAAGAGTATGACTTTGGGGGCGGGCACCTCCCCTCCGGCTCCCCGAGCGCCCTGAAGGCAGTGGAGGACGCTGGGAAAAAGATTTTCGCCGTGTCGGGCCTGTTGTCCGACCGCGAGACGTCGTCAAGCCCCGAGGACCGCATCGAACGCTGTGAGTACCTGCTTAGTTCTTGTTCATCCTCTTCTCCTCCCATCCCTCTCTTCTGTCATCCCTCTCTCCTCCCATCCCTCTCTCCTCCCATCCCTCTCTCCTCCCATCCCTCTCTTCTCCCATCCCTCTCTTCTGTCCTGTCTTCCAGTGCACCACAGCACCAGCCTCACCACGCTGGGGATACATGGGATATTTACCAAACAATAAATCATAAATCCATAATTAAGATAACCACAGAGTGTATCTAAGATCTAAAGTTGTAGTTCCCGAAAATTACTGATGGTAATTATATTTCTTTGATCTCATATGTT
>NC_139672.1:14950818-14957387 GCF_951799395.1 Argentina silus | reverse complement strand
TGTCAAGGGCCACCGGCCTATCAATGGTGGCCTACATCGACAATGAGAATTGTGGCTCCGTTTTGGAACGGCTGAACTAAAACATTATTTATTCATAAAAACCGTCCTCTTACAAATGGTTGCACTGTAGTATTACTAACAACATATTTTGATCTAACCTACAAATGTCACGTCGCAGTAGATGTTAAAGTCTGTCTTTTGTGAGGGTTCGGTTCCTGTGTTTTGTTGTGGAGGCATGTTGATTGATCGATCCAGCCTCGGTGGTTATTCCCGGTGACCAATGGGGAGTGGCGGAGCGCCGGAATGGAGGGAACACAACAGAGGAGGGAGGCGGGAGAGGAAAGTGGTGTTGGGTTGTTGGTGACACTGAGACAAATAGGCAGGGGGGCTGTTAGAGGGTGGGGGGGGGGGGGGGTATTACCCTGTGGGTGGGGAGGGGGGGGGGGGAGAGAGAGGGAAAGGAAAGGAGAGAGAGAGAGAGAGAGAGCGAAGGAAAAAGAGAGAGAGAGAGAAAAGAAGAGAGGGAGCATCTCCCATCTTCTCCGCCACCTCCACCTAGCCTACCAGTTAAATGAATCCAGACAGGCGTTGACGAAGATTGGGGCCCATTACGGGCGAGAGAGAGCGTCCCTCTGACACCCAGCCCCCCCAACCCCCCCCCCCCCCCCCCCCACAGCCCCCCTAGCCCCCCAGCCCCCCCAGCCCCTCTAGCCCCCCTCTAGCCCCCCCCAGCCCTGCAGAGTGGCGGCCAATTGAATTCCCTGCCAGGCGCGGCGGAGGCTGGCTGTGATTGTGGCGGTGAGCTGATTTAGAGGAGCAGGAGGAGAGGATCTATAACAGCCTCCACGGATCCACACCTTTGTTCCCCAGCACAGCCCCGCACACACACACACACACACACACACACACACACACACACACACACACACACACACACACACAGCCATATTGGCTGGGGAGATTAGAGCAGTATTGATGGGGTGTGCTGGGGGGGGGGGGGGGGCGTTGGTGTGTGTTGTGTGTGTGTGTGTGTGGGTGGGTGGGTGGGTTGGAGGAGAGTGTGTGTGTGTATGTGTGTGTGTGTGCTTTTTGTGGGTGGGGTGGAGGAAAGAGTGTGTGTGTGTGTGTGTGTGTGTGTGTGTGTGTGTGTGTGTGTGTGTGGTGCGCGCGCCCTGGGCAGGTAGGCAGAGAGCATCACGGGTAGACAGTGTCACGCTATCTTGCTGGTTCACCCCAGTCACAGCCATTGTGTTTTAATATCAATACTAGCTTCCCGCCGAGCCTGCATGGCCAATACACCCACACTGCCTCCTCCTGTGTGTTCTGTTAGTGTGGATACTGGAGCCGCATGGCAGCGCGGAGGCATTGCACCCTGTCTGCCCTGGTCTAAAGAGCCAACAGGGGGACAAAACGGCAAGATAAAAGAAACCCACCTCTTGATAATGGAAAGCTAAGCTGCTTTAAGTGTTTGTGTGTGTGTGTGTGTGTGTGTGTGTGTGTGTGTGTGTCTCTGTGATGTGTGTGTGTGTGTGTGTGTGTGTGTGTGTGTGTGTGTCTGTGTCTGTGTCTGTGTCTGTGTCTGTGTCTGTGTCTGTGTGTGTGTGTGTGTGTGTGTGTGTATTGGTATGGGGTAGGAGTATTCTGTCTCTGATCTATCTACCAAGGGTTAGGGAGCTATTGTCCAGCAGCATGCACACACACACACACACACACACACACACACACACACACACACACACACACACACACACACACACACACACTCACAGGGGGGTGTAAGATATGCTGGACACAATTTTTTCTCCTCTCCCTCCCTCCCTCCCTCCCTCCTTCCCTCCATCCCTCCCTCCCTTTCCTCCCTCCCTCCCTCCCTCCCTCCCTCCCTCCTTCCACAGTGCAATAAAGACAGTGGCTAGTAGCTCTTCATCCAGAGTAGTTACGATCTGTCTCGTTGAGTTGGTTTACAGAAAGCTGTGATCACTCAGTCCAGCAGAGAAGCCCAGTAAATCACACTAGTAAAATGTTCACAGAGAAGAGCTTCACCAGCCAGCCAGGCCCGCAGCATACTGCCCATCTCAAATGAGTGTGTGTGTGTGTGTGTGTGTGTGTGCTGACGTCAGAAGTTCTACAGGGACATGATGAGGGACCTTGTCGGTTCTACGTGGCACTTGAATAGGTACCACTCTCTGTGGAGCTTCTGGCCCCCATCACTAACTGTCCTCTTCTCCTCCTCTTCTCTCCTCTCCACTCCTCCTCTCCTTTCCTCTCCTCTCCTCTCTCCTCCTTTCCTCTCCTATCCACTCCTCTCCTTCTCTCCTCTCCTCTCCACTCCTCTCCTCTCCTCTCCACTCCTCTCTCCTATCCTCCCCTCCTCTCTTTTCCTATCCTCTCCTCTCTTCTCCTATCCTCTCCTCATCTCCTCCTCTCCTCTCTTCTCATCCCCCTCTCCTCTCCTCCTCTTGCCGGTCTTTAACAGCATTGGCGCTCCTGCAGGCCTAACGCACCACAGGGGGCTCGTTCCACAAAGCAAATATTATTGCACACCGGAATAATTTATGAGAACCATACCCACCCTCCCTCCGTCTCCGTAACCGACCACCCCCCCCCACATACACACACACACACACACACACACACACACACACACACAAACACCTACACCCACTCACACACATACACACACACACACACACACACACCAACTATCCTCTTTCTCATAGAGGTGGTATTTATGAGCCAAGGTTTGTTCCCTGTCACCTATATTTCACCCAGTGAATAGGATGTGTGTGTGTGTGTGTGTGTGTCTGTATGTATGTGCTTGTGTGTATGCGTGCATGTGTGTGTGTCTGTGTGTGTGTGTGTAGATAATGAAATACACAGGACTGCTCTGTGTGTGTGTGTGTGTGTGTGTGTGTGTGTGTGTGTGTGTGTGTGTGTGTGTGTGTGTGTGCGTGCGTGTGTGTGTGTGTGTGTGTGTGTGTGTGACAGCTGTAATTGTGGAGCACATTAAACTGAGAGCAGCAGAGGAGACACACCTACTCCACCTTTTAGCCCCCTGAAAGAACGCGGGGTGTGTGTGTGTGTGTGTGTGTGTGTGTGCGTGCGTGTGTGTGTGTGTGTGTGTGTGTGTGTGTGTGTGTGTGCGTGCGTGTGTGTGTGTGTGTGTGTGTATTTGTGTGTGTGTGTGTGTCCGTGTGCGTGCGTGTGTGCGTGTGTGTGTGTGTGATGAGCGGCTCACACACATCAACCAGCCGAGTGCCAGGATGAGAGCTATCCTGTCCAAACGCCGGGATCTTTGATGCCCTGATTATAGGTGTGGCTGTGAGCGCGGAGACCGCCCAATCGGGGCAGGGGACCGTTAAGTGAACGAGGGAAGGAGCCCGGCTCTTAGAAATGCGAGAGAGAGAGAGAGAGAGAGAGAGAGAGAGAGAGAGAGAGAGAACGAGAGAATAGAGGAGAGGAGAGATGGAGAGTTGACTGCTCTGAATACGCCATCCCTTGTATAGAATTGGGGGGTATTGAAAGGTTTTGAGGACAGGGGCCCGAGGGGTCAAACCAGGGGTCACATGAATAACAATTAGTCATCGTATTAAATTGGTTGCAGGTGCCTCCTGGTCAAGAAGGGTCAGGCAGCGGCCATTTTCTTTTTCTTTTTTTTTTTACCCAATTCCAGATGAGTGATGCGTTGAAATGCTGTGCCTGGGAGACGGGGACAGGGGCGGAGTTTAGTTTCATTATCTGTCTCTGAGCACGCCGCTCCGCCCAAAGACACACCGCCTCGTCCCTTTGTCTGCTAACCCCGTCTTCTGCTAGTGCTGGGAACACCAGGGACGAGGTGTGTGTGTGTGTGTGTGTGTGTGTGTGTGTGTGTGTGTGTGCGCACGTGTGTGTGTCCATATGTGTATCCCTGTGTATCCCCATGTGTGCGTGTGTGTGTGTGTGTGTGTGCGTGTATGTGTGTGTGTGTGTGTGTGTGTGTGTGTGTGTGTGTGTGTGTGTGTGTGTGTGTGTGTACCCTGCCCTACCACTGTCTTGGCACTGACAGTGTGGTTAGTGGAGCTTAATGATGCTATTCTGCCATCCTCCTGCTGCTCAATGGTGCTCCCTTCAAGGGGGACAGCTCCGAATAGGGTTCATGCCTAGGGTGGGGTTCGAAGGGGTTTGGAATGGGGGGGGGGGGGGGGACATATACCCCCTGGGAGTCCTCCCTACACCCCCCCCCCCACCCCCCAGAGTGGCTGTATTGTCTCCTTGGGCAAACATTCCCACAGAAAAGGGAAGAAAACCATTTACCCTCACCCCCCTCCAGCTAGTGGCTCGATTCGGGCCTAGGAGGGAGGGTAGGGGGGCTGGGGCTGGGGGGGACCCCCCAGTCAACAGCTGGACATGACGTGACAAATTGGGGTCTTTGTCTTTGGGAGGAGGTGGGGGAGTGTAGGCCAAGTGGCTTAGGGAGCGGACAATGAAAGGATGTGTAGCCTGTAGAATGGGGTAGTGAATCACCATGCAGCCCCACCACTACCCCCCCCCCCCTCCCTCCTCCTCACCCCACTCCTCACCCCCACTCTTACCCTCCCACCCTCCCACCCATATACACAATGCAAATCACACAGTGGTGGAGAGGAAAAATATGGTCCTGCTTTGTCCAACGTTAGAACGCTCATCTACATTGTGCTGTGAGAGAGAGAGATAGAGTGAGAGACAGATACATAGACATATAAAAAGACAGATATATATATATATAGAGAGAGAGAGAAAGAGAGAGAGAGAAGGCTTCATTTTTGACCAACCTCTTCACATTCTCTTCTCGACCACAGGTGAGCTGAAATGCTGATCTATAAGGAAATTTTAACTCGTATTTTGTTACAACAGCGGATTTGGTTACAAATGAGTCTCAGCAAACCTCGTTAAAGCAGCCAGAATAGCCTCCCGCCTCACCACTGTAATTATTTGCTGGGTTTCTAAGCAGCCTGTAAAAGGCACTGGCGCTCTGGGTTTTTAAAAGCTCTTCTGTGATTGGGTATAAACCCGGTTCCGGGGGGGGTTTTAAAGCTCCTCTCTGATTGGGTATAAACAAAGAAGTGGCCCTCCAAATGTCGAGGACTACATTAGAAATAAGCGTTGTGTAATCCTTTCATCTTACCCTCCGTAGGCTCCCTAGTTCATAACCGTAAAAACAAATAAATAAATCAAACCCAAAACTATAAATCGCATCAAACTTTTAAAAGGGTGATGGATGTGGGCTAGTAGATTTGCTAGCCAACATGCTGCAGGGGGGGATTCTGATGAGCCCCACTGGTTTAAACCCTCGCTGGCGGCCATTTTAACGACCCCTGGTCCTCCCTCCTCTGCATGGATGATAGGGGGGCCCAGGGATCCCCGCGGTCGACCCCGGGGTGAAAAAGCTCTGCATTTGACAGAGTCCACCTCTTAACTTGTTAACTTGCTAATTGGGCCTCAGTCACTTCATGAGCTGGACAATAGACTGCTAGCTGAGCGATGAGACCCCCCCCCCCCACACCGCCCTCCCTCCCTCACTGGGAGAGTGAGGGGCCAGGTGGTGGGGGGGGGGGGTTATAGGGGGTGGGTGGGAGCAGAAAGGGGCTGGTAGTAGAGGGGGTGGAGGGGCGGGGACTGTGTTGTGTTGTGTGTGGGGTCTTGCTCGGTTGCCAGGGGAACGGGGGTGGGGGGGGGTCTGATATATTGGCTGGAGGAGAATCGGACTGGGGGGACAAGTGGGGGGGAGGGGGGGGGGGGCACAGTGTACCCTCCTCTCTTCCCTCAGACCCTAGTTCCCTCTCTATCCGTCGAGGAGAGGAGAGGAGAGGAGAGGAGAGGAGAGGAGAGGAGAGGAGAGGAGAGTCAGCCTGGCTTGTTTGCCCAGTAGAGGCTTGGCAGTGGTGGTAGCTAGCTGGCTCTGGTCGCAGAGCTAACAGGGGGGTGCATGGCACTGAGACCCTGAACCATGTTAAGTAATTAGGAAGAGCTTACAGGGCCATTTCCAGCCAGCTGCTCGCAGAGCAAACAGAGAGAGAGAGAGAGAGAGAGAGAGAGAGAGAGGGAGAGAAGCCCGGAGGGAGAGCGAGCATTGTGATCTGTTCTGTTCTGTTCTGTTCTGTGGACGAGCAACACTGCCAAACACAATACGCCACCATGTGCAGCACAGATAGATGTCCAACCAGGGTGTGTGTGTGTGTGTGTGTGTGTGTGTGTGTGTGTGTGTGTGTGTGTGTGTGTGTGTGTGTGTGTGTGTGTGTGTGTGTGTGTGTGTGTGCGTGCGTGCGTGTGTGTGTGGAAGCACAAACACTATTACGACACACACAAACACACACACATTTGATACCATTCCTCATCCCGTTCCTCATCCCATGCATTACAATGAGACCGTCCTCCGATTTCTACCTCTGCCAGCCTCCCCTGACAGACAGCGATGATACTAACCCTGCAGGTTACAATACAGGTCATTCCTCTCCCACTCTTTTAGTGAGACCTGTTGAATTTAAAGCAAAGGGGGGGGGGGGGGGGGGGGGGAGACAAGAGATTTTTTTTTAAATGATTTTCCCTGAAGA
>NC_139672.1:14943318-14945818 GCF_951799395.1 Argentina silus | reverse complement strand
CACACACACACACACACACACTCCCTAGCAGCAGCAGTAGCAGCAGCGCCTGCCTGCCTGCCTGCCTCCCTCCCTGCCTCCCTTCTCCCCTGCCTGTAGCCTTCTCCCCTGCCTGGCCCCCTGTGTTGTGACTCCTGACAAGTCCTCCAATTTGCTCAGCTGTGTGAAGAAGCTGAGAGGCCATTGATATCTTCCCATTCATAAATGATCAGGCCTCGGGCTCACATTTCAGACCTGCTGGGCCCTGCTGGCCCCACGAGCCCCCCAGACACACACACACACACACACACACCAAAACCAAAGTTGTCATTGATTGAGTCCCCTTCTCGGATTTAACACAGCTCTATCCATTGGAGGAGCAGTGGGGGACCGTGTGTGTGTGTGTGTGTGTGTGTGTGTGTGTGTGTGTGTGTGTGTGTGTGTGTGTGTGCGTGCGTTTGGTGAGCGTGTGTAGGTGTGTGTGTGTGTGTGTGTGTGTGTGTGTGTGTGTGTAGGACGCAGTGCTAGCAGTAGCAAATTCCGACTTGACATTAATGAAGGTCGAAAGGATACTCCAGTCACAGTCCATGAGCGCTTAGATAATACCTCTGTTATAGAAAATATTAAGACCAGGGCACTGCCAATATAGTAAAAAGCAAATGATTATAGCATGAATCAATAGAAGCACCTCACCAGGAGAGGCTGCTGTGTCAGCAGGAAAAGAGATCCTCCATCGATTGGGTGCATAGTTTCACACAGGTCCTTCATATCCCACACTGGGCAGGTACCCACACAGACACACACACAGACACACACACACAGACACACACACACACACACACACACACACACACAGACAGACACACATATACACACACACAAACATGCATGCGTGCACACACACACACACACACACACGGATTGGGTGTGTAGTCTTACACAGCTCCTTCATAACCCACAGAAGCAGGTATAAAGGGTGTCAGCTTTCATTTCAAACATAATAATCCCTGGTGAGACACTACTTCAACACTACCACCTAGGATCAGGACGCAGCGGAAATAGAACCTTCACATCTGCCGAGGCAGATTCTCCACAAACGCAATAATGTGGAAAAAGGATACCCACTGATATAAAATGTTATATAATAATAATTTAGTATAATATTTCCAAAACCGAAACCGAAAAAAACCATTTCCAGACAGACACGTCTGGCAGTGAAAGAGAGAAACAAATCCAATATGGCTTCTTAATTGTTGTACTTCCTGTTTGTCGGCTGTTCTTCCTACCAGACACGCACACACACACACACACACACATGCACACAACACACACACACACACACACACACACGCACACAACACACACACACACACACACACACACACACACACACACACAATCCATCCCTCCACCATGTCCTCTTCCTCCCGCGGTGGCGGTGGTTGCCGTGGCAGCGTGGTGGATCCCTGAGAACCTGATCCAGGCTGATTTTTAGGCCTTCCTGATCGATTTTCCCGGGTGAAAATAAGAGGATACCAAAGTGTGTTAGATGCTCTGGAATCAGATCCAATCCATTAGGGAACGGATCAATAGGCTGAAGGCAGGAGGAGAGAGGGAGAGAGGGGGGAGAGAGGGGGGGGGGGGGGAGAGGGAGAGAGGAAAAAAGAGCCCTGAGTGTTGACAAAACCAAATAAATATAGACGCGCAAAGAGAGGGGAAATTAGATTACTGTCAAAGAATCTAAGCACAACACTTTTAACCCCTAACCTAACAATCTGTGTTTACACCGCAGGGCTGGGGCGAGGGAGGGCAGAGATGGAGACATGAGCTACACACACACACACACACACACACACACACACACACACACAGGCCTTTCTGTGGTCGCCACCAACGTCTGGTGGTGTGCTGAGTTTAACAGGCTCCTGTGGGAGCAGGGTGGCATAGTTAATGTAGTATCATGTGCTGTATGGTTAGGCACACACACACTTTGTTCACGTTATTAGTGTGGTGGAGGGTTTAACGTCACGCTGAATTCCTGGTGATTTTGTGGTGCTCTGGAATGGGATTGGCTTGGGTTTCGGTGTAAACATTCTAAAATGAACAGCTAAGGGTTTTTTAAAACATCCTTTTACCCGTTTTGTGTGTGCTTTATTTCCCCGTGTGTATTACTTTGATATAACATCTCTAACTTGTGTATTACTTTAATGTAACATGTCTAACATGTGTATTACTTTAATATAACATGTCTGAACTTGTGTATTACTTACTGTATAACATATCTAAAACTGTGAAGGTGGATTGTGACAGAGCCATGTTTCTAACTCTGCTTCTCTCTTCCCTCCCTCCCTCCCTCCCTCCCTCCCTCCCTCCCTCCCTCCTTGTCTTCATCTACCCCGGCTCTTCATATCAGGTAAGTCCATTCCTCTTATCTCCTCATTTCTAACAATATAAAAGTCCCAACTCCTCCAATAATCTTCTTATGGATGAGAGGGGACTTTTATTGTATGATTTTGTAGTT
>NC_139672.1:14935818-14940818 GCF_951799395.1 Argentina silus | reverse complement strand
TTGGCAGCTTGGCAGTAACATATCTTTTATTCCCTTCTTCCTCTAACTGCTAATTGGCCGCTGAGGCGGCGAAAGACAGGGAGGGAGGGAGGGATGCAGGGAGGGAGGGAGGGAGGGATGCAGGGAGGGAGGGAGGGATGCAAGGAGGGAGGGAGGGAGGGATGCAGGGAGGGAGGGAGGGATGCAGGGAGGGAGGGAGGGAGCGATGCAGGGAGGGAGAGAGGGAGGGAGGGATGCAGGGAGTGAGGGAGGGAGGGATACAGGGAGGGAGGGAGGGATGCAAGGAGGGATGCAGGGAGGGAGGCAGGCAGGGAGGGAGAAGAAAGAGTGAAAAGCTATTAATGTTCGGTAATCATTGGGGCAAGTAATAGTTATCAGTGTTTTAGGGGCAACATTATCACCATGTAGCGGAGGCCTTGATTACTTAATTAGCCTCTTCTAGTCATTCGGCTATCGCTTACTGCCTCGACCCCCAAGACCCTCCCTCCCATCCCATCCTACCCCCCCACCCCCCCACCCCCGACCCTCCCCAGCCCCCCCACCCCCACCCTTCCTTTACTGCTCTACCCCCCCCCCCCCCCCCATGTAGAAATCAAATTACGGTGACTGCACCTTTAAATCACACACCCTGTACCCCGCGTGACATAAAGAATGACCAGGGGGGGGTTACTCAGAGTTCAGGCCGGATAATGAAACAGCCAGGGAAGGTAATAGCATGGGGAGAGGTGTTCTGAATATGGGGGGGGCTGGGGGGCCGGGGCGGGGGGGCACAGGGAGGGGTTAATAAGAGGGGGGTCATTTGGAGGGTATCTTCTCCATCTGCCCCGCCACGTCACTTTGCACTTTCACTTACTGGCTAAACTCTCTCTCTCTCTCTCTCTCTCTCTCTCTCTCTCTCTCTCTCTCTCTCTCTCTCTCTCTCTCTCTCTCTCTCTCTCTCGTCATTTATTGTTGATGGACAGCTCCTTCACTAGTTAACATATAGCTAAGAGAATGGAAACACGGCAGAAGAATAGTCCAATTCTGCTTGAATCAAAACGCTTATATTGAATTGAGTTGAATCGACGTTGAACAGCAGACCAACAAATCCCAGATTGTGGCTTTTTAGACAAAGATAAAAACAAGAGTTCAGATCTCTGCGGTGTTCTGTCCCACTGTGATGTCATACAGTACGGCCGGTCTGTGTTTCATTATTTCTATTGGTCTGAAACGAGTTCCATGGATGAGTCACCGCCTTACCCACAGTCCTCTCTTCTCCTCATTACCAATAAGCTGCAATTTGAACAGCATCATTACGCATTCATACGTTCCACAACAAAACCGACAGTTGGACGACTCTCTCCGCGAGACGATTATTATGTTAAAACAATCAAAACAAACCCATTTAACTGTCGGCTCCAGTCATAACAAGCTCTGCTGTGGCAGTGACAGTTGGTGGTCTCAGACGACCCCACAGATGTTAATAACAGTCGTCCAGGTGACAGGTGTACCCCCCCCCCCACCCCCACCCCCCTCCGCCCCCGTCAGCTGTCACCTGTCTTTGTTTACGCTCTCCTCCTCCGTGTTTTGGGGTTCGGTGATCCCTCATTATCAAATACCTCCACTCTCCGTCTCCTGTTGACCCCCTTAGCGGAGGACAACATGATCTGACCTTTGACCCCCCGTCCTCGGGCGCTTGGCTTCCTGTTTACATGTTGTTGCCACTGATTGGCTAAATGAGCAGCGCAGAGGTCGACCTCAGGGGTCGCTCTGTGGCTCTGTGGCTCTCACGTCGTTAGGACACAATTAGAGCCCTGTTGCCCTGCGCTATTTAGAGACAGCACCTCTGTGTCTTCAGCATCTCGCTGTGTGATGTCCCTGGTGCAGCAGGGGAGGCTGGTGGAGGTAGAAATCGGAGGACGGGCTCATTGAAATGCATGGAATGGAATGAGGAAGGGTATCAAACAACAACTGTTTGGACCTCTAAGGTGAAAATAGATGTTTATCTCAATGAGACTAGCCTGGATAAATACGTGAATCAAAATGAAATGAAATTATACCAAATATAATCCTCTAATTCTGGGGTCACTCTGTGGTCCTCTGTGGCTCAGTTGGTAGAGCATGGCTCTAACAACGCTTAGGTTGTGGGTTTGATTCCTGCTGGGACCGTATATACTGAAACATGTATTCACTCACTGCAATGTAAGTGGCTTTGGATAGAAGCGTCAGCTAAATGGCATATATTATTATCTATTATATTATTACTACTGTGGTCTACGAGCCTTACTCCCCAACTATACTTTACATTTATTTATGCTACATACAATACACATTGTCAAAGTGTGCTAGCAACACAGCGAAACAAGCCCTGTCAAATGTCCTTTATTTCAAATCAGGCTGTCCTCTCCTCCCCTCCGTCAGCCCTGGCTGTGACCTTGGGCCTGCCTGTCCTCCTCCCAGGCCCAAACACTAAATTGGGCTTTAATTCCAGCGCCTCCGTGACCAAACGGAAATAAAAAGCACATTACGGCCCCGGTGGCTGCCTGTTGTTGACGCTCTTTTATGGCCGTGGCTGGAGGAGGAGGAGGAGGCCTGATGGCTTCATTTAGAGGCTTCCTCACCCCACTCTCCTCTCTCTCTCTCCCCTTTCCTCCCCCCCTCTCTCTCTCTACCCTCTCTCTCTCTCTCTCTCTCTCTCTCTCTCTCTCTCTCTCTCTCTCTCACCCCAGCCCCAGCCCCCAGCCCCCAGCCCAGCCCCAGCCCCCAGCCCCAGCCCCAGCCCCCAGTCCCAGCCCCCAGCCCCCAGCCCCAGCCCCCAGCCCCAGCCCCCAGCCCCCAGCCCCAGCCCCCAGCCCCAGCCCCAGCCTCAGCCCCCAGCCCCAGCCCCAACCCCAGCCCCAACCCCAGCCCCCAGCCCCCAGTTCCAGCCCCAGCCCCAGCCCCAGCCCCAGCCCCAGCCCCCAGCCCCAACCCCAGCCCCAGCCCCAGCCCCAGCCCCAGCCTCAGCCCCCAGCCCCAGCGCCAACAGCAGGCATGCCAGCACGGTGATTAGTAGTAAAATTTTAATGGGGATCCATACATATGTTTAGCTGTCATTTTTATGAGGACGTTTATACAGGCACGCCTTCCATCAGATCAAGACCGCCGCCGCAAAGGACCCAGGGCCCGGGCCGAGCTCACACTGTCTCCCCCACTCTCCCCCACTCTCCCCCATCCCTGACTCCCACCTCTCCCCCATCTCTCCCCCAGCCCCCACCTCAGTCCTCAACCCAAGCAGCCACAGACGTACGCCCCTACTCTTTTATGAAAAGTGATTTATACAGTAACTCAAGTTTATTGTTCTTATTTATCATGATTGCGGGTGATCAAGAGGGCAGTTGAAGTAGACGGTACGACGGTACGATAGCGCCCAAATAACAACAATCACACCGACTATTACGATATCTCACGAGGCTAATACTTTCATAATAGGTCATAGTCACAAGTAACAGACAGGCAGAGAGTGTACCTATCGTACAACCTTTGAGGTGTTATGTTGGAAGTGGGTCAGAGTTAGAGAGAGGATGGACGGTGTGGTATGTGTGGTATGGCAGTTCCCAAACAGCGATAGCCCAGTCCCACTACCTCTAACCCCCCTGGAGGCTGTCCTATCAAAGGTCCCGGCGCCAGGACCCTGGCCCGGCCGCAGATAAGGCCCGCTGGCTCCGGGCCTGTAGGCCTGCGGTGGAGCCAGATCAGAGGTGGACTTCAGCACCGCAGCATTCCCTGCCAGGTGGAATGTCATGACTAAGCAGGGAGTCAATCAGGATCAGTTGACAAGAGAGGGGCAAAGTCCCATCCCCCCTCCCTCTCTCCCTCTCCCTCCCTCCCATAAATACCTGCTAACTGTCCCTGAGCACGGACAGCAGGT
The DNA here is from genome assembly GCF_951799395.1 of Argentina silus. Lineage (NCBI taxonomy): Eukaryota > Metazoa > Chordata > Actinopteri > Argentiniformes > Argentinidae > Argentina > Argentina silus. The sequence goes on along the minus strand of NC_139672.1, from coordinate 14,936,929 downwards.
AGCGGGGGGACGGGGAGGAGGGGTCGGTTCCCAGGCTTCTTATCAGAAGGTTGTGTTTTGTTACATTATCTGAAGGAGGGCGGAGGTGCCCTCTGTGTGTTCCGTGGGGGCGGGGAGGGGGGGGGCGGGGGGCGGGGGGGGGGAGTAGGTGGTGGGTGGGGGGGGCGCGAGAGTAAATAAATACAGTTGAGGGGTCAGAAAGGCAAAGGGTGCCTTAGAGGTGAGATAGCTGCGGGGGATCGATAACTGTGTGTGTGTGTGTGTTTGTGTATGTGGGGGGGCGGTCATCCTCCCTAACAAGTAGAGTAACAAAGTTAGAGGCCTATCACACCTCCACAGGGCCCGGAGTGTGTGTGTGTGTGTGTGTGTGTGTGTGTGTGTGTGTGTGTGTGTCTGTGTGTACGTGTGTGTGTACGTGTGTGTACGTGTGTGTACGTGCTACAGGACTGATAGGCCGAGCTGACTAATGGGTCCTAACAAGGGAGAGAGGAGAGGCAGGAAAGTCCTTTACTCCGAGCCGGGGGGCGGGGGGGCCGGGGGGGCCGGGCTGGGCTCGCTCTGGGGTGACCCTTTACAAGACCAACACTGCAGGCCTAACGTAATTAACACCAGCCAGTGTGGGGTTAAAACAAGGTTGCCATCGGTGATGGTGATGGTGATGGCTGTACAGCTTGGAGCGTAGGCAGGAGAGAGAGAGGGGGGGGGGGGGGGGGGGGATCGACATGGAATTGAATCACTGGTGGGGGTCACTAGGGAACATAGTTACTGTCGCTAAGTGAGGGGGTCAGTTGTGACCACAGTTTGGTGTCCTTCAATCAACAGCCTTGTAGGCTTACACACACACACACACACACACACACACACACACACACACACACACACACATACACACACACACACACACACACACACACACACACACACACACACACACACGTAGTTCTATGTTTGTTTTTATACATGCTTGTTTAAACGGTTGGTAACACTGCCCTCTGTACCTGAGTAGTAACACTGTAATTACTGTAACAGTTACATTGTAATAACATGTCATTACATGGTAATAATTAGGTAATTACAATGTCTTTGGAGTTGAAAGATCATGATCAAGATC
>NC_139672.1:14864660-14928118 GCF_951799395.1 Argentina silus | reverse complement strand
GGGGGAGGGGGGGAAGGGGGGGTGACAGGGATGCATATTGATCACCTCTCCTGCCCTTCGGTGACGACCTGGGTAAATCTCATCTGTCACTGACTGTCCTCTCCGCGTCACACATCTCTCTCTCTCCCCCTGTCTCTCCCCCCCTGTCTCTCTCTCTCCCCCCCTGTCTCTCTCTCTCTCTCTCCCCCCCTCTGTCTCTCTCTCTCCCTCTCTCTCTCTCTGCCAACTGAAGACACTCTGCCCACCCCCTCTGCCACACCTGGCTGTTGGCAGGGTTTTTAGATGCGTTGGGGTTTCTAAAAGGGCGGTGAGGAATGAGGAAGCAGCGTTAGGCTCTGAGGTAACGGCCTGAGAGGGCCACCGGGACGGGACAGGTGTCAGATATGACCACTTACCCCTCATCGGTCACGTTGGAAGTGAGAGCGCAGGGTTAGCATCTGTCCTGTCTCTCCACCCGCTCCCCTGGAGAAGCGGTAGCCCCTCATGCTAGCCCCCCCCCCCCCGTAGGCAGCCTCGGCTAGCGCCGGGGGTCGCCTTCATCCGTGGATCTCTAGCACCACCTGCTGGCGCCGCGAGGAACGGCATGCTCTTAATTGGTGTCCCACAGAGACGGACGCGCCAGAGAAATCGCACCGTCCGTCGTCCCGCGTCGGTGGGACAGTAAAGTTGCATTTGGTCCTATTCAGCGTGTACAGTCAGACCACGGAGAGAGTTTGGAGGGGAGACTGACCTGAGAGGAGCTCCAGTGTAGTAGTGTGGTGCCAATGTACAACACAAGGCACAGAGACCTCTGACCCCCAGCAACAGATCTCTGGTCGGCTCTGGCCTGAAGACCCTCAGTGTGGTTCTAGATGAGGAGGCTCTGGCCTGAAGGCCCTCAGCCTGGTTGTAGGTGTGGGGGGGCTCTGGCCTGAAGGCCCTCAGTGTGGTTCTAGGTGTGGGGGGGCTCTGGCCTGAAGGCCCTCAGTGTGGTTCTAGGTGTGGGGGGGCTCTGGCCTGAAGGCCCTCAGCGTGGTTCTAGGTGTGGGGGGGCTCTGGCCTGAAGGCCCTCAGTGTGGTTCTAGATGTGGATGAGAGAGTGCATGTGTCGATGTCCATCCATACATGTTACTTTCTGTAGTTGAGTGTGTGTGTGCGTGTGTGTGTGTGTGTGTGTGTGTACGTACGTACGTGACTGACTGACTGTGTATGTATGTGACTGACTGTGTGTGTGTGTGTGTGTGTGTGTGTGTGTGTGTGTGTGTGTGTGTGTGTGTGTGTGTACGTACGTGACTGACTGACTGTGTATGTATGTGACTGACTGACTGTGTGTGTGTGTGTGTGTGTGTGTGACTAAGTGTGTGTGCGCGCGCTGAGTCACCGCCACACCCTCCAGCTGAGCACCACTCTTGCATTGATCCCCTGCAGAGGAAGCGTTTCCAAACAGGGGCCGACGACAAGCACCTGGGCCCCGCCCACGGCCACGGCCACACCCTCGCCCTGGCGCCCGTCGCCGCGGCGACCAAAGCTGAGCGGCGGGCAGAGAGCTCTAAGCCCCTCCCCCTGAGCATTTACTGTTTGTATAGAGGCTACGTAATGGGCTGCGGTGGGATAAAGAGACTGCTCCCGCTACGGAGGGTAAGGCTCTGTCCACCCCTCCCTCCCTCCCTCCCCCCCTCCCTCCCTCCATCCCTCCCCTCCCCTCCCCATCCCTCCCTCTCCCATCCCTCCCCCCCCTGTGCCCGCCTGCCTGCCCGCCCGCCCGCCTGCCTGCCTGCCCGCCTGCTCACCCGGCCGGCTGCTGTCTGTTCCTCCATGCCTGTGCTTCTGGTTGTGCCAGTGCAGTGGTGTCGTTGTCGTTTCCATCGTCAGGGTCTGTTGTACAGTGGTGGGTGTGTGTGTGTGTTGTGTGTGTGTGTGTGTCCGTGTCCACATTTCTGCCCCTTTAACCTCTTATGTTCATATTTCTCTCTCTCTCTCTCTCTCTCTCTCAGGATTCGTACACGATGCCCCTCACCTCCATCCAGTGCTGGCACGTCCACTGTGAAGAATGCTGGCTCAGGACTCTGGTGAGAACCCAACACACACACACACACAGTCTCTCTCTCTCTCTCTTTCTCTCTCACACACACTCGCACACACACTCACCCCGTTGCACAGCAACGCTCCATAACAGTCCCTCGTTGCCGTGGCGTTCCAGGGCGTCTGAGCTGACCCTCTCCCAGGAACATTCCAACAGGGAAACGGGAACACTCAGCGGTCCCCGAACGCCTCGTTAAACTCTGGAATAAAGTGGTTGATTCTAACCACTGTGTGAATTATATACAGTTTTCCCCTAGGTCTGGGCGCGCGCGCGCACACACACACACACACACACACACACACACACACACACACACACACACACACACACACACACACACACACACACACACACACACGGTGTTTGTGTGGTTATTAGTTTGGCTGATGTAGCCGTCGGTCAGTGATTAGCGTGGTGTAAGTCGGGGATAATGAAGTAATGATTTAGAGAATGTTGTTGTTGACCAGAGGGGGTACAGGTAGTTATACTGTATTCCTCTCCTCTCCTCTCCTCTCCTCTCCTCTCGTCCCCTCTTCTCCCCCTCCCCTCCCCTCCCCTTCTCCTCTCCTCTCCTCTCCTCTCGTCCCCTCTTCTCCCCCTCCCCTCTCCTTCTCCTCTCCTCTCCTCTCCTCTCCTCTCCTCTCCTCTCCTCCCCCTCTCCTCTAACAAACACAGTGAAGTCATGTCCTCTGGCCCAGAGCAGGTGGTTTGAGTCTCTCTCTCCCCTCCTCTCATTGGGCATGAATCTCTCAGGCAGGGAATGCTTTAGGATGTTTTAGGCGAGGATTAGTTCTCCCTACACACTCCCCCTCTCCTCCTCTTCTTCTTCTTCCTCCTGTACTTCTCCTCCCTCCCTCCCTCCCTCCCTCCTCCTCTCCAGGGAGCTAGCTGCCGTTATTATCCTCCAACGCTTTCTACTACTACACACGGAAGCAATTAATAACAACATATTTCCCAGCCTCCCTCAGCCCCCACCTCCCCAACTCCCTCAGCCCCCACCTCCCTCCCTCCTCCTCCACCAATATACAACATATTAAATACGGCGTTCATATATATATATATATATTCTTTTTTTTTTTTCTTTTTTTTTCATCACAAAGCCTTGTGTGTGTGGTGGGGGGGGGGGGGTAGGTAGACTGAGTGAGAGGTGGGGTGGGGGGGGGGAGAGAGAGAGAGAATCAGAAATGTGCCAGCCTTGCCTAGCTTGCTTCCCCGGCAGCTTGTTCCCTAATGCGGGCATTAAAACGTGGCCTGAAGACAGCAATAAAGCGCGGCGGTGGCGGCGGCGCGCGGCCAGGCCTCCCCGCGTCCTGATCAAAGTAAATGCGTGTAATCTAGTTACCGCGGGTTACCGTCGAGGCCCTTTCCCTCGCTGAATTTAATAGAGCTGAGCGGCAGCTGGCCGGCTGGCGAGGGATGTGAGGAGACCCGCGTCGCGCCCGCGCACACACACACACACACACATATACACTTATTACACACACACACACACACACACACACACACAGGGCTCATTAAAAATCAAGGTAACTCCTTTGTTTTATATGAAGAAAGAAAAAGCCGTCATTTGCTTTTTTTGGCTTTTTTTTTGGTTTAAGGAGAGATGGAGGGAGGGGGGAAGGGGGGAGCAACCTGTTTCTTATTGTAGGTAGGAGGGAGGGGGGGAGAGAGGGAGGGGGGCGTCTTAGTGAAACCACAGCAGTCTGGATGAGGTATACACTACTACACAAAGTAGTATGGTTGTGGATCTATCTGTCAGGGACGTTGTAGACCAGTTTAAGTGTGTGTGTGTGTCTGTGTTATGGTGGTCTGAAGCTCCATGTATGAAGCAGACCACAGCAGACCCCCCCCCCCCCCCCCCCCCCAGCACGGTCCTCTTTGCTCTAGACATGAGTAGCCCCTGTAAGGAGCCACAAATCCTCTTTACACAGGGGTGTGAGTTACAGAGGTACCTAGACCCCCGACACACACACACACACACACAGACCCCCGACCCTGGCACAGGAGACGGTGCTGTTTGCTAACATCTGAGTGAGCTCTTGTCTGGGGGAAGATTTATACACCCCCTTCCTGTAAGCTACTGCTCTAACCCTGTGCACTCAGGTGTGCACACACACACATTCAAACACACTCACACACACACACACAGAGTGCGGTCAGTGTATGAACTCACCCCCCAAGTCAAGGAACTCTGACTATGTGACCTCTATGTACTGTGGACCACCTGGGTTCACCAGCCACAGGTCAGCCCGGTAGAACCCCAGACGTTAGTCAGGCCCCAGGCAGGCAGGGTCCCAGACTTTACTCAGGCCCCAGTGAGTTAGACGTTGACTGGTGTGTGTGTGTGTGTGTGCTGAACACACACAGTTACAGCTCTTCTCCACACATCACAGTGGACCACCAACCTTCACACACCACTACATGAGTCAATGAGAGGAGCAGTGTGTAGCTCGAGCAGGTACACACACACACACACACACACACACACAACACACATACACACACAGAGCCCACTTCTCCAGTGTGGCATGCAGGGTTCATATAGGGTGCGTCCATTGCAGACTCACACAAACCCTTCTAGAAGTTTCCAGTGCCTGAAGACGTGTTTTTATCATGGCAGGAATCACATCAACTCCACCATAACGACCTGATAATCTGAGCAGGCCGGTCTGAGAAACGGTGCCTCTCTGTTGCCGTGCCAGGCTATGCCAGCTTTATGCTGAGGGCGCACACACCTCCCTGGCGTGGCAGGCGGCTGTCTGATGTGTGGCACGCAGAGAGAGGAGAGACCACACAGACACACACACACACACACACACACACACACACACCTCTGCCTCGCCCCGCCCTGCCCCGCTCCCACAGCTCCTGCCCCCGCTGGCTTTATACGGCCCTGGTCTTTATTGGGCATGGCAGAGTCTCAGAGTGGTAGAGAGAGAGGGCCCTGGGGCGGCGATGAGCTGGCTTTGATGCTCTGTGTGTGTGTGTGTGTGTGTGTGTGTGTGTGTGTGTGTGTGTGTGTGTGTGTGTGTGCGCGCGTTAGGCCTTAGAGGCATACTGTACCTAGGCTACTTAACTCTGGAACTTCATGAGCGTCTTGATGTGGTCTCACATACAACGCTGTTAGTTTGTCAGCCAGCCCCTCTTCAAGTGCTCTCATACCGTGGCTGTTTACCTGGTTTGTTTTACTCACTGGTGTCTATTTGTGATGGTCTTAAAATCCATTTACTAGCCTGCATGTTGTATGAGAAAGTTGATAAACCAAAGAACAGAACACTAACCTCTCTCTCTCTCTCTCTCTCTCTCTCTCTCTCTCTCTCTCTCTCTCTCTCTCTCTCTCTACTCTCTCCTTCTCTCCGTCCTGCAGGGAAACAAGAAGCTGTGCCCACAATGCAACACCATCACGTCGCCAGGCGATCTGAGACGCGTCTACTTGTGAAGAAGGCGTCGTCTGAACGACCTCCCACACCCCCCCCCCTCCCCCTCCTGCCCTCCCTCCATCCATCCCTCCATCTACTCCTTTTGATTTCCTTTTTCGCTCTCACTGTGTAGGTTTGTCCTTGATTCCGCGTGGGCCTGGGTTTGATAACCCCCCCCACCCTCCCTCCCCCCCTCCCTCCCTCAGAGCAGACAGATGAGACTGTTGTCTATAAGGACTCTACCGACAGGGGAGGTGCTGACTGACTGATTGACAGACTGGTCAACCAATGAGGCTTGAGAAACACAACAACCCAGTGGGCCGCTGTGACAGAGCATGCTACTGGGCGTGACTCCAAACAACTGCCCCTCTTCCCCCCCTGGCTCCCCCCGCCCCGCCCCACCACCCCCACCCCACCACCACACTGCCCTCTAGTGGCTTTTATCGGTAATTCTCACACCCACCTACCCGGCACTTCCTGGTTCCTGTGTTTTTGACCTTGTGTACCCACACAACCCGGCCGGCCAATCCTGGCTGTTGTGTTACCGGTGGAGCCCCGCCCCTGGCCCCTCCCCCCTGTGCTTGCCTCATCGATCGTCCGTGCTGAGATGTCTTCAGCTTCCAGAAGCTGGTTTGTGCCCGCCCCCTGACCGTCACTGCTCCCCCCTACGGAACCTCCCCTAGTCCAAACCTTGCGGAGCGGCAGCCAAGCTAGACATTTAGCCCTGGGCTGTCCCCCTGCTGGGAGCCTTGGTGAAGGGAGAGAGAACTGGTCAATTCAGCCTCAGCTTTCAAACCAAACAGACAACAACCTCAAAACCGACCAGGGGATCCTTGTTTTAAAAAAGAAAAAAAAGAAAAACCTTTTTCCTTCTCTCTTCTTCTTCTTCTATTTCTTCTTCTTTTGTGGTGTTCTAGTGAAGTCAACCAAATCTCCCAAGACGCAGTGCAAGCACATGTATAATAGTCTATGTATGTTTACAGTGTTGTGTGTTAAGGACATAGAGTTCACACTTGTATACATATGTACACACATGAATACACACCCATGAACACACAAATACACACACACATACATACGCACGCACACATACACACACACACACACATAAACACAGAAGTATATATTATTAAAGTCCACAGTTTTTAGTTTGAGTTTGGGGGAGGGGCAGGGAATGATGTTAAAAGAAGGCCCTCTCTATTTTTAAAACAGATGTTGTGGTATTGAGGTTGAAGTTTTATTTCATTGTACAGGAATAAAAATTAAGTAATTAAAATAATAATAAACTACTCAAACTAGAAATTCAAGGTTAAGATGGTGTACATTTTTCATTCAACTCTATACAGTAAAAAGCCGTAGATTAAAACCCAGAAGCAAGGATTTTGTTTTTTTGGTATGTTTTATTTTTTATTTTTATGAAATGGAATGATTCAAATTGCCCTAACCCAACACGCGGAAAGGTGACGGCTTAGAATTGTGCTGTAATTGCAACGCTGGCCAAATGAACAGCCATTTTCTAAATCACAAATTGGAGTTCAGTTCAGTTCAGTAACCCTTCCAACTCTTGTTTCTTCTCAGTCGACATACATGCTGACCACATCAAGACGCATAAAGACTTTACTTTGTTTCTCCTTTTCCGCTAAAGCCTCATAAGATGCTACTGAAGAAATGTTTTTGACTGTTTCATGATTCCGCTACACAGCCAAACAAAAGCTCCTACCTGGCAACCGCAAAGGCAGGTCCTTCCCAGATAAAGATGGAGGGAGGGAGGGAAGGAGGGAGGGAGGGAGGGGTTGGGCCAACTTGGCAACCCAGTCCCATAACGTTCCCCCACAGTCCGGTGGTGGTGGTGGTGGTGGTGTGCTTTGTATTTGTAAAACTATGTATCTTGTGATGTCTGTATTGATGTAAGAGACAAAAAAATAAAACTAATGAAAGGTGGTGATGACTGAGTTCAACCCCAATGCAAACCTGCAGATTATATGTACAGAGAAATATTCCATTTTCATCGTAAGGGGGAAATCAATGGCCTTAGTCTCAATGCAAAAGAGTTGGATATTTATTTCTTCTTATTCCATACAGGTCCATTTTATTGATGGACTGCATTTTCCCGAGGTGTGTCTGTTATTTAGCGCCTGGCTCTATTTTTCCTGTAGGTCTAAGATTATCTTTGATAATAATAATTATCCCCCTCCATTGTGGATTAGATGCTATTTTACAAGGATTGATCAATTAAGATGGCTACAATGTAGACATGCAGCAAATGTTATTCCTTTTGTTTTCATAAAAGCAGTTGCCAGGCAGCCCGACATCTTTACTACAGTATCAACGTTTTGGGGCAGCCTGGGTCAGAAGATGTTTGGTGAACGTTCTAGGTCCAGAACCCGTAGAATTGTTCCATCCACTATGATGTAATGTTCTTTTTATTCCATTCTCTCTGTTCCTACACCATGTATCATTTGTGTTCTAGTTCCACTTTGTAGTCCGTTGTACAGGTAACCATGCATAGGCAAATTAAATGAACACTTACAGCTGTGCTTATGTGTTTGTTGGGGCAACCTGGAAGCCCCTTGATATAGGATGTTTGAGCTCGCTGGAACCTTGATAAAGGATGTTTTGAGCTAGCTGTACCTAGCCACACCTGTGAGTTAGGAGCTGTCACTCTCTGTCTGTTCAGTTCAGTTCAGTGAAGCTACATGGCAGCATAGGTGAGAATGGAGGGTTAAGGTCTTGTCTCTCTCTCTCTCTCTCTCTCTCTCTGGCATTCTGCGTATTCCTCCCGACTGGAGGTTCACGTGAACGAACCTGCCCCAAAGATGACAAATTGCACAACGAGATGATTGTGTCAAAAATAATTTGTGTCTTGTATATTCTTGAAAATGGTACGTGTCTTTCCCGTTTGTAAACTACATTTGACATTAATAAATGATTGTAAATCTGAAGTCGTCTTTGACTGTGTCCTGTCCTGGCTGTCTTCCCAGTTTTCTTCACTCAAGGGACAACACACACGACACAATAGAATAGCATTAAAAAATAAAGACTATATCACAACATGTCTCATTACTTCATATAGTCAGAATTAGAATCTATTGTCTGTTTAATGTGAAGGAAATTCAGTTAAAGTAAATTATGACATAATTTCAAATATCAACCATATCCAACAACATCATATAATATCAAGGCATACAGCATCTGACTAAAAACAGGCAGATACAATCACATGTACAACATTCACTGATCTAGTATGAATTCATAAGCAGTGTCTGGATGACGGTGCAGGCCTATTGACTGTTAACTGCAAAGCATCCAAAACATAAGTGGTGTTATTCCTTCAAACGAATTCCCCTTGAATCAAACACACAGCCTCACATTAAACTGAGAGACCAAACAAATGCAGCCTACCCAAAGCAGACATTAGAATTCACTCCTCAGGTTTGATGCTTTGGTAGCCTTTACAAGGCTGATAGCCTGGGGTAGTCATGTCAACACTTATGCATTTGATCCATAATCAGGGTCCAGAAGGGAAACTGGGGCTTAAAAAAAATAAAAAATAAAAAAAACTGGTCACTGGTAAAGACGAGAAATGTCACTGGTATGATTATATGATGTTGAGATGTTTGTGACATTCGATCTACAGCACGTAACGTAGCCTATGCGAAATTATCATCTCGAAAATAGAAGAGTTGTTAACCCAATGCTAAACGCTACCATTAATCTCAGCCCCAGCTTGCTGTAGGAACACTCAGCGTCCTCTACTTATGTATGGGACTTGACAGTAGCCATTTTCCTCAGAAGAGGAGGCTAAGGAGAATCATTGACCCCGCTTCACTACAATTTCCCCCTCGTCGTGTTGTGAGACTTCATTAACTCTCGGGGCAATTTGAGTGCATTTCTGAAGCATCGTCATTACGGCCTTCTGTCCGTTACCGCCGCCCTACTCTATCAGCGGAAAAAGCTCATCACACAGTGTGTGACACAGGGGTCCTTTGAAGGTCTATGGATTGTAGATTAATGTAAATATACTGTAAAATACACTGCCAAAAATCTACCCATTTCACATTTCAGTAATAACAAGGTATAGAGGTTTTTTTTTTATTACTAAAACTGTCTATGGTCTGCTTTTGGCCTATTACTTCAGGTCCACTCTTTGTTATGAGATGATAGAGATGGTGTGGTGGATAATAATGGGTATATACTGCCCCCCACAGGCACATAGCTGTAACTACAAGATAGAGGTATCGATCTGCCAAAGGTTCTCTAGCATTTGACTCACAAGGCGGCTGCTGTTGGCAGTGGACATTGATCTATCAGGGAGCTATCTAAATGACCTACTTTCTGGTACCTGGAAAGGTGGTAAGGTTCATAGCTTGAATGGTTTACTCATAATTCTGTTAGCATGCAATGTATCATCATCCTATGTGTAATGTCTACAGTATGTCATATCTATGTGTCCTTGCTTCACACCAATCATTCAAACAGAACATTTGTATTTTCTTTTGGAATAGAAGTCTTAACTCAGGGAAAACCAGTTGGGGGGGGGGGGTTTGAATCAGGTCAGCCGTGTCTGCATCGCTTGTCAAACATGTCCAAAACAACCGGCTTGAATGGCAATGTGAGCCACCCACCCATGGAGGGGAAACCAAAAGGATCTACTATGCACTCCAATAAGCGATGATCATGTGTCTCTACAGATATATAAACTTTACCCTCCCGTCTCCTTTCCCTCCGAGTGGCTCTAAATGATGTATGAAGTGCTTGGCTGAGCCTTCTGGGGAGACAAATGCCAGTGACTCGCTCCAAAATGTCAACTATGACAGTCAGGGACATTCAATAACCATCTCTGCCTGACCAATTTAGAGGCCTGCTCTTCAAACACTCACTGACATGACGTCTGGGGCGAGGCGAAGGTTGAGTTTGTCTGCCTGGAGGTACAATATCTCAGAGACAGACAGATAGACAGACAGACAGACAGACGGGGCCAAAGGTAGCCGTGCTCTCTCTCTGCCTGCCTGTCTGGGTTCTCTGCTTTCCCATTGGATCAGGCCCTCCAATCCTAGCATGTGGAAAGTCAAGTTGGAATATGACCCTATTGTGTGACATAATTGAGCATATACTAAGTATAGGTGTAGTGTAATATAATATGTTACATGTGCATTTTATGAGGACGTTATGCTTGCTTCTAACTGGGACATACTGTCCTAACCCAATCATTTCATACGGAAGGTCATGTGAACCGCGACTGTCGACCTTCAGCGGTCACGTTGGGGTTTCCGACCGATTTGCCATCTCAGAAGCGGAGTAGAAAATCATTAAAATGTTGACGTAGTGAGTTTTATTTTCAAGAAGGCACGTTAGTAAAAACACATGTTAATCAGGTACTTACATTCTTGGTCAATCACATTCTCTTCAGACATCAATCAGTTCTATATTCACATCAATTAAACATGGCAGTGCCGGCATGGAGGGGTGTCATCAGTCTAATTTTCCTCCCGTTTCATTTCAACTTCTAAAATGTAGCCTAAGCATTTGAGATTAGCTGGCCGGTGTCACTGCGTTTCCTGGTATAGATTTATACGTGTGTATGGAACGTTACAGTAGAATCACAACAAACAGTATGTGCCACAACCTTTTAGAGCAAAGTCCTCTGTCAACAACTTCAGGGCGCTTCAGTTTTCACCGCTGTTTTGGACATGGTGGCGTTTCTTCGTCTGGGTCCCTTCTGAATCCTTCATACAGTCGGTTAGGAACGTCAAGCACCGCCTGGCGTAGTCCTCTGGGAAAACCCGGAAATGGCTCACGTGGGCGGTCGTCCCAAAGTCAAAACTCTCCACCCGCACCCCTTTCCCCTTCACCGCCTCGACCATCACCTCGACGTCCGTGCACCGGATCACCCTGTCGGCCCTGGAGTAGAGGTACAGCTGAGGCCAGGAGGCCGGGCGCTCCCGCATGGCGTCGTAGTGGTTCCTGTGGATGTACTTGGTCACAGGGTACAGCAAAACCCGGAGCAGGAACACGGTGACGGCGAACAGCGTCAGGAGGACGTACCTCAACACCACGTTGATTCTGGGCCCCAGAGTGGCTGTGAGGGCCCTTACTGCCCCCCTCACGTTGCCACTGCCCGGGGCGCTGTCCACCACCGCCCCTACGATACACAGGGAGCTGAACTGTTTGTGGCTGTGCAAGAGCTCCACGATGTAACGGTACAGCATGAACCCCCCGTTGCTGAAGATGTGGAAAAAGATGGGGCTGTTTTCCACCTCGTAGTCGTAGAGGATCTCCAGGAGCTTGAGGGCCGTGCAGCTCAGCTCCTTGTAGCCAAACGACTCGGAGATGAACACCGTCTTCAGAGGGGCTGTGTAGCGGATAGTGACACATCCCTGGAGGAGAGAACAGAGGGAAGAGGGAAGTAAGAGAGAGAGACACACACACACAGAATAGCGTATACATTTCGGAAAAATAAAAGGAATTAATCATTAATTATTAACTCATCTTAAATAATTAAAATTCAGGCTGTTGTTCCAAAATGTGTTCTTGCGCTCTCCCGCTGTCATGCAAAACGTCTACGTGCGTGAACATTTCCTGTGGTCATGTCTACTACTGCATCCCGCTCCTGCCAAAACTATCCCTTGATCAGGCGAAGCTGCGTGAATGTGCTCGCTGTCACGAATAAAAGGTGTCCACTTTCAAGCTGCATGCAAGATAGTATAGACACGTCCCTCTGTCATGCAAATCGTATTTGAAGTTGATATTGCAATCTGGACGCAAAAGCGTGCCGGCAACATCACTACCGCAGGTTAGGTTATATCCAGGTTATAGCGGTACGGCATGATACCGTGCTGATACAATGTCGCTGCCTGCACCATTCGTTTTTTAGACACAAGGCCAGAGGTCATTCCAGTGCTGACAAGTCATATTGTTCCTCCGACCAACCTGTTCGTTGTAGATGGAGCTGTACTTGGACAGATGTTTGTCCCTGCTGCCTGCCCATCCCAGCAGGATGACAACCGGCTCCTTTGTCCCATGCCAGTGCCTTTCTGAAAGAAGAGAACAAAGCCATCAGTTACAAGCAGAGATATTTTTCGACCGTAATACCATAAAAGTGGTCATTTATTGAGTTAACTTAACAACCTTTCAATGCAGCTTACTAAAAACTAGAATGACAAGAACCAACAACTACCTGTATTCGTATTTTTTGGTATATATATATATATTAATAAAAATAAATAAATAAATATATATATATTATAACTGTCATGCTGATGTTTTTATGCAATTTAAAATTTTGTTCTGTGTCCATATTATTTGCAGCTTGAGCTGTCATGCTAGCACGGTAGGTGACAATAGCTAGTTTACTAGCCAGCTAGCTAGCTTAGCTCATACAGACATCGCTCTGCGGGCTAGCTTGGCTAACAGCTAGCCTAGATAGCAGGGTTAGCTTTCGACAACAACAGAGATGCTCACCCGAGATCAACGCATCTGGAAACACAATGTTGTAGTCTATCCCATCATCATCTGCCATCTTTATTATCGGTTATCGAGCTATATTATATGTTGTCCTTATGCCATATGATTCATTTGGTCAACGTTAGGTTAGCAAGCTCGATAGTTGAAGTGACAAGCGTTGTCTGGACCTGACTTTGGAACGGTAGGCGTGTGTTATGTTTTGACTGAGGAGGCGGCGAGGCGGCGGCGCGGCGGCGCGACCGTGCGTTCAGCCGCGGTAGACGCTAAGTGGGATCTTTGGGCAGGGTTGCCAGGTCTGGCTGAAATGTCCAGCCCAATGGCCACTCAAAACCCGCCCATAAGGCCTGAAAACTAGCGCAATTTCTTTATTTTCGCAGGAAGGGAGAGGTGTTGCCACATTTAGAACGGTTATCATTTTCTTTATTTTGTTCTCTGCATTTGTCCCTTTGTTATTTGTTCATCACACCATTTTATTTAATCTGAACTGTAGAAGTGATTGATTTTTTTGTTTGTTTTAGAAAACAAAATTGAAATGGTGTTACACAATGTTAAAATAATCTTATTTTCAACTGGAGCATAACAATCGAAAAGCCTAAACAGTTTGCTTTTTTTATTTCATTAAAATAATTCAGATAGTTAGATAGAACGAACTAGTCAAACAAGATCATGAGGGACAAGTTTGTAGCCAGTGCTGTTAGTTTGTTGTTGTGTGTTTACTCCCTCAATACACAGCTGGGGGTCAAACAGCTTCATGTTAATACAGTAATCCACAAACACACACACACACGCATACATACACAAACAATTGTGAGTGTTGTACGCTCTCTAAACACACACACACACACACACACACACACACACACACACACACACACACACGCATACACACACAAACAATTGTGAGTGTCCCACGCTCTCTAAACACAAACACACACACACACACACACACACACACACACACACACACACACACACACACACACACACACCTCCGGTTCCCCCTCCCTCCCATCCCCACTCACTCACTCACTCAGCAACAACCTGCCTCACTGCCTAATAGTAAACAGCAGATGACGGTGAAAAAGAGAAATTCCCTGGTCAAAACATTTTCACCTACGACCTCGTTTTCAAAGTAGCCCAATTTGGCGTGAAAACCTTGGACATGTCAACCCCGTCCTTGGGACGACCCTACTCTAAAACCTAACCCTGGTCTTCCACGAGATGGCGTATAATGTCCATACTCTAAAACGTAACCCTAGGCTTCCACGAGATGGCGCACAATGTCCATACAATTTCATAAATTCACAGTAATCTTCCTGCAGAATTCATGCAGAAGAGCATGCTTATGCCGACAATATTTGCACGCAAAGCTTTTTGGCAGAAATTAATTACACAACAATTAGACAACCAATGCATTCATAATTGATATTTCAGTAATGGTTGCGCAACTTGATACTTGCTACATGCAACTTATTTTAAGGTAATACTTCGAAATAGAAAGTGATCTAAAAGTGCATACGCAGTCCTATAATGGAGTGATCCAAACCAGTGTGTTGAATGTTCCACGTTCACCGACGGCCTCCGTCCATCCATTCATCTTCAATATCGTGTAGGCTAACGTAAACAAAAACAAACAGCGGGACGGTGCGCCGTGGCTCCTCCTCGTCGCTGAGTGGCGGCTTCAGCTGTCAATCCCACAAGCGGGGCCGATGACAGATGAGATTCCATGTGGGGGAGGGCGGTTCAGTGGGAGTGTGGAGGGAGCAGGCAGCCGAGGAGCGACCGACTGGAACTGTCAAAACGGTTCAATTCTCCCTCTGCGACGGACGACAATAGTCTCTTTCCGTCAGGGATACTCATGCCACAGAACATGCATGTCGGGGTTGTGTTTCGCGTGTAGAGGCATACTTCAAAACGTTATTTTTCTAACTTCTCGTTTGTTGGTAGCTTGCTAGCTAACACGCTAGCTGGCTTTATGTCTTGTTGACAACTAACTGCTTCCCAGGAGGATACTATCTATCGCAGGAAAGCTGAGAGAAAGATGTCGACCCGAGTTTAGCTTGTTATCGCAGTTATTGTTGAAGAGACAAATCACCTCATTATCTTCATGACAAATGCCCAGGTAAGAAGTTGAACTTTACTTTGCAGGGCAAAACAGTTGACAGATTATATTCTGCGATAAGAAATGTTGCTCTTCAACGAGGATGGATTTTTAGCCTTATCTTTTTAGAATTGTATTTAACTGCATACATCTTATTCAACATGTTTTTAGACTTTGGATATTATAGGACTTGCTTAAAGGTTGGTGATACCTAATCTAGAGATAGGGCCAGTGTCGGTGCTCTAGACTTGGTCATTATTTGAAGTCTCAGGAATGTAAGGTATGCTGATTCCCTGATATCCTCATGTTGGCAGAGACTGTTGTCTGATAGTGTCATTTAGAAAAACCTTCCCCATTTGGTGAATGGTATCTGTTAATCATTTCCCAACAGAAGGAGTTTCTGTTGTAACCCAGCCCGCATCATGCAACGGTTTGATTGTATGATAAACGGTTTCATTTCAGTGCCCTGCTGAACTATTGTGGTTAATGGATAAAATGCATTCACCTTTGTACCAGGGAATATTAGTTTGGCCCGGCAAGGAAGACTGAACATTTGTGTTTTAGAGGTGTGTGTCTGTGGCGGGGAAGGAGTGGGTATTGAGATGATGCATAGAGGAACACACACACACACACACACACACACACACACACACACACACACACACACACACACACACACACACACACACACTTACTGTAACCCCCACATCCATTTTGGCCAGGTCTCTCTTGTAAAATAGATAGTTAATCTCAGTGAGACTAACCCATTAAAAATAAAGATTTAAAAAAAAAAAAAAAATCCACACTCACTCTCTCCCATCGCATCCTCCCAGCTCGTCTGGAGGAGTATTCTCATAGCAGCTCCCCAGACCCAGACAGCTGTCCTGAAGGTGATTTATACTGAACATATTTTATTATAATCATTACTCGTTGTACACAGCTGGATATAAGTGGGTGCTAAAAGACGTTGCCTGAGGCTTGTGGGGGCATGTCCCATCTGGTTTTTAATAGCAGGACGAGACTACACTTCACAAACCCAATTTCGCTGTCAAAATTCCTCCACTTTTCCATGCAAAAAGCTCTCCCTTTGGGTTGTGTGTTTACAATCTTCCAAAGAGTGCATACACAAGACCTAGTAGTTTCCTCATGGCACAGACATGCACTGTTGTAGCTGAGTGTTGGATGTTAGTGTTTAGACTGGAGAAATCCGTCCAGTTGCCCTGTGTACAGTGGCCTAGGCCTCCTTATGAGAACCTGCTGTGGGAGTGTTGATACGACATCCGTTTTCTGCTTTGTGTTGTGCTTCTGCCATGAAAGAAGGGAAATGTATCATGTTATTGCTGAGCGGTTGTTGGGCGGACGCCGGGCACCGGGCAGCGATTGAAATGAAATAACTCCCGTCTGCTCTGCTCGTGAAAAAAAAAAGCCAAGTTACTCAAAATAGCAACTTCAACATTCTTTTGGCGGAGGGAGTTTTGAGATCGCTGGAATACAATTGCAAAATGGCAAAGAAGAAGCCTTCAGTGGAGGGGGGGGGGGGGGATGAACAATCCTTTTAAGGATGCAGCTGAGCTGGAGCAGCAGAAAGATCCCTGAAGTTGTCCAATAAATCTGGAACAGGCCTGTGATGTAATACACCGTAGTGCCAGTGTCTGTCTGTGATAGTCCTTAGTGAACGCAACATTCAGCTATAGGCCCAGGCTTAATTGTCATGGTTTAGTAGGCTAACCACCAGTCCGGGAAGCTTCAAAGCACCAGTGCAGCTATGGGAAGCTTCAAAGCACCAGTGCAGCTATGGGAAGCTTCAAAGCACCAGTGCAGCTATGGGAAGCTTCAAAGCACCAGTGCAGCTATGGGAAGCTTCAAAGCACCAGTGCAGCTATGTGTAAGGTCATCCTCCTCCCCACTCAGTCATCATTTAGATCAAAGGACCGTTGGATCCTCTGTGATCATGTCGAGGTCCTCTGGCGAAGCGACTCGGGAGCGGTGTGGGGGGGGGGGGGTTCTGTTCCTCTTCTTTTGTCCGTCTCCCTCATCGCTCTGGTTTTGTTTTGGCTCTCGGTCTTAATCTCGGTTAATCTCATATAATTAGACCATCAATCCCTATTAGAGCCATTATTTCTGGGCTTGTCAGAGAAGGGAGAGAGGCGAGCCGGCCCCGTTTCAATGTGTTAAGTGGATCGACCCTGTCGGGCGATGAGGTTCTGGTGTTAGTTGTTGGAAAAAAAGGAGTTGAAAGTAAATGGGATACTGGGCCGATGTCACAGGAATGTGATAAATAGATTAGCCTCGTTAGACTTCGCATGAAAACACAACCATGCTCTGTTTTAATGGTATGGAGCTTAGATTAGTACAGATGTGTGCACGCATACACACACGCACACAAACACACACGGGGTAGATTGAGTCTTACCAGTGATAGTAATGGGGGGTTGCAGTGCTTGAGAGCTTTGCACGCAGCTTTGAACGCAGTCACACACACACACACACACACACACACCGTTGAGTTTTCGTAACGCTGAATGTCCCATATTTCAATTCTCCCTAGGTCTGCAAAGAGTTGCCAAGCAGTTGTCGAAAATGTGAAAGCCTCGTCGTCGAGGACAAGTCCCCCACATAGTTCTCTGTTGTGAAGAAGACGAGGAAGACGAAGGTACTATGGACAGGATGAACAAGCGCAACTCCATCGCAGGCTTCCCCACGAGGCCCGAGCGCCTGGAGGACCGCGACGGCGGCGGGGAGACGATGGCGCCCTCTCACATGGGCAGGGTGTGCCGCCCCTCCTCCTACCGCGCCCTCATCAGTGCCTTCTCCTGCCTGACGCGCCTCGATGACTTCACCTGCGAGTGGATCGGCTCCGGCTTCTTCTCCGAGGTCTACAAGGTGAGACGCCGGCGGTTGAGCGGCCGAGAGACGAAATGGGAAGCGCTAAGTGGGATGCCTGCGACGGCCCGACTCTGACGTCACCCCGTTGAAGTTGAGCTTTAAAACGGTTAGGGTTTAGGGTCGGGCTGTCCCAAGGATCCCACTTAGCGTCTACCAAATCTAAATGGAAGAGTTCCAGGTTGTATTGGAGTGAAGGTGGTGATCTCAGGTTAGATGGCATACAGCCTAGGTCCCTGTCAAGATCTAATGTCGTCTAGCCTGCTCTGTAAGATATGACCAGATGTACTGTAGGCCTATGGTGTGGTCTACTCTGCAATAGTTGGTTATGGAATTGGAAAACTCTAAAACAATGGTCCATATTGTTAAACCCAACCTAGTGGCGCAGTCCACAGTTGAAACTGAACTGAATGTAGAGTTCCACATTGGAAACCCCCTCCTCCCCCCACAACACCCAGGAGTACCATAGCCTGCCACTGATGGAGCGGGATGTCACACACACACACACACACACACACACACACACACACACACATACACACACTATACACAAGAGGTCAAACAGGCCCTGGGAGCACATCATGTGGCTTTCCCTTTCATCATTGCTTGCAGTACGTCGATCAATTCTCTCATCCACCCGAATCGACACAGGCCAGCTTGGCACTGTAGCCTTCGTGCGAACAAGCCCTTCTATTTCAGTGTCTCAGGTCTAGCTCTGAAAGAGCTTCTTCTGTACAGGCTACTACTCATAATGGCTCTCTGAGTTCTGTACAGTCAGTTACTCTCACTCGGTCTGATGTGTTTGTTGGTACTGGGGACAGAAATGACTGCTGAGATGTGTGAAAGTCCCTCACCGACATTTTGAGGTTAAGTGGAGTTCACATCTATGGGTTTTGTTGTAACCTATATACCGTTTCCTCCATAGTCTGGGCACATGGATGGTCAGGCACGTTAACTTTCAATGCAGTTAGGTCGTTTGAATACAAGCTAATGTTTAGCTAGGGCTAGGCCTTCACGAAGTATGTTTTTAACTATCGATGTCGCAATATGTCCAATATCCATATTGCTGCAATTGTGGCCTTTCTTTGACACTCAAGAAAAAAAGGCCAATGTTGGTCAATCAAACAAACAAAAACTCATGGATACAAGATTTGTTTAATTTTTGGTTATCGTATTCAGGTCCTATTCTCTGCTTTGACACTTTGTCTGTGTCCTGCAGCCTTAAAATACACTATCTAAATACACTCTATCTCATGTCTGCCCACAGGGCATGGACTACAGTACAGATGGAATGTTCTGGAGCATAACTCCAGACACTCTAGGTGCACCTAACAGAACAGTAACATCCTCAGTTCCAGAGCAGAGAGAGCACGATGTGTTGTTCTAGTTCTAGAACCATGCACAGTACAGAATGTCTGCAGTGCTTTGGCTTCCAGAATGGCCACAGTGATGTACGGTGGGGACTGTATCCAGTAGCTGCCCACCCGTGGGATTCAAGGGGTTAATACACAATCCCCAGCTCTGACTTAGTGGGGGGATGGGCTGGATGGTGGTTAAGTGGGCTCATGCCCCAGTTTGAAGGGGGAAGTCATTACGCCATGTAGGCTGGTCTATCTCGGGGATCCCCAACCTCCAGAGGACTTTCAGGCATTGCTGGCTTGCAGGCAATCCCCTTGCTGATGGCGTCAATAAAAACTCTCCCCAGCTTGCGTGAACTTTTCACCAGAAGTTGATATTTCTTTATCGTAAATCAGTGCCATTAAACATGATGGCCATAAAATGGTGGCGATGTTTCTAACCTTTGCTACTGTGAGATGCAGCACTGAGGCAGTTGGCTTGATGGTTCAACTGATGGTGATAACTCAATTTAGTAGTGCTATCTATTTGCTATCTGCTTGTATCTGTATAAAGATCGGAATTGAATTGAACAGTCAGCTTTGTGTGTCGGTTGCTAGGTACAGTATAGAGGAGAGGTGGTGGCAGAGACAGATTGGAGGTGAAGCGCCTTACTGGGGCAGCGTATGGGCTTTTGTTTGTGACAGGCTGCTCTCTCTCTTGGTGGGGAGAGAGGGGAGGGAGGGGTAGGGGAGGTGGGGAGAGCGGGGTGAGGGGAGGGGAGGGGGGGGGAAGTGGTCTAAGGAGACCATCTGGTTGTACTTCACTCACACAGGAAAGACCGGCCCCTCCCTCCCTCCCTCCTTCCCTCCCTCCCTGCCATTGGACAAGAACCCCAAGAGCAGCTGAAGAAGAAGACACATCATGACATGTAGAACGCCAGAGCTGAGTTGTGCCGGAACGCTGGACACGTCTGATAACTACGGCCCCCTTCAGTGTCACACACCCCCTCGCCTCTCTGCTCTCTGGGGTGGCCGATGAACTCGTATCTACCTGAGAGAATTAGGCTACAGGGCGTTTTAACATCACGTGTGAAGTGCTACATGGATGCAAAACTGTTGGTCGCCTGTTTTGATGTTACTTTTACACCAGTGGAGGCTGGTGGAGGGAGGAATCGGAGGCTCGTTGTAATGCATGGAATGAGGAAAGGTATGGAATGGAATGAGGAATGGTATGGAATGGAATGAGGAATGGTATCAGACGCACAGGCTTGATGCCATTCCTTATTCCATTCCATGCATTACAATGAGCCCGTCCTCCGATTTCTACCTCCACCAGCCTCCCCTGCCTTTCACTCAGTAGACTGACCTCACACCTGGAGGTCTTTACACCAGGCACGGGAAGACAGAGGAGCTTTACACACAACAGGGTCGATCCAATCCAATCCGACCCGAACCTTACTGTCCTGGCCCGGGTGTCTTCCTTTCACATTGTCCTTTCCAGCCCTGTTTCAGCAACTATGTGGGAGAGACACAGAGAGAGAGAGAGAGACACAGAGAGAGAGAGAGAGACACAGAGAGAGAGAGAGACACAGAGAGAGAGACACAGAGAGAGAGAGAGACACAGACACAGAGAGACACAGAGAGAGAGAGAGACACAGAGAGAGACACAGAGAGAGAGAGAGACACAGAGAGAGACACAGAGAGAGAGACACAGGGAGACACACAGAGAGAGAGACACAGAGAGAGAGACACAGAGAGAGACACAGGGAGACACACAGAGAGAGAGACAGAGAGAGAGACACAGAGAGACACAGAGAGAGAGACACACAGAGAGAGAGAGAGACACAGACACAGAGAGACACAGAGAGAGAGAGAGACACAGAGAGACACAGAGAGAGAGACATAGGGAGACACACAGAGAGAGAGACACAGAGAGAGACACAGAGAGAGACACACAGGGAGACACAGAGAGAGAGACACAGAGAGACACACAGAGAGAGAGACACAGAGAGAGAGACACAGAGAGAGAGAGAGAGAGACACAGAGAGAGAGAGACACAGGGAGACACAGAGAGAGAGAGACACAGAGAGACACAGAGAGAGAGACACACAGAGAGAGACACACAGAGAGAGACACAGAGAGAGAGAGACACAGAGAGAGAGAGACACAGAGAGAGAGAGACACAGAGAGAGAGAGACACACAGAGAGCCCCAGCCAGTCAACTGTCATCTCATCTCAGTCCCTGTTGTTTTGGTTTCAATACATCCACATCTACAGCTAGAGGAAGTGAGAAGCAGCAGCGCTAGATACGTTCTCACCCGGACGCATCTCTCTTCCTGTAGCTATGTATGTTCTCCTTCTGAGAACGCAATATCAAAATGAGCCATAACGGGGGCCCGTCCTGTCAGGGTTTGAGGCAGACATGTCATGTTGTTTGTTGTGGCTTATCAGACTTAAGCATTCATGTTTTTTTTGGGGGGGGGTGTTTTAGCCTCTCACTTGCATCAAGAGGAACATGGTCACCGTGGTCGTTCTGTGAGGTCGTAGATGTTCCTGTTCTCTGTGTGGTTTCTTAGCCAGAGAGGGCGTTCTTTTTTTTTTTCCGCCTGTGTTCCGTATTCTCTCAAGTGAGGGCTGCTGATGCTGCTGCTGCTGCACAGACCTAGGCCAAATATAATCCTCTTGAAAGTAGCCCATTTGCGGTACAGCCGGCCCAGGCCTATACTTTAATTAAAGGACTGTACCATCGGTTTGTTTTGTACCAGGCAAGCTAAATCAAGCACAGATCCCGACAGATGGATTTGACCCAGATCTAGTGTTGCAACACACCAGTGCCGCTGGATGACTGTCGACTACTCATCCTTGATCTCATCTGCAGCAGTAGGCATCACCGCTGCGTTGACACTGCATGGAACCCCGCATGGCAGCCTGCTGCAGCAGACTGACCTCCTTTAACACGCTGTGAAGCAGAAGTATTTACTTTCTATTGTTCTGGCTCTTGTTGCCACGGAGTCACTTTTTAAAATATTTGTCTGCTTGGGGTTTTTGCTGCTGAATAACAAAGCGACTTCCTCATAACCAAGGGGATATAGGTACCAAAAAAACTGTGGTTTCCTTCACCAATAGCTGTGTGATACAGTACCCAGTCAAACGTTTGGACACAAACTTGCCAAGAGTGTGCAAAGCTGTCATCAAAGCAAAAGGTGGCTACTTTGAAGAATATAAAATATACAACATATTCTGGTTTGTTTAACACTTTTTTTGTTTACTACATAATTCCATATGTGTTCCTTCATAGTTTTGATGTCTTCAATATTAATCTACAATGTAGAAAATAATTTAAAAAAAAAAAGAAAAACCATTGAATGAGAAGGTGTGTCCAAACTTTTGACTGGTACTGTATGTCCCCAATGCACAATGTCTTAGTATATGGCTACCTGTACCTCTACCTCTACCTCTACCTCTACCTCTCCCTGTACATGTCTTGCTGCATACCTGTACCTGTGCATTTCTAGAGCTACTCATGTAGCCAACAGTTGTTTTGTATCATTTCAGGTGCGCCACAGAGCCTCTGACCAGGTGTGTTACCTGTGTGTTCCCAGTAGTGTTCAGGCGTAGTGTTCAGGCGTAGCCTGACTGACGGCATGGTTGTGTTGTTGTGTGTCTCCAGGTGCGCCACCGAGCGTCAGACCAGGTGATGGCTCTGAAGATGAACAAGCTGAGCAGCAACAGAGCCAACATGCTGAGGGAGGTCCAGCTGATGAACCGGCTGTCCCATCCCAACATCCTCAAGTATGTCACCGTTACCATGACGCTGTGTTACCGGGTAGTATTATGGGCTGCTTCAGGCCAACTGTCCCAACCCAGCCTAGCCCTGGACTAAAGAGCATGGAGCAATAGATGTGTTCTCCATCAAAAGGGCTCTCTAGTCCAAGAGCAGGGTTAATCTGTGTCCAGGGACCAGTGTTTCAAAACGTTTAATCTGGATTAGAATGACCCGGCTTCATTTTTGCTATCCAGGATCAGATCGAGCCGGCTGATTTCTCCTATACTGCTCAAAGTATGCTAGTTAGATCTGATCCTGGATAGCAAAAAAGAATCTGGATCATTCTGATCTAGATTAAAGGTTTTGAAAGACTGGGCCCACCCCTATCTAGGCCTGTACAGTATGAGAACATTCCACTAATGATATTAAAGAATTGATTATATTGTAGGATTATTGAATAACCACATCTTTTTTCATTAACCTAATCTTAAATGGATATTTGTAAGCCTATTATTGATTTAAATTTAACGCAGACCTACAAAGGTCTTCTTGTGAGCAACACTAATGCCCTAATATTCATATAACATCTTATTTTCTGCGTCAGGAGTTTGCCTCACCGACCGACTGCTTTGTAATCCTCTTTATTTCCAGAAAGTGACGGAATATCTTCGCTGTTTGTTCCCCCCTTCTTTAATCTTTCAAGGAGTCTGGGAGAGCTGTAGCCTTCACTTAACATTACATTAACCTCCTCCTCCTTTTCCTTCTCCTCTTCCTCCTCCTCCTCCTCCTCCTCCTCGTCCCTCTCCTCCTTCGTAATGGAATCACTCGTCTGATTGTGACCTCGATCTCCTGTGTTCCAGTGAAAGCAGGTCACAAACCTATTAACAATGGATTAATCTGAAACGCCACCCCAGGGTTTGGATTCCGTTGACATGTAGATCTAAGCCTCGCCTTTACCCTGGGAGGAACACTACCCCTTTCACTTTCTACCTCCTAGTTTCTTAGCTGCCAAGGCTGTTAGTGAGTTAGTGAGTTAGTGAGTTAGTTAGTTAGTTAGTTTGTTTTCCTGGCGTGTTGCGGGCTGGTAAATGGGACATTAGAAAACACACACTCTTGCTACTTGCTAGTTCACATGTTTGTGGGAAGATACTAATGTTTTGTCAACAGACGTTCGTCAGGGTGTTCACATACAGTACCAGTCAAAAGTTTGGACACCTTCTCATTCAATGGTTTTTCTTTATTTTTATTATTTTCTACATTGTAAATTAATATTGAAGACATCAAAACTATGAAGGAACACATATGGAATTATGTACCGTAGTAAACAAAAAAGTGTTAAACAAACCAGAATATGTTTTATATTTTAGATTCTTCAAAGTAGCCACCTTTTGCTTTGATGACAGCTTTGCACACTCTTGGCAAGGTGTGTCCAAACTTTTGACTGGTACTGTGCATGTGTTTTTTTTTCCACGTTCTTCTACACAAAAAGTATCCAGTCAGACACATAACATCACAGACGCAATCAATCATTGAGCTGGGGGAACATTAAAATGTGATTATTTTGACCCCGTTGAACTCGATGTCTTATGATGGGAACGGGATGAAACCCTTTCCCGTTACGTCATTCTATTATCTACTTTTATGTTTTTTTATGGACAATTAAATTTGAGCGGTTTCTAATCCATTACTAACCGCTAAGTAGTGGTCGACCCCTATCCTCGGATGACTTCATCACGGCTTTGAATGATTTATCGTGCCGTCCTCCAAGTTATTCCATATCTGTGATTCTCATACCACAGCTTGATTTATTCTAATACTCTACAAACCACACATTCTACCATAGCTGGTGGGTTGGGGAGTGAGACTGGGTCTGTGCGCTACAATCACATCTTTGTTGCAGTTACTTCTACGGCGGTGGGGGGTGGGGGGTGGGGGGGCTTTGAAGGGCATTCTGAGGGGGTCTTTGTTTAGGGAAATCCTATGAGGACCCTCAAAGTTGAGTCTCATGTTTATTGGGGCCATAACTACCGTGAATGCTCCAACAACACTAGCTTGTGTGTGTGTGTGTGTGAGTGAGAAAGACACTGTGTGTGTGTGTGAGAGAGAAAGAGAGAGAGGGAGTGTGTGTGTGTGTGTGTGTGAGAGAGAGAGAGAGAGAGAGAGAGAGAGTGAGAAAGACTGTGTGTGTGAGAGACAGAGAGAGAGAGAGTGAGAGACAGTGTGTGTGTGTGTGTGAGAGAGAGAGAGAGAGAGTGAGAGACAGTGTGTGTGTGCGTGAGAGAGAAGGATATTGATACAGCTAATGGGTGTCATGTAGAAAAACGACTTTGACTTGGGGCTTTCTGCTGCTGGCTTGTTGAAATGTGCAAGCAGTGGAATGCAGGTTCTTGTTTTTCCCTCCTTCCTGAAAATGACATTCTTGTTTGCACTCCTTGTTGGGTCTTGCCCACCACTGTGGAAATATTTTAACCATTTCCTTTCCAGGTAACCTGCATTGTCATTTTCCCCCTGAGAGGAACGTGCTAGCCTCAGGCTGCATGAAGGCTTTTTCGCAGTTTGCAGACGGCCGACTCAAATCTCACATTTTACACCCCCATCGTTTAGCAGTACAATATCTGACTTGTCAGTAGAAATGACTTGCCGTGTGTCAGTGAGAGATGCCCAGCTGAAGATGACACACACACACACACACACCACATTGTCCCTGTCTCTTCAATGCTGTCATTTACTGACCAGTTTTTTTTGTCTGTCTGTCGTTCCTCCAGGTTCATGGGAGTGTGTGTTCAGGAGGGCCAGCTTCATGCTCTGACAGAGGTAAGAGAGGGATCACTGTTTACCTCTGGGAGTGTGTGTGTGTGTGTGTGTGTGTGTGTGTGTGTGTGTGTGTGTGTGTGTGTGTGTGAGAATAATGAAAAGGGGAGAGAGAGTTTGTGTGTAGGTGTGCGTTTGTGTGTGGGTGCGTGGGTGCACCTGGCCG
Organism: Argentina silus; assembly: GCF_951799395.1. Taxonomy (NCBI): domain Eukaryota; kingdom Metazoa; phylum Chordata; class Actinopteri; order Argentiniformes; family Argentinidae; genus Argentina; species Argentina silus. The sequence continues at coordinate 14,902,109 of NC_139672.1, read as the reverse complement.
TGTGTGTGTTTGCGTGACCCACCGCGTGTGTGTGTAGGCACAGACAGACGCCTAAACAACTATTCATTAAGGGGTTTTCTCGGGTGAGCAATACGTCACCTAGCAGGACTTCAACCTGTAATTGAAAAAGAAAGAACACTGTGTTCCCTGGCACGAACACACACACACGCACACACACACACACACACACACACACACACACACACACACACACACACACACACACAGTCAGGAGTCAGGAGTGAGGGTACAAAGCAGTCTTGGTGTTCAACCAGAGGCCTAAAGGAAGACATCTATCAGGTGTATGTGGCATGTATTCATGCTTGACTTATTTTTGACCTCTCTCTGTGTGTGACTGAATCACCGTGTGCTGTGCTGTGCTGTGCTGTGCTGTGCCGTGCTGTGCCGGGCTGGGCTGGGCTGGGCTGGGCTGGGCTGGGCTGGGCTGGGCTGGGCTGGGCTGGGCTGGGCTGTGCATGCTTGTGGCGTGATGCAGATAGATAACCTTGTGCTACTGATTAGCGTCAGTGTTGGTTGGGTGAGAAGAACCACGTTCCTGAGCAGAGCTTTTAGAGAGGAGCTGTTGAGCTTTGTGAATGGTGGCAGAAAAGGAAGTTGAGCTTGTTTATCTGTTGAGATGGAGGGAGAAGGAGAAGTGGCTGACACACACACACACACACACGTACCTCTCACACACACACACACACACTCACATACACACACGTACGCACACTATCTCTCTCACACCCACACACACACACACACTCACTCACTCACTCTCTCTTTCTCTCACACACGCACTCACTCATACACACACATTCTCTTTCTCTCTCTCACACACACACACACACTGACAAACACACACACACTCTTTCTCTCTCTCACACACACACACACCCTCACACACACACCCCCATCCCCTTTCTTACAGTGAGATACAAATCCAACTGTCTTGTGTGTCAACTCCGAGCCGCAGATTATCAACAGTAGTGAGGAAACTGTAGTGGTTTATTATCCTGCTGTTGCGTCAACAGAGCCTGCACTGCTTACGCTAGACCCTGACCTTCGCTACTGGATGGCCCACGGGAGCAGGGAGTAGCAGGGAGTCCCCTAGGAAATGAGGAGTCGGGTTACTGTGCGGTCAAAGGCTCCTGGCCTGGCTCCTGGCTCCTGGCCCCCAGTCTGGCTGCAGTGGCCTCCTCCCCTCCCTGTCTCCTCTCATTCTGCTGCACTGAGCTGACAGTGTAGGCCCATTAGGATAGGTGAAAGAGATATGGAGAATGTATCCATACTGAGACTCTGCTGTCACTTGTCCTTTCACCGGTTCTTTCTACATCAGTTCATGAGGGGAGAGGAGAGGAGAGGAGAGGAGAGGAGAGGAGAGGAGAGGAGAGGAGAGGAGAGGAGAGGAGAAAGAAACAGAGAAAGGAAAGGAAATTAGAAGAGAGAAAGCCAGGCTAGACTTTTGACATGCGTCCTCTCTGTCTAAACTAAATCTCTTTGTCTTGTCCATTTCCCCATGCTCTGCTTTCCCACTGCCTGATGCACGTTACGGAAAGACGCATTAGGACTATTATAATCTGGACTAATCCACGACCCATGGGGGAGATTAGATTATTATGTGAAGCTGCTTGCGGCGGCCAAAGAAGACAATCTCCTGGGCTATTTTCTCCTTTCATTTGGGAACTGTTCCTTACTTCAGTCATAAACATGTGATTTTGAGTCATATCATCAGATGGTCATCTTCTAAGAATAGCTCTGTCTGTGTGTCACTAGTAAGTCTGTCCATCATCAGCGTGACTTTGGCTGGGTCCTTCCCTCTCATTCTCCTCTTGCATTCACTGCCGGGGAGGCTGGTGGAGGTAAGAAATCGGAGGACGGGACTCATTGTAATGCATGGAATGGAATGGAATGAGGAATGGTGTCAAACGTGCAATTTCTCATTCCATTCCATGCGTTACAATGAGCACCGTCCTCCGATTTCTTACCTCCACTGATAAAGGTAATCACAATGGATTGGATTTAAAGGGCTTTCCGTTGTCTGTGGGGGTTGAGGGTGAACTGGCTTTATCCACTAACCCTGCTCTCTGATCGACTTCCGTAGGTCCATGTGCCAGGGACACAATACATATGATGTCATCGGGGTGAGGTGACCTGGCTTCAGAGCCTCAAACAGGAGCCTAATGTCAGCCAATCAACTCTCGACCCTGGCTCACCTTCTCCTCCAATCAGCCGAGAGCCCCTCGCTCAGCCAACGGTGTCGGGGGCTCGGAGCGTGTCCAAACAGTGGGACTAGCAGAAGGATTTGTCAGGGCTTGAGAAGTAGAGGGTTCCTAGCGCTGTGGTACTCCTAGTGTTGGCTCGGCGGGCAGACGACAGATGCGGGGGGGGGCTACAGAGGAATTTGCCGGCAAAGTCGTGGTAATCCTCTCCTGTGTCTGGGATTGTGTTAGGAATGGTCCGTCTGCAGGGGGGGAGGACGCCAGACTGAGGGGGGTCAGAGAGAGTCTTACCAAGGATAGCACCGGGGGGGGGGGGCTTCAGTGCTTTAGAGCCTTGCACGCAAGCATGCACAGTTGCACACTCACAGTCGCACACACTTGCACTCATGCACACACTCACTCATACGCACACACTCACTCATGCATACACGCAATCACTCACATACACACACACACACACACACACACACACACACACTCACGCACATAGATGCTCACTCACTCATATGCACACATTCACTCATACACACACACACACATACACACACACACACACACACACACACACAGTGTCTTGCTATCTTGCTTACTTGTAGCGCTTCCCTTCAACACCTCTATCTGATTGGGCATGTTGTCATGATTATGCTACTTCCTGGACAAAGCCAGACGACGGAAAGTAGGAATCAAGAGTGACTGACCTCTTCCCTACGCGGCCAGACTTAATCCTGCACTCTAATCCCATGGAAAGGTTAATCAGGAAAAGGTAAACAGGGGGGGGTTAGACCTAGCAGTGTTCAGAGACCGGCCTGAGTGTTCAGCTCTAACTGAACACTCAAGCTTTTGACTAGCATCTTTAACGTTACGTTAAAGTCGTTGATTAAAGCCATAGTGAGTGTTTTGCCTTGGTTATTTTATTTATTTATTTTATTTATCCTTTGTTTATACAGGGGAGAGCCCCTCAAGACCAGGGTCTCTTTTTTAAGTGTGGCTTATTACTGTCTGATTACAGAACAAACAACAAAAACAACAACAACAAAATATATCATCTAAACACATCACTATTTACAATCCATTCCATTGACAATACATTTACATACAGTTTTTATAGACAACAATCATTCATAACAACAGTCCTCCACCAAGAAATCGGCAGAATCTAGTTCCAACTTTCTGAAATGGTCCAGTGAAACTAAGGCATTGAGTCTCTGTGTACCCTGCAGGTCATTCCATGCCCTAGGAGCACAGTGACTAAAGGCACTTCTCCCTAGCTCAGAGGAGACACATGGGACCTCAAGGACTAACTTATCTTGAGACCGCATCTGATTCTGATCTGAGAAACTGGATCTCCAGTGAAGTGAAGTAAGATAGCATGGGAGTTCACACATTACAGCTTCGACATATCAGAAGTTAGTTTGGGGGTGGTATCGGGAACGACACAGAGATCCCCCACAGTGACAATAATTCTCCCAACATTTTACGAGCTCTTATGAGTCCTTAGTGATTTCCCCAGTGGTGGGTTCCCACGTCCCAGAGTGACGTTGTGGCGTGCCTCCCCTGATCAGTGCTCCAGGCCATCGGATGCAGCAGAGACAGAAGTAGGTCAGTCAGGCCTGTCCTGTCTCCCTGCCCACTCATCACCCACTGGCCTCATTACGCGGATGACACTCAGATTAATCGTCTCAGTCATTGATTTGTTCACTTCGTTTCATTAATCTCAGTGGTTTCACTTGGCTTGCCTGGGATTATACAGATCTGTTGTTTGTCCTTCGGCCAACGCCATGACAACGACGGTTCTAGAACTTGGGTAAACATCCAGATCTGTTTGTGCATTAGTCAACGCCATGACAACGATGGTTCTAGAACTTAGGTAAATATCCAGATCTGTTGTTTGTGTGTTAGCCAACGCCATGACAACGACGGTTCTAGAACTTTGGTAAACATCCAGATCTGTTTGTGCTTCGGCCAATGCCAGGACAACGACGGTTCTAGAACTTTGGTAAACATCCAGATCTGTTTGTGCATTAGCCAACGCCATGACAACGACGGTTCTAGAACTTTGGTAAACATCCAGATCTGTGTGTGCGTTAGCCAACGCCAGGACAGCAACGGTTCTAGAACTTCAGTTCTAGAACTTCAGCCAACGCCATGACAGCAACAGTTCTAGAACTTTGGTAAACATCCAGATCTGTTTGTGCGTTAGCCAACGCCATGACAACGACGGTTCTAGAACCTGGGTAAAGCACCTAGAGTTCCGACTGACATGGTGCCTGTCATCCTGGCAGCCTGTCTAGGTGTTTTACCCAAGTTGGATAAAGAGCCTGTATTGGTTTTTTTTGTTTCAGTTGTAAGCTTTAGGGTATGTCTTCAGGTCATTCTGGTTTCAGTTGTGTTCTTAGTAGCGAGGGGCCGTGTGGCCTGAACGTTCTGCAGTACATGTCATTGTCTGGCTGTTCTGTGTGGTTGTGTGATGCAGGCTTGGCAGGGTTTCATCTGATTCATCTGTAGCGTAAAGAGAGAGAGAGGGTTACTTTTAAAACCTCTTATCGGATTCCCACTCAGCTTTCCCCTTCCTTGTACGCAGTCAGCCAGTCAGTCAGTCAGTCAGTCAGTCAGTCAGTCAGTCAGTTTGTCGGTCATGATGTCACCTGTCAGTCAGTGTGGCTGGCATCTGATTGGTGCCATGCTTAGAGTGCTCAGACAGTCGATTGAGGTCTGTGGCCTGACTTCCTGAATGGGGTAAATGCGTGACCAATGGGAAAGACTGTTACAGTGGTGAGGCCTACTGTAGTACCCTATATGAACTCTGTATAGAAACAGGATGTGGTTACTTAAGTCATGAGCATGTTTACTTACTGGTAATATTGACGTTTCTACTCAAATACGACTTTCTTGTTTGATTTGGTTAATTTTTTTTTTTCTGAAGTCCTTTGAAAACTGTTCAACCTGAATTACTAAGGGCAGATAACAGATGAAGTATAATACAGTAACTTGGATCATATCTAGATCCTGATGCTTGTGTAAAGTTCAACCTTCCTGGTGTGACCCTTGTATCTTCCCCTCTACTGTATATTCTGGAGAGCAAATCAACATGTACAATCTATGCACACCAGGGGAGGCTGGTGGAGGTAGAAATGGGAGGACGGACTCATTGTAATGCATGGAACGGAATGAGGAAGGATATCAAACACACACGTACTTGATACCATTCCTCATTCCATTCCATGCATTACAAAGAGCACGTCCTCTCATTTCTACCTCCACCAGCCTCAGTTGGACCTCCACCAGCCAACAGTCGGACCGTCAACCCTCCAACCACGTAACCTAAGCGTTGTTGTCTCCCCCCTCCCCCTCCCTCCCTCCCTCCCTCTCCCTCCCCCTCCCCCTCCTCTGCAGTACATCAACGGGGGAAACCTGGAGCAGCTGTTGGACAGTAACCAGCACCTGAGCTGGTCCACCAGGGTGAAGCTAGCCTGTGAGATCGCCATGGGCCTGGGCTACCTGCACTCCAAAGGCATCTTCCACCGGGACCTCACCTCCAAGGTAGGGGACCGTCACTAAAACCCCTGTCACACCGAGACCTCACCTCCAAGGTAGGGGACCGTCACTAAAACCCCTGTCACACCGAGACCTCACCTCCAAGGTAGGGGGACCGTCACTAAGACCCCTGTCACACCGAGACCTCACCTCCAAGGTAGGGGACCGTCACTAAGACCCCTGTCACACCGAGACCTCACCTCCAAGGTAGGGGACCGTCACTAAGACCCCTGTCACACCGAGACCTCACCTCCAAGGTAGGGGGACCGTCACTAAGACCCCTGTCACACCGAGACCTCACCTCCAAGGTAGGGGACCGTCACTAAGACCCCTGTCACACCGAGACCTCACCTCCAAGGTAGGGGGACCGTCACTAAGACCCCTGTCACATCGGGACCTCACCTCCAAGGTAGGGGGACCGTCACTAAGACCCCTGTCACACTACTGGGCTGAACCGAGCCGAGCTGTGCTGGGCTGGGCTACTGGGCTGAGAGTAATATACGCCATTTAGCTGACGCTTTTATCCAAAGCGACTTACATTGCAGGGAGTGCATACGTTTCTGTATATATGGTCCCAGCAGGACCAGAGTAGAGCCCTGGGACGTGAGAGTAGAGTGGCTCTTTTTTTTTACCAGGTGCACATAAGCCAGGTGCACACCTCCATCATAGTAGCTGGAACGGTCCTGGAAGAGACAATGGGAGAGGAAGGTGTCCAAGCCAGCACCCAATGGTTTGGTTCGGCCCTGTAGTGTAGGCCTTCTTTCTAGGCCGTAGCAGACCTGATATGGCTGGACTTGATTAGTATTGGGTCTACCCCACAAGCATACCCCATGATAATAAACACTAGACTAGCCATGTCACAGCTAGACGACAACAGCGATAGGAATCTGCCTCTCCACCTGCCTCTACACCTGCCTCTCCACGCGCCTCTCCACCTGCCTCTCCACGCACCAACACACTGTTCCAGTGTTTACCCGTCAAACTGCCTCAATCTGTAGTTGCTGCTGCTGTTGTTTTTTTGCTGGAGGATGTGATGTAATGATGAGATGTGCTAATCTGTGTAAAGCGGCTTCATGTGTTCAGGGGTTGAAATGGAGCCACATCAGGCTTTGGCCTTTGCTGCGTGCCAGCCAGGGGTGAAACCTAAACCACTCTCTTGGGGGTCATAGGTCATAACAAGACACGTGTTATGTATGGGACATTATGGGACTTATTTTTTTTAATGGACACAGATTAAGCTTACCCCTGCACTTTCAATGGAGCCTCTCTGTGGATGATCATGCTGTTCTGTCAGGCAGGAGGCTGAATGTGGCACCAGGGAACTATTACTCATTCACCATGAGTCACACGGTTCCTCTGACAACGACTGTCACCCTGGGAATGTGTCATCCATTCTTTATTGTGCTAATAATTAATTCCAGGTGATGGAATAAATGATAGTGATGATAATGAGGATTGTGTTGATGATGAGGATGATGATGATGAGGATAGTGATGATGATGATGATGAGGAGGAGGAGGATAGTGATGAGGAAGACGAGGATAATAATGATGATGATGATGATGATGAGGATAGTGATGATGAGGATGGTGATGATAATGAGGATTGTGATGATGAGGATAGTGATGATAATGAGGATAGTGATGAAGATAGTGATGAAGATGATGATGATGACGGTGTGTTTGTGTTTGTGTCCTCAGAACTGCCTGATAAAATGTGAGGAGAGCAGCTACACGGCCGTGGTCGGGGACTTTGGCCTCGCCGAGAAGATACCCAATCACGAGTAAGCAAAGGTTTATTTATTAAACAGGGTTAAGCGCTACACAAACAAGGCGTTCTCTGGGTTGATGTTCCAGATTTAAACATGTTGAAAGCACGACAGAGACACACCCATAACATGCTCCAGATTCAACTAGAACTCTAAGATGTTGAACAGACTTACGCCTGAATCCAAATAGTGTACATAAGGCGTTTGTTGTTATCTGGGACTGCAGATGGAAATTAGCTGCGTAGCTTAAATCTGATGCAATACTTACAGCATGTGTGTGCAGCCCCCCATCCCATCCCACCCCATCCCACCCCACCTCACCCCACCCCACCCCATCCCACCCCGACAAATAAACTAATAAGATGAAACCTGCTGTAGTAAAGCCTGATTAGCTCCTTCAGAGTGAAGCCCAGCATAATGTCTCTATGTAGGGGAGGCCGGGGGAGGTTGAGGTCAGAGGACGGGTCATTGTAATACATGGAATGAGGAATGGAGTGTTTCATACCATTCATACCTCATTCCATTCCATGCATTACAATGAGCCCGTCCTCTGATTTCTACCTCCCCTAGCCTCCCCTGTCTCTATGCTAGTATGGGAAGGGGAGGATGGATGGATGGATGGATGGATGGATGGATGGATGGCCGTCCGACGCAGGACGGACAGACACAGGCCAGTGGTCAGAGAGTCAGGGTCGTTGGACTAGGCTGGAATATCGCGTTCATGAATAAACCTCTGAGCTAATAATACTGTTGGTCTCAGATGGCTTCATTATGACATGTATTAGCCTGGTCAACGGTGACCTACTCACATCTCACACACACACACACACACACACACACACACACACACACACTATCACACTCACACACACACATACACACACACACACACTATCACACACACACACACACACACATACATACACACACACACACACACTCACACACACACACATACACACACTCACACTCACACACACAGACACACACTCTCATACACACACACACACACACACACACACACACACACACACTCACACTCACACACACACACACACACACACTCACACACACACTCTCACACACACTATCACACTCACACACACACATACACACACACACACACTATCACACACACACACACACACACATACATACACACACACACACACACTCACACACACACACTCACACTCACACACACAGACACACACTCTCATACACACACACACACACACACACACACACACTCACACTCACACACACACACACACACACACTCACACACACACACACACCATGGCCTAGCGTTATGTCTATATGCATAGGAATAGCTATGATCTCACACAGCTCTCTGACTTCATGCGTTGGAGAAGGAACATGCGTTGGGTTTGTTTTGGCTTGATGTTGTGCTCCAAAAGGGAAAAACAGGACGTGTTGATTGACAGCCGAAGTACATAGTATACACTTAAACTCTACTTCAACTCTCCTCCCCCTGTTCATTTCCATAGCTTTCAGCCAGTCTAAAAATCGTGTGTGTGTGTGTGTGTGTGTGTTGTCTGCCTCCATGTGTTTTCACCTCCAGAGGTGCATAAGCTTAAGGCCTGCACACAGACAGGCAGTCAGTGCCTGCCTATGACACTCTCTCATGGCTGTGTGTGTGTGTGTGTGGCAGGTCTGAGAAGCTAGCCGTGGTGGGCTCTCCCTACTGGATGGCCCCGGAGGTGCTGAGAGATGAACCCTACAACGAGAAGGTAAGATCTCCTGTCTCCTGACCTCTGACCTTTCCACAGGACGGGACAGGCCAGGGATGATACCCATCAACCCCCAGGCATATGACAACATGCTTGTTTTTCTTTCCGGGAATTCCTAGACTATTTAGTATTTTGTTTTGAAGAGACACACAGCTAGAGGGGGCTGGTGGAGGCTGGTGGAGGCTGGTGGAGGCTGGTGGAGGCTGGTGGAGGCAGGAATCGGAAATCGGAGGACGGGCTCGTTGTAATGCATGGCAAACACGACATCCCTCACTCCGTTCCACGCATTACAATGAGCCCGTCCTCCGATTTCTACCTCCACCAGCCTCCCCTGACAGAGGACACATCATTAATACTTAATAATTTATAATTAATAATTAATTAATTATAATTCTTAATTAATACTTAATAATTAATCTCTCTGTATTACCCCATGACCAGGCTGATGTGTTCTCCTACGGTATCGTTCTGTGTGAGGTCATCGCCAGGATACAGGCCGACCCCGACTACCTTCCCCGCACTGAAGTGAGTATTCCCCGCTGTCCCCCTCCTGTCCCCCTCCCGTCCCCCTCCTGTCCCCTCAGTTGTCCTGCATCCCATGAGGCGTCTGATAATGTATCTGGTGAAGTGGACATGGCGTTGGCACCGGGGCTCAGAGGTCGCGTTGACACCGGGGGCTCACCGGAGGTCGGATCTCCCGATGGATCGTTTTAGATGCCAGGAATAGTTTGACATGACATCGCAAAGTATGGATTTCCTGTCTGACCCCCCCCCCCTTCTCTTTTTCTCTCTCTCTCTCTCTCTCCCTCCCTCCCTCTCCCCCCCCCTCCCTCTCCCCCCCCCCTCCCCTGGTAGAACTTTGGCCTGGACTACCATGCCTTCCAACACATGGTGGGAGACTGCCCCCCCGACTTCCTCCAGCTGGCCTTCAACTGCTGCAACGTGAGTCTCTCTCTCTCTCTCTCTCTCTCTCTCTCTCTCTCTCTCCCTCTGTTGTTCTCTCTCTCTCACTCTCTCTCCCTTTCTCTCTGTTGTTCTCTCTCTCACTCTCAATCTCTCTCCCTCTCTCTCTCTCTGCCTCTCTCCCTCCCTCTCTCTCTCTCTCTCTCTCTCTCTGTTGTTCTCTCTCTCCCTCTCTCTCTCCCTCCCTCTCTCTCTGTTCTCTCTCTCCCTCTCTCCCTCCCTCCCTCCCTCCCTCTCTCTCTCTCTCCCTCTCTCTCTGTTGTTCTCTCTCTCTCTCTCTCTCTCTCTCTCTCTCTCTGTTGTTCTCTCTCTCCCTCCCTCTCTCTCTCTCTCCCTCTGTTGTTCTCGCTCTCTCTCTCCCTCCCTCTCTCTCTCTCTCTCTCCCTCCCTCTCTCTCTCTCTCTCTCTCTCTCTCTCTCTCTCTCTCTCTAGCCTCTGATGCACACAACCACTTCCCAGATATGTATTCTCTTGTGTACGGGGGGGGGTTAGGAAAAAACATAAATCTCCATTTCTATTATTGTCTTTCATTTCTATGATGGTTTAGGTACAGATACCACATGGTCGAAAGAGAAATGCAAATCACATGTACATTACACCGACTGCTGACACGATTTACTGCTGTTAGTACAACACTTACATTAGTAGAGCTCTGCTGGAGGACCGGGTCACTGTAATGCATGGAATGGAATGGTAATGCATGGAATGAGGAATGGTAATGCATGGTATGGAATGGTAATGCATGGAATGAGGAATGGTAATGCATGGAATGGAATGGTAATGCATGGAATGAGGAATGGTGTCAGCCGTGTGATTGATACCATTCCTCATTCCAATCCATGAATTACAATGACCTGCCTCCCCTGGTACCCTACATTAGTAGTGTACAAGACAATCTGATCTGATCTTGTTGGACCCTCTCCCTCCTCCCCCCTCTCCCCCTCTCTCCAGATGGACCCCAAGCTGCGTCCGTCCTTCCCTGACCTGGTAAAGAGGCTGGAGGAGATCCTGTGTCGTCTGAAAGCGGAGGAGTGTGAGCGGTCTCTGAGCCTGGACATGGACAAGAAGCCCTTCCTCCCCCCGAAAGGTGCCGCCTCTAACCCTCTCAAAGCCCTCTTGACGTTGGGTTACTTTCTGAAAGATTGGGCGGGATTTAGGCTCTGCTTGGGCTGGAAAGTGTCAGTCATATCTGGCAACACTGGCTGGTGAATCTATTTTAATGCTGAGGAAAAATTCCACGGACATAATATTGTAACATAACAGTACAGAGTAAACATCACCACCACCCGTTAAAAGCCTCAAACAACACGCACGCGCACACACACACACACACACACACACACACACACACACACCTACCCACAAAGTTCACACCCGGTGACATTGATGCTCCAAGTCTGTGGTCCATTAAGCCACAGGCAATAAAACTCACTTGCTATACCCTCTCCTCACGACAACCCCCCCCCCCCACACACACAAGTCTCCCCCCCCCCCCCCCCCCCCCCCACACACACACACACACACACCCACCCACCACCACCACCCCTCCCAATGGTTTATCCCGCATCATTTGACACCACTTTCCATGTAATGAGTGCGGGCCAGACCAAAGACTTTCCTGGAACAGGGAAGCGGCAGCAGTGGGGCGGTGTGCCAGGGGCTGCTGCTGGGGGTAATCTGTCACTCAGTGTTGCATATCTGGCTGGTCTAAATAGCTCCAGTATCCTACCAGGACATCTCTCTCTCTCTCTCTCTCTCTCTCTCTCTCTCTCTCTGTTTACCTCTCTCTCTCTCTCTCTCTCTCTCTCTCTCTCTCTCTCTGTTTATCTCTCTCTCTCTCCCTCCCTCTCCCCTCCAGTTGTCCCTGGTTCTTAAACACTGCTTTTACGATGCGCAGCGTCTGCCTGCCGGTTCAAGTTGCCTTGCAGTCTCTCGTTACATGAATGTAACCACAGAGCGTTTTGGTTCTGCAATGTCCTGATCCAAAACTGGGTAGAAGGAGATAGTGGTGAACCATTGGCTGATGAGAGATCTAATGAGCAAACCACATGTGTCCATTGGAGGTTCTAAATCATTCCAGCATTTTTCAGGTCCAGTTTCATTTCTAATTTGGTTCGGTAGCTAATCTGGAGGAGTGCTGCTGGGCTTTTGTTTTTTGTTTTTCTTTTATAATTTTTTTTTCCATCCTGCGTAGACACCTCCCCTCTCCTCCCGTCCCCTCTCCTCCCCTCACGTCCCCTCCCCTCCCCTCCCGTCCCCTCCCCTCTCCCCTCCCGTCCCCTCCCCTCCCCTCTCCTCTCCTCCCCTCCCCTCTCCTCCCCTCCCCTCTCCTCTCCTCCCCTCCCCTCTCCTCTCCTCCCCTCCCGTCCCCTCTCCTCCCCTCTCCTCCCCTCCCCTCTCCTCTCCTCCCCTCACGTCCCCTCCCCTCCCCTCCCGTCCCCTCCTCTCCCCTCCCGTCCCCTCCCCTCCCCTCTCCTCTCCTCCCCTCCCTCAGTTTATGTATCTGTGTCTCCTGAAGCCCCTGTGCACTTTGATATTTCTATTACATAACTGCAGACCTGTCTGCTTACATATTGTGGAATAAATATCCTGCTTATGTGCATAAGTGTAATGTAATAATGTTACCTATACTAAGTACTTCTATAAACAGTCATCCGTTTATTTTAAGTATTTAAGTAAGTTATTTGTTTACAATTTAAGTGAGTACACACTCTAGAACCTGGATACAGCTATCAAATCAAATCATATCAAATCAAATCAAATCAGTGCTTGTGAATCGTGAGGGTGGCCAGGCCATATATGGGCACAGGATGGGCATTCAAACAAACTAGGTGGTTTTACTGCAAGTGCTATATTATGGGACCATTATAATAAAAGTTATTTTCTTGAACTACACATTTTAGCCTCTACTGCCCCCTGGTGGTTGGATTTGTTATCCACTCATGATATTGGGAATGTCATACAGCAACTATACAGTAGTTATGGTTGTAATTATTAACTGTTCCTCTTTACCTCTCTCCCCCCCTCCCTCCCTCCCTCCTCCAGTTCCAGGTGAGAAGCTCCAGGGCATCAAGAGGTTAAACCCCTCCCTCGGTCTCCAGGACGACAAGATCCCTCCAAAGTCGCCCCGCCCCCGTCGGAACATCTGGCTGTCCCGCAGCCAATCGGACATCTTCTCCCGCAAGCCCGGCAGAAAAGTCAACGTACACGACCCGTACTACAACCCCGGCCCCCGGGCGCCGCCAGGGGCGCGCAAAATTAACCCCTTCAACGCCCGCGAGGACCTCCGGGGAGGCAAGATCAAGTTCTTCGACATGCCGAGCAAGTCAGTGTTCTCACTGATGTTCGACCTCCACTCCCCCGAGGGCAGCGTCTTCTCCTCGTCCCAGACACAGCCCCCCCACCTGGGGGGAGGAGGAGGAGGAGCCCCCCCCGCGGGCCAGTGGCCGCAGGACCCCTGGCAGCTCCCGGGGCGCCAGTGTCACTCACTGCCCGCCTCGCCGCAGCTCCCGCTCTCGGACGCCTTCTACACCAACCTCTCGGCCACCGTGTCCAAGTGCGCCGACCCGGGGCAGCTGGGTAATGAAGTCCGTCAGAAGGTGCTGAACGGCTGGGCCAGGAAGTACGCCGTGATGGAGATCCCCCCGTACCGCGCCCGGGCGATGAGGGAGGACTGTGAGGAGGAGGAGGAGGAGGAGGAGGAGGAGGGTGTAAGGGTGGATGAGAGCTGGTCTCCCATGCTGCCCAGTGATTCTGCAGAGGCCATGGATTGTTCTAGTAGCAGAGGTAGCCTCCTGGAGGACATCCAGGATAAAGACACTCTCCTCCTCTGTCCCATTCTGACCCAGCCCCAGGGCCACAACGGCATGGGCGACAGGGCCACAGTGTGTGAGGACATGGAGGCAGAGGACCAGGAGGGGATAACTATGCTAGAGGACACCCCCTTCCCCTTGGTCCTCCCCCCCATGGACAAGGACCTGAGTCCCATCATACTGATGCCCTGCCTCGCCCCAGCCCTGGCCTCCACAGACCGTCCCTCCACCTGTGACACCTAGAACTGGGTCACATTCTGGAGGCTGCTGGGCCTCTATACTGGACTCCTCAGTTAGAAATATGCTGGCTGTTCTACCTGATGTGTTTCTATCTGATTGGGAACGTTCCACAGCAGCATTGTGACCTAGGAGAACGGAGCTCCGGAACTGTTTTCTTCTTTTGTTTTGTTTTTTACGGAGAGAGACACTCCTCACTCAGATAGCAATGATGTGTGAGCCTCTCAATGGACGCTCTGCAGACAATAAGAGATTATTTTTTTTAAAAGGTGTTTATATTTAATATACTGATTTCAAAACATATGTAAATGTATTGTTTCTTATAAGATAAGGAGTTCCCTAAAGCAAGGAACCAGGGGTCTCAAATTCCTGGAGGTTGTCTGTGTGTCTGTGTGTCTGTGTGTCTGTGTGTGTGTCTGTGTGTGTGTGTGTGTGTGTGTGTGTGTGTGTGTGTGTGTGTGTGTGTGTGTGTGTGTGTGTGTGTGTGTGTGTGTGTGTGTGTGTGTGTGTGTGTGTGTCTGTGTCTGTGTGTGTGTGTGTGTGTCTGTGTCTGTGTGTGTGTGTGTGTGTGCGCGCTGGTTTTTAGCTCCTGTCTCCTCCTCGATACAGTTTAGTAAATGGTTTGAGAAGTGTTCACATTGAAATATTGAGCCTACTGTATGTGTTCGTCTACCAGGCGTAAATGAAAGAAATTCAGGAGAGAAAATGTATTTAGTATATTTAATCTAAATCTAGCAGTCTTACCAGGGGAAGGGGGTACAGCCGGAATAAAAACCAGCACTCACAAACATTTCCTTAAACTGAGACCCCTGCCTTCGATACGACTGGTGTTGTCCTAGACTAGCATGCCTGCTGGAGGTTGAGTCCTAACCAAGCTGTAGGGGATAGATCAGGAGAGGCTGGTGGAGGTAGAAATCGGAGGACGGGCTCATTGTAATCCTCTGATTTCTACCTCCACCAGCCTCCCCCCTGGGATGGATCCAAACCATATGAGTGGGCTTTTAGTTGGAGGTAGACCAGACTATACATGGAGGTCTTTTATTATGAGGGTCCTATTTTAGAGCACTTACTTGCAGTAAAACCACATGGTTTGTTTAAATGTACCCACTTGGTGCCCATATATGGGCTGGCCACCCTCACGATTCACAAGCACTGATTTGATTTGATTTGATTTGATTTGATAGCTGTACCCAGGTTCTAGTGTTTGTACTCACTTAAGTTGTTTAAAAAAAATACACACAAAAAACGTTAGTTGTGTGTTGGTGTTCACACTTTTCTTTCACGCGATGACATTTTAAACATAATGTTTGTTGCTGACAACACTCATTATAGATTAACTTATTATCTGGGCTCCACCCTGGATGATGATGCCTCCAACTGTCCGTTTGAACATTCTGTTTTCATTGTCAATACTTCTCTCTCTGTCTTCCATCTCCACTGCAGTGATTTGGAACAGATAGAATGATTCTAATCTATGTTGGAATCATTCTATTTCTATGTTGGAATCATTCTATTTCTATGCTTCCCACCGGAGCCTAATGTTTAGTTTGGGCACTTGGGTCTTAACACAGCAGCTCTATGGGTAACAGCTGTGTCAAACAGCTCTAGTCGGTTTGGATCTATCTCACCTTGGCTCACGACTCCCTCGGTTGGTTCCCTCCCCGTCTCCTGAAATAGTCCAGTCCGTCTGTAACTACTTTAACCGTCAAATTGCACTTGAAAAGAAACATGTACAGTACCAGTCAAAAGTTTGGACACACCTCACCAAGAGTGTGCAAAGCTGTCATCAAAGCAAAAGGTGGCTACTTTGAAGAATCTAAAATATAAAACATATTCTGGTTTGTTTAACACTTTTTTGTTTACTCCATAATTCCATATGTGTTCCTTCATAGTCCTGATGTCTTCAATATTAATCTACAATGTAGAAAATAATAAAAAATAAAGACAAACCATTGAATGAGAAGGTGTGTCTAAACTTTTGACTGGTACTGTTCATGAGTTAACTTCTATAGTCCATCACTACATGTCTGCAACAAGTGTAACTGTGTCAGGTTTGTTTTACATAAGAAGGTCTATTTTGATATTTATGAAAAAGATGAACGATTTTATGTGTTACTCTTGTCTGTATACAGTTTGTTGAAAAGAGGCATGTGTTGGTGCGATATTGACTGAGATGTTTGTTGTAAAAACATGTACTTTGTACAGTATTTTCTTAATTCATTGTCCCTCTGTTATAGGTTGTGTTGTGAATTTCCATCAGTATGTAACAGAACTTGTTGCATCCAAAGTTCAGACTGCTTAGGATGACTTCTTCCCCAAATCTGGACTAAGTTTTAACCTTTTTTTTTTTTTTTAAACATTGTTGATGACAGAACGTGTGTATGTATCCCCAATCGCTTTATAATAAATGTGTAACTTTTGCTTCCTGTGTTCATCTCTGTGTCCCTATGAACCTAGCTGTTTTACACCTGACCTGGTATCTTAAAACTTTAATCTAGATCAGAATGATTCAGATTATCTTTCACTATCCTGGATCAAATCCATCTGTCAGATTTGTTGTATCATAGGGGATTATTACAGGGCTATCATTCTGATCCAGATTACAAGTTTTTTAATTCTGGGCCCTGATGATGGTGACTGTATTGCTCACTGCACTTGAGAAAACCCTTGACTTCATGGTATATAAAGCCAGTTCATTTGCTTTGGTTTTCAAGACATAAGATAATCATACACACGTACATAACCAACACAAATATATTTTATTGAAATGTCATACTGTACAAAAAAGTACTGTATCAAATGACTTATAATCCACAAACATCTAAAAAAAACAACCCAAAAAGATAAAACCTCAACATACAGTTTAACCCTAATCACATTATCTTAGCTGTACGCTGCTGGCCTGGTTAGGCAGCCACCAGAGCTGTGTGTAACAGTGTTGGAGAGAGAGGAGACTGAAAAGTAATCACCCGAGCCGGCTACAGTACGATCTGGGTCTGCATTTCATAAAGAGAGCCCCATGGTTCCCCCGTCTACACCGCCCCCTCCGCGCCACTGCTGCCTGCCTTGTTGGACAGGCCCTTCCCCCACACCAGGTCCATCTTGTGGACGTGAGCCTTGGAGGACTTGGAGAAGGTGCTCTTGGCGATGTGGAGCGGGACCGCCTTCCCGCTGAGGTACACCTTGTTGAGGCAGTCCGGCAGCCAGGGGGCCTCTTCCGTCCTCTCCGCCAGAGTGCTGGCGAAGGAGAAGATGTACCCCGTCATGAAGGCGTCGAACCCCGCCCGGTGGGTGCCGCCCTCCATCTTTTTCTTCTTCTTGGCGTCTGCCTTGGCGACGGTGGCGGGTGTGGTCGCGGCGTCGCCGGCCGGGGGTGCGGTCCCGGTCTGCGGGGTCTGAGGGTCAGGGGTCACCCCGTCTACAGACATAGCCTGAGGCTCAGAGACGGACGCGGAGATTCCGTTCCCCTCGACTTTTGCTTTATCTGTATTCATTTGGACATCATCCCCATGCTCCCCCTGATCCGGAGCCCCATTCCCCTGCTTTGTCACTGGGAGAGGCTTGGTCTCGTTCTGGGTCTGGGTCTGGGCCTGTTCTCCCTCCTCTGGGTCCAGATCCATATGGGGCTTCTTGTTCTGGGGGGCACCCTCGAAGTCAACCTCCCCTGTCTCCTCCTCCTGTCCGTCCTTCCTGTTCTTATTCTTATTCCTCTTCTTCCTCTTCTTCTTCTTCTTGTCCTCCGTGCTCTTCTCGTCCTGTTTGATGATGAGGTCGGTGTCATGTGACTGGGGACACTGTGATCCGTTGGGGCACCAACCGTACGCCTGGAGAACACAGAAGAAGACAGGGCCGATAGATCAGATTGATTACTTTAGTCTGGTGATGCGTAACATTGTATTGTTCTCTATCTGGTTTTAAGGTGTGATGTCATATATATATATATATATATATATATATTTATTTATTTATTTTTATACCAGTGCTGCCGGATGTTTCTACCACAGACAGCTCTTAAGAATCTCTGGACCTACGCCCTGGCCTACTCATTTACAAGCATTTATGTTCTGTTTTTGTTTCCAGACGTAGAGATTTGGACGACTTACAGAGAAGCGCTGGCAGACGTCCAGCTCTTCTCCATCTGGGCTGGACTCGGCCAGACAGGGCCTGTAGTCCACGTAGTTGGACATGTGACCCGAGTAGTTACAGAACTCCAGGAACAGTCGTGTCCCACCAGAACCACCACCGTCACCAGCTTCTTCCTGGGACCGGCTGTTGTCCAGCTTACTGGGAGGGACCAGGGAGAACAGGACAATTAATGATTTCAAACTACAACAGAGTTAAATGATTAATTGAATTCTGAATTTATTTTTGGGATAATTAAAAGTGGTCATCTGCTCCAGCTGGAGAAATCAGTAGACACATTAAAAATTCAGAAAAACCCCCCACAAAAAAAAGCCTGAAGGCTTATTTCCATTGTGGACTTACTTTAGATTAACAACTGTATTATTACAAATGTAATATAATATAATATAATATATGCCAATTAGCTGACGCTTTTATCCAAAGCAACTTACATTGCAGTGAGTGCATCCATTTCAGTATATATGGTCCCAGCAGGAATCAAACCCACAACCTAAGCGTTGTTAGCGCCGTGCTCTACCAACTGAGCCACAGAGGACCAGGTGGGTCAGTAGTACAGTAGTACTGAACTGATATACTACCGACCCGCTACGTGAGTGGAGGAGTTGAATATGTACTATGTTTAGTACACCAACCATTTCTTGTAGGCGTACTCCAGGTAGGAGGCAGCGAAGCGAAGCTGATACTCTGTGGCGTACTTGGTGTCGTATATGCCAGCGGGGAACATCTGGGACAGGTCGGCTGTGAAGGTGCCCAGCTTCTCGGGGAGGTGGGCATAGAAGCACTGGTATAGAAACACCATGTCGATCAGGCCGTTGTGAAGCACCAGGGGCTTACGGGCACGCAGGAGCTCCGTAAACAGGGTCCGCATGTTGAAGCCCTGGGCATTGCTTCCCTGGAGAACAGACAGAGTGTGAGTGTGAGTGTGAGTGTGTGTGTGTGTGTCCACACATTTGAAGGAGGGAGTGTGTGTGTGTGTGTCTGACTGTGTGTGTGTGTGTGTGTGTCTGACTGTGTGTGTGTTCTCACCTTGTCATTGCCCTTGTAGTAAGAGACCCCCTGAGCGTATTGCTTGTTGAAGTCAAAGCCATGCTGCACCAGGAACTGCACTGACTGAGGCTCGATCACGTACTCCTCGGAGCAGAGCAACGTCAGGTTGTACACCTGCACCATGTACGTATCCGCTTCCTGAAAAACCACAGGGAAATCCATCAACTCATTCAATCAGCTCACGAGAGTCGATGTGATGGTCAAGCTGTGAGAATGTCGAAGTATATGCAGAGGTTGGACGGGGAATACCTTGTTGTCAAGTTTCTTATAGCAGGCGAAGCCCAGGGACAGGACTGAACGTGTCCGAGCTGCATTGCATATGGCTTTATAACGTTCCTCGATGCATCTGGGAGTGATATCATAAACACATCCAATGATCACTAGACATACACTTGTGATTGACACCTGAGATGTATAAAGCAAAGGACACTACAGTACATTCACAGAGCTGAAGTGACAGCCATTTCAATCAAGTTCAGGTTCCGAAGGGTAACAATTGATATTTAGACATTTCTGATTCAACTGGCAATAAATAAATAGCATCCAGGACTCACTCTGCCAGCAAAGCCTTCCGGGCTCCGAGACCACTCAACTCCTGAAACACAACAGGCACCAAATATGATCAGTACAGGCAGGTTTAGGCTACTACAGTACATCCACATCTTAAAAAGTCGTTTTTTAAGGTAATAGCAATGGCAATAACAAAACTTTTGTTCCAGTCACGTCCTAACACACCTGATTCACCTGGTCTTTGGCTCGGTAAAGGTTAATCAGTTGTGTTAGTGTTGGGGGTGGAAAAGGCCCGGCTACGCTGCCTCCGCAGGGCCAAGGTTTAAGAACATCGTGTACTCACGGTATCCAGTGCGATGAAGGAGGACGTTTGGATTGCAAGGACCATGGCAGGCCACAGCTCTTTAAAGTTGTCATTCTGCACATCAATGACCGGCACAACCATTGACGACGTCATATCTAGCAGATCGTTATGGATTGGAGTACAGTAGCAAACAGTGCAGTGCTTAAACTTCACAGAATGAGGAGCTAAGTTTTGCAGGACATTGGTGGCTGACTACCCAAATATTGAACCTCAAATGTATAAGTATAAGCAATGCACTATTCTTCGCATATGTCAGACTAACCTGATCCCTTTTCACTACGTAAGCTGGCTCTTTATTAAGGGGGAAATATGAAACTATTGGTCATTCATCGTAGGAGTCCATGCGTGCAGCTACTGACAACACTGTAAACATTCCAACGTGCTCTGCTTCGGGTCCTCTGACGTTACGTCACCGACGCATAAAGGACCTCACTGGGTGTTGATAGTGTTGCATGTCTAGAAATATAATACACATTTGTCTGTACCTCTCTGTAATGCTCTCTTCGGTTAGCCAATTCATGTAATTAAACATTGTTGGTAATTTGTATAATGTCTGTCCAAATAGTTGGTGATATTTCCCTGTTGAATACATATTTTCGGGAGGCGGTTGTGGTGGGCAGATCGTACTCATGACATCAGCACACCCAACCGTTGAGGGCAAGGGGCCATTTTGGCTCAAACAAAGTCGGAATTTCATTTCTTTGCAATTTGATAATGTTTTAACTTAAAACTAGCGAAACATATTTGGAAGCGACTGGGGTGCGATAGAATATCTTCCCATGAGTTTATTTTCCAACCTAGGTGACATTTCATTTAGTTTTGATTCGTTAGAGAAAGTGGAAAGTTGTGCTTGCCACAGCAGCCCCTGATAGCTGAGCTCTGCTGAGTAGTTGCAGCTAGCTCGCTACATTTAGCAGGATTAGAATGGGTGGGTGCTCCGCTCCTAATTGCTCGAACTCAACAACTATTGGGAAACAACTATTTCGTTTCCCAAAAGATCCCGTACGCAAGAGGAAATGGGTTGTAAACTGCCGGCGTGATTTTGTACCAACTCCTCATTCCAGACTGTGCCAGGCAAGTTTGTTAATCAGCTCCCAGAAAACATGTTTACATGTTGTCATGTGTTGTTGTTTGTCAACAATCGGAAGTTAAATTAAATTGGGTGTAATAAATATGCAATCAATTCCCGTTGCATGTCAGATCGAAAAGCTATGTGAATGAATCCTGCTCATTCTGTCTCCTCTCGTTCAGGACCATTTTGAGCAGAGTCAGTTTGAGGAGATCGCGAGGTCACCAGCAGGGGGAAAGAAGCTGAAGCCAAATGCTATTCCCACTCTGTTCAACGTGCGAGACCCACCCTATCCCATTGCCACCCCCCAGATATTGCTTCCACTGAAAGCAGAGCCTGGTTAGTAACCAAACAAACCTTTTGTGTTTTATTTCAACAATGATGCCATAATAGTACATGCTGGGTTGTGCTTGAATACAGAATGATTTGTTGTTTGAGGTGATGTAAATGAATGCGGATTGCAGTAATGGATTAAGTTGTGTGTCTTGTCTGTGTGTCTGTGATGAATAGTTGTGTTTATGTTCGTTCTGTCTTAGTGGAGAGGGACCTGAACGTCGGGGACCACGGCTACGCGCGGAGGCAGCCCCTGCTGGGCATGGAGGACGGGGACGTGGACGTAGACAAGGAGGATGAGCGCCCGTGTACACAGTGTCAGTGCTACAAGAAACAGCTGGAGCAGGAGATGCAACACACAGCCAGACTTCAGAAAGAGGTGCGTTGGTATATCACACAAACACACACACACACACACACACACACGCACACACTTTTTTTGCCTCATCATTCCCTGTGCAGTTCGATACAAAAAACAAGAATACTGTCTCTAGTCTAGTCCTGTGTTGTTGTTTTTTCTCCACAAAATGCAAATTTTGTCTTAAAATAACACCTGACCGTGTCTGCTGTCTCTCTCGTGCAGGCGGAGGAGATGAAGAAGCGGCTCTACAAACTGGACAAGATCGAGAAGGGCCTCCAGAACTTTCTATACGAGGACCAGATCCGGGCCCTGTCCCTGACCAAGCGCTCGCGGAGGGCCGTGTGGTCCCCGGAGACGGTCCTCAAGGCCCGCAAGATCCGCTGCGCGGTGGGCACCAAGGGCTACGAGTTCCTCCGGGAGATCGGCTACCCCCTGCCCTCCTACAGGACGTTGTGTAACCGCCTGGAGACCAAGATCATGGTGGCCACGGCCATGAGCTGTGAGGAGCTGGCGGAGCTGGGACTGGGCATCATGACCACGTGTGACAGCCCCGAGGGGGACGGAGAGCACGAAGAAGAGGAGCTCATCGGAGTGATGTCGTGATAGATGGAGCTTCCCTGACAGGCCCATGTTTAGGTTGGAATGTGTGTTTCAGTTTGGGATGACACACAGCGGGTGGAAGGACAATACATGGCCCAGAGACAGTTATTACCACGAAGGAAACAACATATGAAGGAGGTGTGGAAGTGTGGGATCATAGGGACGTTGGGGGTTGGGGTTGGTGTTCTTTGCTCTGGAGTTAGTTTATAATATCTCCCAGGATGGGTCCCTCACAGTATGCTGAAGGTTCTAGAATACGGTGCTTGTTTTATGAATGAAACCTAAGCTTCCTCAAAACAATGAAGAGCAGCAGTCATCTGCCTTGTGCTTGTGAGGCACAGCAAGATGTGGTAGTTATACAACACCAATACAATTTCCGCCACTGCAATTCAGAGCTGCTTGGTCGTCGTTTCAAAGCTGATATATTATATGATATTTGCTGTTCTGCAATATACCTCCTTTTTTTTTCTCTTTCAGCAGAGAATGCTTTACTAATGCAAGGGAACTGAAGAGCTCGAGACACCGTTTGCAGGTTTTTTGAGTTGCCCGTGTTGTCCACTTGGAAATATACAAAAGCAGATGACTTTAATATCTAATCAATTGTGGTGCAAATAGTTCAGTGGGGTTTGGAAAGGTCAGCATAGCCTTTTGCAGTGTTCTCCCCAGAATTACTCAAGCCAAAAATGCGCAAAACACACGTTAAAACACACGCTAAAACGCTGAATTCACATCACTTTCGTTTTTTAACAACGATGTCGTTGGCGATCAAAGATTACTCTTATCATTACCAAGTATATCGTTTCATTTGCCTTGAAATGTTTACATCGTGGCACCGCAAAGTTCACAGCGTGGCGCATCCTATGGGGAGAACCCTGCTCTTGGAATCCTGTGTTGCTCCCCACTGCTATATGTTGGGCTTAGTGAATTATGAATTCCAGAGCTATTGAGTTATATCCATAGACGGTATGAAACAGATGCCAGAATGTGCAGAAGCCCCCCCTAGTAGGAGGAACAGTTAGCTTTAGTTGTAGACCACACACTGAAGGTGCACTAGAAGGGGACCTAGCTGGCCACCTCCTGTCAAGCGTACCCCGTACAAAACAACGGTACTGTTTGAAAGAATAAAGAATTCTATGGAAAAGTAAGTGTGGTTTATTTTTGGTGTGATCAAGCATCCACCGTTTAAGGATTTGATAGTAGCCAAGATGGCTGAGGAAGTGGGCAGTGAGTGGGTCATCGCTTTCACTGGAGAATGCATTTACATTTACATTTACATTTACATTTACATTTACATTTCTGGCATTTAGCAGATGCCTTTATCCAAAGCAACTGACAAGAAATACATTTGAATGCCTTGGGAAGACTGAGGTGCATATTTGGGAATCTTAACTGTCCCTCCTAAAGGC
Source organism: Argentina silus (assembly GCF_951799395.1). Lineage (NCBI taxonomy): Eukaryota > Metazoa > Chordata > Actinopteri > Argentiniformes > Argentinidae > Argentina > Argentina silus. The sequence goes on along the minus strand of NC_139672.1, from coordinate 14,877,986 downwards.
CTCTTCATCCCCACTACCCCCCTGTGCAAGTGTGTGTGTGTATATGTATGTGTGTGTGTGTGTGTGTGTGTATATGTATATATATATATATATATATATATTGACATATTGTATTAGACAAAGAGAAAAATATGCACATCTAAATGATCAGGTGCAGGACAGAAGAACATGTCAAAGGAAAAAGGAATGTCCGCAACTCTGGAACGCTCCCATGGAGATTGAATTCAGACGCACAAACGGACACTGTTTTGATCCGAGTTGCATCTTTGTTTCCTTTGTGTAAGGCCGTCTGGTGATTAACATTGGTGTGTACGACGCTCCTGGGTGGAATGTGACCAGTCCAGAGAACCTACAGTACGCTCCTGTTCGTTTACTTTGCCCTGTACTTTGACCCAGCCTCAATCATTCAGGGGAGAAAGACCAACACTGTTTGTGTGCTGAGATTATTGAGAACATGCTTGTCGTAAAACAACAAGGTATTCGTTTCAAGTATTCGTTTGAGTTGAGATTGAGGCTGAAGGGAGTCTGTTGAGTGTGAATATACAGTTATTTGTGTCGTGTGGACATGCTGTGGAGAAGACAGGACAACTAGACAAGTGGTCAGAGGGAATCAGTAGAATGAGTTATTATTGATTATGGTGAATGATCGAAATGATTTATGATTTATGAATGATTCTGTCGACCTGCCATCCTTAGGGACATGGGCTGGTTGGCCACACGTTTGTTTTTCAACCCTGACCCACGTAGTAAACCTTACTCTACTGTGATCAATGACGCCCCTTGACACAATATAAACAAGGCGGCCTTCTCAAGTCTTTGGTTGGAGGTTACTTTAGCACACGTGTTTGATACCGTTCCTCATTCCATTCCATGCATTACAATGAGCCCGTCCTCCGATTTCTACCTCCCCTGATATATAACACAGGTGATTTAGGAGGAATTAGTTTATTTTTTAGGAGGAATTAGTTTTCACTGCTTCAAACTTGCCCACATTATTGTACAACCAAATATTAACCAGAGGCACACAGCGACAGATGGCGAACTAAAAGTGAATGTTTTTGGCTTAGTACGAACCACCTACTCACTTTATTGATCAGATGAGCAGGAGATGTTCCCTTCCCCCAGGCCATTGAGTTGTTTACCCAACCCCTTAACCCCCTGACAGATTGGCTCATCCATTTGTTTTTTGGGGGCTGTGCTTAGCTGAAATGAGGGCTTAAAAACAGCAGAAACCATGTCAGTGTCAAGCAGAAAGGAGGCCAACCCTGGACAGAGAGGTTAGTGATACCAGTTATCATTTATAATCATTACAGCACATGGGATGAATTTTTAGATAATTTTCAATAATTTCATAATGTATATCATGTGGCATTCATGTGCTCCTAAGTAGAGATCAGGGGAGGCTAGTGGAGGTAGAAATCGGAGGACGGGCTCATTCTAATGCATGGAACGGAATGAGGAACGGTATCAAACATTCTGTGCATTACAATGAGCCTGTCCTCAGATTTCTACCTCCACCAGCCTCCTTTTAATTTGGAACGAACTGTTGATACGATGGATGGAAGATGACCGTTCTGCTCTCTCCCGCTCCTGATCTGGGTGTGTTTTAGGTTGAGGATTGGAGGAGACCTACAGTGGCCCCGTAAACGAGAGGAGACATGCAGGGTCTCTGGACTCTGTGTCTGTCTGCTCTTCTGCCAGGGCTGTTATGGGCTTCCCCTCTGGTTGTGAAGGGGGAGGACAGCAACAGCACCTCCTGGATCTGCAAGCCTGCGCCACACTGGGAGATCAAAGGACTCGGAGCCCCGATGACGGCGCTCATGGGAAATGTAGTTGTCGTGGCTCTGCTGAAAGCCAGCTGACACTTCTGTCTCACACAGGCCACCAAGTAAGAGAAAGAATGAACAGTGCCACCTAGTGGTCAGTGGAATATTCTAAACTGTCCGAAAATATATATAATAAAAGAAATTACAATATCAGTGGAATATCGAAAATGTTAATTTGTTCTATTTCTAATCTAAGCGTCAAAATTCTATTGTACAGAAGAGAGAGAGAGAAAAACAGCATGTTGACATGTTGGCTTAATAATCCATGTCTCTGAGCAGAATCGGAGGCCTGCGTGACAGACTGCTCCGCAGCAACCTGACGGACGTGTCCTACCTCATCGTGAACGAGCGCGAGGCCAAGTCCAGAGCCATGTACTGGGAGCTGAAGAGGAGAGCGCCCCCTGGTGTCCCTGTGTACCAGCAGGCCCCGCTACAGGACGACGTCTGGGAGGCCCTGGATGGAGACAAGGATGACTTCCTAGTATACGACAGGTAGGAAGGAGGGAGGGTGGATGCTAAGTGGGATGCTTGGGAAGGCCGACTCTGACGTTGGTCACCCCATTGAACCTGAGGTTGAAAACGTTTAGGGTTAGGGATATAGGTAAGGGTTAAGGTTAGGGTGTAGGGTAAATAAAGTCTAGGGTTTAGGGTAGGGTCGTCCCAAGGATCCCACTTAGCATCTAGGGGAAGGACAGGGGACTCAGAATTCTGTCACTATTCTCAGAATTATACATATTACACATTGGTGCATACAAAGCCTGTCAGGTTTAAAGAACTAATGGAAATGTATTTTCTGGACTGATCTCTTTCATTTATTGTGGTGACTTCTCATTGATTTGACCATGTATCTTTCTCCCTTTCCCCCTCTCTTACTCCCCAATCTCCTCCTCTCCTCCTCTCCTTTTCCCTCTCCTCTCCTCTCCTCTCCTCTCCTCTCTTCCCCTCCTAGATGTGGGCGCCTGACATTCCACATAGTTCTTCCCTACAGCTTCCTCAACAACCCCTACATAGAGGCAGCCATCAGAGCCACTTACCACAGGGACATCTGTAACTGCACGGTGTGTCACACGCACACACACACACACACACACACACACACACACACACACACACACACACACCACCTATCACAAGGACATATGTAACTGCACACAGTGACTACACACACACACACACACACACACTCACTCATACAATAGATGTACATAGAGTGGATCTGACCTATAATCTCCTCCATGTACGCGTCTGCTGTGTTTTCTTTAACAGGTGGGCTAAAACTCCACCCTGTCAGCTGGACTGAACAGCACCCAGGTCCAGGAGACTCTGAGCACAGGGGTGAGTGTTAACACAACAGGCAGCATAGAGAAGACTACACTACCCACAGTCCTCACCGACCTGGCTCCAAGTGAAGGAGAGTCAGCAGATGCCATGTTGCCTGAGGATGGCAAAGCGTACATCTTCACCATCATCATCATCATCATCATCAGCATCAGCATCACCAGCATCAGCATCACAACAGCCAAAACCATGGGGTAGAGGCACAACTACAGGACTCCAATTAATATCATTTGTAGTTTGTTACCACAAGTTAGCATAGCATGTCATGATAACAGTTATGGTGGCTTGTACCAGTGACTAATTGCCACCAATGTCTAATCTATAAAGATGATTTCCTATATCTGGATAAACTGTTGATTGAACCTGGAAATATGAGCCAACTTCACAGTTAGTTCTACTGGACCGTAGGCTCTGGATAGACGCAGTGTCTCCCTCTACAGGTGGTTGGGTGACAGCGCGGTCCTCCTCTTCTTCTGCAGTTTATGAAGTCTGCAGTTCAAACCTCAGTCAGGTGTCTGCGGATGGATGTTCTGTGGAGGAGAGATGGACTGACAGTCACCTTAACTCACGCAGGGAAGAGTAGGACCTTCAAGGGTTACATGAGTCTCCAAGGTTGTGTGCCAGACTATTTACGAACGTGTACATCAGTGGAGGCTGCTGGAGGTAGAAATCGGAGGACGGTGTCATTCATTGTAATGCACGGAATGGTCCTCCGATTTCTACCTCCACCAGCCTCCACTGGTCTGAATGCACTGTGACATGTTATGTGCTATGAATGTAATAAAGAGATTAGACCAATAGTTTGTTTGGTCTTTCTCCTTGTGTTACACTTGAGCCCCAAGCATTGAAATAAATTCTGAGGACATTTTCATATAAGTCGTGGATGCTGTGAGGGGACTGAATAGAGTATTAGCATAGCAGCAAATACCGTTGACCTACAGTGAAGCTACACAAACACTCAGTTCTGTCCTATTTAACCTGAGAAAGGCATGAATTATGAATAGGCGAGGCCAGGTCAGTTATTTCACCTCCTGCACGCAAATTATAGTGATTTAGATTATCAATGAGGTTTATGATTTTAGAATTATCCGTATTCTGCTGTTGCTGTGTAGACATATTCATAAACATATTCATCATTCTTTATGCATATATTTCCTGTTTCCAAGGCTCCTATAGCCTATTAAAAGCCATGCCACACCACACGCCCACAGCAGGTGGGTTACTTTATAGGAGCCAAATTAACCCCCAAAAGCTGTGTTCTCTGAGCTCTAACTAGCTCCAACTGGCCCTATTAATACTTCCGGTCTCGCTTTTCGCCGTATTCGCGTCTTCAAAATAAAAGTGTGAGTTAAAACATGACTGGAAAGTGATGGGATCACGATATCCCTTTCTCCAATCCATTTCCAAATACCTCCTTCCGTTCCTTACCACCACAATCAGTTCTTCTCTCTATCCACAGAATCTGTCCCAGCCGTCTTTAAGACAGCCAGAGTTAAGCCTCTTCTCAAGAAACCAACTCTTGACCCGTCTGCTGTCCAAAACTACAGACCGGTATCTCTTCTCTCCTTCTTACCTAAAACCCTTGAACGTGCTGTCTCTAACCAACTGTCCAAACTGTCCATGAAAATCATGTTCAGCCTTTGATTTTTTTTTGTGTACCGTCCATAATGTGTTCCCTACGCAATTCAGAGGTGGCGCCTTTAGCTGTTACAGTAAAGGGTCAATAATTGTTCGTATGACATCGCTCATGGTTGACACTCAGTTGATATGGATACTAAAAGTGTTGTACAGTGGTAGTGAAAATCATATTTAGCCTTGGAAAATATTTTGCGTACAGTCCATTATGTGTCCGCTATACAGTGCAGCAAGGTTAAAGAAGAATTGCGAACCCTTAAAAACACAAATAACACATTGAGATGATTAAATGTTTATTCCCAGTTATAGTTACATATAATTTGTGGTTCCTTTATCCATATTTAGTATTTCTAAATGCTTCAACAAATTCAACGTGGGCGCTTTCATTTTGAATACATCTTCATTTACATAAAATTTGCATTGACCGGAAGTATGTGGGCGGAGTTCCAGTATTGGAGCTCAGAGAACAGAGAAACCGCGGAGGAGGAATTCAACTACAGTAGTTTGATTTAAATCTGATGGCATGGTGTTAAAACATCACCAGGGTTCATAATGGTTGTATATTTTAGTGGGCTCAAAGTAAGTGTTGTTCATCATGCCCTGTAGTCTGTTATTGTCATTTATTATAGTTTGTTTTATTGACATGTTATAGCCTATGTTTTGTTATTTGTATCTTATTTTTGACTTTCATTATAGTGCAACACCTACAATGTTAGTTGAACGTTTTATATAAGCCTGTGTATTTTTTCTTTGAATCAGTATCGGTCGCCTAATTGTAGCCCGTTGTAATAGTAGTAACCGATCTCTTCGGTGTCTAAGGTCAGGTTGAATAAGTGTGGTTATGGAGGGGATTTTCTTAATCCTCTTGGCTCTAGAAGATAAACTACTATTACGCTTATCCAGCAGGCCAAACAAAATGCAGGCATAGGTCACTCTTCGGTCAGCGCATCATTTGTAGTCAGAGCGTTTTGTAATTTTGCGTCCCCCCTCTTACAGCTTTTGCACGTTAGGTGGCAGCACTTTCTCGCCCATAGAAATGTCTGTCTTTGTGGCAAATGAAGTGGAGAACTTTTGCGGTTGCAAATAGGGAGACATTGTGGTTCGTCCACCATTTTTAATACTCAGCAACTCTTTTGTACATTCTGATTTCACAATATCGTTCACTCGGTACACAAATGGCCACAACGTGGCAGAAGATCCAAATCTTCTCCCAATGGATTCTAAGGTAATTATTTATATCCATCACTGTATAATTCACTCAAGCTCTAACTGTTATACACAAATAATATATATATACATTGAAGTACACAAAACCTACTCGTAATCAAATATTCTTGAATGATATGACAACCAACGAATTGGTTGACTGCTGGTCTACTCCCCTTTGCCAATCACATGCATCTTCCTGTGCTACCTGCTCCTCATATGGGCGGGGCCTAAGCTGATGGAACACAGGCAGCCAATCAACCTCAAGTCTGTCCTCATCGTCTAAATTCACCATGGTCTACCTGTCCGCCTGCGTGATCTATGAGGTTCTGAGACATGGTCTGTCTGTCCGCCTGCATGATCTATGAGGTTCTGAGACATGGTCTACCTGTCCGCCTGCATGATCTATGAGGTTCTGAGACATGGTCTGTCTGTCCGCCTGCATGATCTATGAGGTTCTGAGACATGGTCTACCTGTCCGCCTGCATGATCTATGAGGTTCTGAGACATGGTCTACCTGTCCCCCTACATCAGGGGCCTCAAACTCGCGGCCCGCGGGACTATATTTTGTGCCCCCCTTCTTGACATGAAAGTTTAGTGTTCGTGCGGCCCGCGCGTTTTTCTCACACGCGCCTTTTCGCCGAGTCGTTGCCCTGGGCGACCATAGCTCAGGCTCGCGACAGCTTCCGGTGGTGTTCGTTGACAAGTTAGCCAACGCGAATTAGCAACGTTAGCCACTTGGTTGAAACGTGATTCCGGAAATCTAGATCACTTTATTTATGAATGTGAAAGGTATAAACACCTGAGAGAGAACACGATTGATACATTTAATAATGATAAGAAAAACGAAGTGCTCAAAAAAGCTATGAACAATGATAAAGTTTTCAAAGTACAGGTCCAAACTTACTGATGAGCGTCTTCAAGCCGTACTTAGGGTCTCAGTTGCTTCCTCCCTCAAGACGAATGTGGCTCAGCTGTGTAAGAGGAAGCGTAGGTAAGAGAAGCCTATGTTCTGAATTGTTATTAATAAAGATTGAGAAGATTGGATCAGTTGTACTTTTTTTTGGAATACTTGAAACCCTTTTTTTGTGGAATACTTGATGCGGCCCAGCCTCACCCAGACTCTACCTCCAGCGGCCCCCAGGTAAGTGAGATGGTCTACCTGTCCCCCTACATGTCCTACGAGGTCCTGAGACATGGTCTACCTGTCCCCCTACATGTCCTACGAGGTCCTGAGACATGGTCTACCTGTCCCCCTACATGTCCTACGAGGTCCTGAGACATGGTCTACCTGTCCCCCTACATGTCCTACGAGGTCCTGAGACATGGTCTACCTGTCCCCCTACATGTCCTACGAGGTCCTGAGACATGGTCTACCTGTCCCCCTACATGTCCTACGAGGTCCTGAGACATGGTCTACCTGTCCCCCTACATGTCCTACGAGGTCCTGAGACATGGTCTACCTGTCCCCCTACATGTCCTACGAGGTCCTGAGACATGGTCTACCTGTCCCCCTACATGTCCTACGAGGTCCTGAGACATGGTCTACCTGTCCCCCTACATGTCCTACGAGGTCCTGAGACATGGTCTACCTGTCCCCCTACATGTCCTACGAGGTCCTGAGACATGGTCTACCTGTCCCCCTACATGTCCTACGAGGTCCTGAGACATGGTCTACCTGTCCCCCTACATGTCCTACGAGGTCCTGAGACATGGTCCACCTGTCCCCCTACATGTCCTACGAGGTCCTGAGACATGGTCCACCTGTCCCCCTACATGTTCTACGAGGTCCTGAGACTTGGTCTACCTGTCCCCCTACATGTTCTACGAGGTCCTGAGACATGGTCTACCTGTCCCCCTACATGTCCTACGAGGTCCTGAGACATGGTCTACCTGTCCCCCTACATGTCCTACGAGGTCCTGAGACATGGTCTACCTGTCCCCCTACATGTTCTACGAGGTCCTGAGACATGGTCTACCTAAGACAGACTGGACAACTCCCTTGGCTTTTCCATTGACTTTTATTACCCATAAATGTAATATTGTCTTTCACTGAGTGCCACCCAGTGAAAGGTTAGCTTAAGCAGAAATATATACAGTATATAAATACAGCTTATTATTATACTGTATTATTCATGTTGTAAACAGAAGCCGACAGTCTGGTGTCTGTCATCATCTTTCAGTTATTCTCAGATTCTGTTCTTGTTGGATGTGCATACTCCAGAACTGGAATAACAATAACTATGTCAATATTTATGGTGCATATTATCTTCTTATAGCACTATATTAGAATTAGAATCAGAATCAGAATAAGAATTCTATTTGCACATACAGGAGATTGACTTGGTGAGGTTCAAAACATAAATATATCAAACATAGAAAACAATAGCAAATTTACAAAATAAAAAAAATAAAAAATAAAAAAGTCCCAGAGTCAGTGAGAGGCAGGGAGCTTGTTTGTGAGCCCCACTGGCATGGGGAAGAAACTGTTCAGGTGGCGCGAGGTTTTGGTCTTGATTGACCGGAACCTTTTGTTGGATGGACGTCTAGAGTGCACTTTACTAGTAACTTCATCTACTGAATATGTAATCAACGAGGAACAGTTAATAGGCTTGTCCTGTGAATATGAGTGTGTTTTTAATGCCTTCCTCTGTCTCTCCCAGTTCACAGCTTCCTCCTCGTTGGCCAACTACAGTTAGCTGTGTCAGCCGGTGGACTATGGTGATAACCCGCTGGCAACCACGGTAACTAAGTCTGCCTATTGTCATGGCAATACGCTGCTATTGTCTAATGGCAGTTATACAGCTAGTTAATGATCCTCTCTCGTAACAGTATGTCTGATCCAGCGGGGGCTGATGGAGGTAGACACCGGAGGAGGGGCTCATTGTAATGCATGGAATTGATACCATTCCTCTTTCCATTCCACGCATTACATTGAGCCCGTCCTCCGATTTCTGCCTCCACGCAGTTCTACAGTTAGTTAACGATCTTCTGACGACAGAGTACGTCTGATCCTTCCTTTCTCACTGATCAGTTCGTTAGGCTACGTTTTAATGAAACGTGTGAAACCGGTAAACTGGGGTATTACAGGAAAGACACTGGTGTCCATGTGAACAGACATAAGCCTACTGTTGAAATGTATCTGGTCTTTGTGGTCGACAGATGGCTGAAGTCTGCTGGTGGTTCTACTTCTCCAAAGTCATAGAACTCAGTGACGCAGTGAGTACATCCACAGGGGATTGAACCTTGGTTGTCTGCATGTTACAACGCTGTTTTAGCCTGCCAACTGGTGGGCCAGGGGTCAGGTACGTGCCGGGGGGGAGGGGGGGGGGGGCGTCAGGGTAAGGGCTGTCTCGTACACGTCACCAACAACTGAAATATGGTTTTGTTTATTGTTTACCTGTTAAATGAAACTGTGTGACCAAATGACAGACAACAGAAACTACCTTTAGAGGAAATCTCTTCTGGGAATAAACTGGGTGAATAGTACACGCTTTGTGTGTGTGTGTGTGTGTGTGTGTGTGTGTGTGTACGTGTGTACGTGTGTACGTGTGTGTGTGTGTGTGTGTGTGTGTGTGTGTTCTCCCCAGCCTCATAGGCCTGATCAACTCTCTCGTACACGTGGTAACGTGGTCCCTTTAACCCCTCCGCGTCTCCCAGTGCTCCCCACTAATTAACCCAGTCATCCAACTGGTCAATGGAAGACCAGTTAACAGCCTTAGTCCTGGGGGGAGGGGGGGGGGGGGGGGGGATAATGAGCATCAGAGCATTACTAACCCCTCCCCCCGAACCCCCCTAATAACCCTTCTATCCCCCCAACGCTCCTAACCCCCTTAACCCCTTCTAACCCGGGCTAACCCTGGGCCTTAGGTTACAGAGCCCATCTGGGAAGAGTGGATTACTGTTGTAACGAGACAATGGAAACGGCACCATATGTATTTAGCGTTAGTTCTGCTGACGCATAGCTGACTGGTTAGTCTGCTGATTAAGGCTCTGATTAGGTTTTTTTTTTTTTGTCTCTGTTTGAGGTTTTTGAAAGACCGCACAATCTTTCCGATCAGACATGGTATTATCTGCAGAGCCACATAAGGTGGAACCGAAGTATCTAAACTTTCTTGCTTTTAGTGATGGAAAGGGAAGGTAGAGCAGTTGGTTTGTTTAGGAGAGCGGTTGGTTTTCCTGACCCTCTTTGTCTTGTCCTCCTCCTCCAGCTCCAGTTCGTCCTGTTGACGGTCCACAGCTCCTACAACGTGTTCTCTTTTTTTTTTTTTATATATTTTTAGGGCATTTCTGCTTTATTGGGACAGAGACAGTAGAGATTGACAGGAATCATGGGTGAGAGAGAGGAGGGATGACATGCAAGACATGTCGAAGGTCGGAATCGAACCAGGAACCTTGCGATTACGTGGTAAGCGCATTAGTGTGCTACGCCACCAAGCGCCCCCTACAACGTGTTCTCTGGCTGTGACCTCCCTGACTCCATGAACGTGATGGTGTTCTCCTACGCCCCGCCCCCTCAGTCTCAGAGCCCTCTTCAGTAACTTCTACTACCAGAGCTACCTTGACCCATGACCCCGACTGGGGAAAAGAGGAGAGGCAATGATGGATGGATGGCCAGTTACGTATGTTGTTGACATGTGATACGTGTGTAAACCAAAGACGTTGTCTTTTTAAATGCTTGGTGTGTTGATGTTATGTTTTGGTGAAGCAGGTCTTTACTGAAGCTAAGTGACTCTTAAGTCTGTTTCTACCTCGTCTCTAGACTGTGTGAGGTAACGCACACACACAGGCACGCACACACACACACAGGCACGCACACACACGCACGCACGCACGCACACACACACACACACACACACACACACACACAGGCACGCACACACACACACACACACACACACAGGCACGCACACACACACACGCACGCACGCACACACACACACACACACACACACACACACACACAGGCACGCACGCACACACACACACACACACACACACATACACAATATATCGCTCTCTCTCTCCCCTGCACACACACACCCGTCTCCCATTCCCTCCCCTCCCCCTCCCGGTGGTCATTAAGGATGAAGTCCCAGCCCCGCTCTGGCGACTCTGCCAAATTGAAATAAAGCCGAGCGCGCCTCCTGCTCTTCTCTCCACTTACTTATCTAATCTCCCTCGGTGACACTCCATTTGTCTTTGGAGTCATTGGCTGGGAAGGAGCCAATAGCCAGTCAGCTGGGCGGCCTAGTAGTAAGCCCCCCCACCCTCTCTCTGTGTTCCGTAGGGAGTCCCATTGACTCCTGCACCCCACTTCACTCCCATCCATCCCCTATCCTCCCCCCCCCCCCCCCTCCCTCCCTCCCTCCCTCCCTCCCCTCCCCTCCACCCTGCCCATCCCCCTGACAGGCACCATTTACACACCAGTCCATCAGGCCAGGGGCCCAAGATCAGGGCTCATCAATTAGCTCCAGTTCCCTGAAACAGTCAGGCCACCATTTTAAAAGCACACACACACACACATATACACACACACACACACACACACACACACACACACACACACACACACACACACACACACACAGACACACACACACACACACACACGTAGCCTACTCCTGCAGGTCAGGTTCCTCTTTTATTATTGTTGACATTTCATTCATTTTTAACTCAATATTGTCCTCAAGGGTTGTGAGTGGAGAGCCTCCTGCCTCTCAGCTCAACCCCTTGGTTATAATATGTCTGTGTGTCTTTCCACCATCCAGGGCTTGGAAGGGTTTTCCAGCTTGTGTATACTTGTTTATTCTCTGGGTTGTGGTCAGCTGCCTTGGGGTGGAACATGTCAAGTGATGCCTGGTAGTAGGATCCCCAACGACTGACCATTCTAGAACGACTGATCATTCTCATTCTAGAACGGCCGACTATTCTAGAACGACTGACCATTCTAGAAGCTCTGGAATGACGGACTATTCTAGTATTCCATCGCGGGGCATAACTCCCCCCATTCATAAGCATTGGGACATGACGTAGCCTCGGGCCTATAGCCCGAGCCTTGCCTCAGAAAGCATTCACACAAGACTGCTGTGTGGGACACCGTGCCAGCTGTCTGTTTAAAGAGCAGTTTCATATTCAGCCAGCACAATCGTCCGGGCACCGTGACGTCACAGTGACACGTGTCACCGCCGGGGACAGAGGGGGGCTTTGTTGCCATAATTGTCTCTCTCTTTGATACAGCTGTGTAGAGTTGCAGGCCCATATGCTGCTGGCAAGCTCATTGCTCTCTCTCACTCTCTCTATCTATCTATCTATCTATCTATCTATCTATCTGTCTATCTGTCTCTCTCTCTGTTTATTCCTCTCTCTCTCCCTCTCTTACCCTCTCTCTCCCTCCCTCTCTCACTCACTCACTCTCTCTATCTATCTATCTCTCCCTCCCTCCCTCCCTCCCTCTCCCTCTCCCCCTCTCTCTGCTAGTATGAGTGTCACAGCTCATATCCTCCCCAGATTGCCAAGAGAACATTTGGGGACATGTGTGTCACTTCAGTCGGCCTCACATTGCTGCTCCTGGGACGTGTAGGACAGCAGAGACGGTTGCGACGAGCCGTATTGCTGTCAGTCTATATCCCCGCCGTTTGTAACGGAGGTGGTTTGGAACCTTGCCTGGAGACCTCTAAAGACGCGTGTCAGCTCCCAATGCTGATGCATAGGCTTTAGCTCAGCGGGCTAACACAGTCTTGTGGCGCAGAGGAGACCTCGGTTCGAACCCGGTTGCCCACCTATACAAGACCACAGGCTCACGTCTGTGGCTTTGACGAACATCTCCACTCCAGAATATGCTGTCTCCCTTTTCCACCGTCACATTGATTGTATCTATGCAGAATAACACACAGACTTGACATGAATGCCAGATTGATAAACAGCACTGTTTCCCCAACCCCCTCTCCTATTATAACCAGAGGACAAACGAATGCTCCTGAGGCCTGTCACGTATCCTGACAAGACAAGATGTCCTCCCGGTCGAGGACTTGTCTGTTAAGGCAAGGGTCTGAGAGACAGGAACGGGGGGGGATAGAGGGATGCGCTGGTTCTGATTGAAGCCGGTGCCGGTCTGAGACAGCTGATTTACTGTATCTGTCTCCTCAATGTCTGCTGTAATAAACAGCTGCCAGGTTGCTGGGAGTTGCAGTTAAATGTCATTCCTCCCCTGAGACGCCCGATGAAGGCCATTCTTTAATGCCACTGTCACTTTAAGTATCCGCGCCTCACGTCCCTCAGCTGTGGACGTTTGATAAGGGGAACTGAAAGGGGGATGAAA
>NC_139672.1:14814660-14837160 GCF_951799395.1 Argentina silus | reverse complement strand
GTTTTATCACACTAACCGAGTGGGAGGCGGCAGGGGGAAAGCTAAGCCATCACCATAACACGAGCTGAGCTGCCGACTAAAAGATTCATAGTGCCAATCTGAGCCTTGGGAAAGTAAAAAAAAAAAAAAAAAAACGAAAAGAAAAAAAACAGCCTGTAACTCTTCACAAAAACCTGTCTGCTCCCACCCACCCTCCGTGACAAGTTTTTATATTATTCAAGGTTTTTTTTGGAGAAGAAGAAGTGCACCTGTGAGAGTTCTCAAGGACATCTAGCTACTCAGAGCTTTTCATCACTGACACCGATGAATAATAATATCCAGACTTTCACTGTTTTATGTAGAATATTTATGGAACCGTTCCATGCGACAGGAGGGAGAGACTGAAAAATACAATAGGGCATGTGGCCAAAAGTTAGATAGGTTACTGGCACGGACATTGCTTACCAATAGCCTGCCTGAGTTGTTTTTTCAAAGAACAAAGTGAACTTCTCAGATGAAAGTCTTTACCTCAGTGTATGCAGCAGACCCACTAGCCCCAAGGATATCCAGCGGTTGTTACCATGTATGTCTATGGTTGTTACTCAGGTATAGGCCTATCGTAAGGCTGCCTAAGTGTGGCCTGTGGTCATACAATACCAGTGTCTGCACAGTCTGTATAGTATTGAGGTGAATGAACCATACACTGGATCGACGGCCTTGTGCATGTTTGTGAATGAGGTTGGACTGGCCGCAGCTAAACGGGTATTCAGGCGATGCGTATTTGCTAGTTTGGAAACATTGACATGCATTTAAGGCGTAATTGGTGTGAATTTAATTTGCAAGTCGCTGCCATTGTAATTCCCCTCGGCAAACGATTGTTATCAGAGTAGGCCTTTTACCGCGTAAAATATGCATAGGCCGACTAGGCCTACACCTTTTATTGTGTCTGGAAGCCGAGGGAAGAACTACTTTTCCGAATCGAATTTTTTTTTTAAGAATCATGTCATGTTACTTTCTGAATATATTTTTTTGAGCAATGATTGACTTATATTGTGAATTTTAGTTGACAATGTGTGTCAAGGTTGAACTTGAGGTGTGATCGTTGCAGACTACACACACACACACACACACACACACACACACACACACACACACACACACACACACACAGTGCAGCAGCATTACCATGCGATTGGGGAGTGTTTGTTATTGGTGGTGACGTATAAATCCCCCTTCCACCCCCACCTCTCTCCCTCCCGTTGCGCGGAGGCTCGTTTGTGCAATTCCGAGGCTGGTCGATCGTCCTCAGTGTTTATCCGGTCGTCATGGCGGAGGGACGTGGAGAGCTACCGCCGCTTCATCTATCTTTACCCCCGGCCAGCAAGCGACCGTGCTTGCGCCCCGCTCCCCGAGGGCCGGGCCCGGGGCCTGGTCCGGGTTTCTCGAACTCTCGGTTTCGCAGTCCGGAATCTTTGTTGGACTGCGCCGCGAAGGCTGTAGCGGAGAAATGGGCCTTCGAGAGGGTGGAAGAGCGCTTCGAGCGGATTCCGGAGCCAGTGCAGCGCCGTATAGTTTACTGGTCCTTTCCGAGGAACGAAAGGGAAATATGTATGTATTCGTCGTTTCAGTGCCGCGTCGCCGGCGAGGAGGGTCCGGCGGTGGGCACGGGGGCTCCCGCTGGATCCGGGGCCGTCCCTGGAGGGGTTACGAATACAACGGTCAACGCCGGGGCAGGGGGCACGGGAGACGGACTGCCTTTCCGCAGGGGCATCCGGCTATTGGAGACTGGTTGTGTCGAGAGTGTCTTACAAGTCGGTAAGTGGAGCAAACGCAAACATTTTTTGCCCCTATGTCCTTCACCCGAGGATTTTCGTTCACAGACGGCTACGCTGGCTTTTTGGAAGTATATAAGTTTTCTCATACCGTGAAAAGTATGAAAACATTATCCACGGTGGAGGAATGTAACCATAAGCCAACATAAATGTGGTTCACATCGAAATAAGTGAACAGTATCTCCTACATTCGCTTTACAAATTCAGTTGGCTAGGCTACGCTGTTTCAAGTGGGCAGCGAGGCTACGGTCGGTGCCTTGATGTGTATCCGCTGCTGTTTAAACATTAAAGGGCTGTCAGTTGAGTAGCCTTTTGTAGCCGCTTTATTACATTGTAACATGTTTTTGTTTTTTTTGCGCTTTTACGCATACATTGTGAAACACAAAGCAACATGTTCATAACCTCTAAAGCATTGACTCGCTTTTATATAAGGCTATAGTCGATTGAGTCGACCCAGCTATTCGCTGGCAACAATCAGCACTTTTTTCCCCTCGTCGAGAGCTATAGAGGCTACCCTTTCCGTGCTCCGAGGGGGGGAAACATACGCGCATACAATAGATCTCCACTAACGGCAGTTTTTATGTTTATTCTGTGTCGTTGAAGTCGATTTTATGTAGTTATTTGTGATGGAAGGTAGCTTGTGCGCGGGACAAAGGCGGTTATTGGGTCTCTTATTTTAATTAAGCCAACGTAAGCCGCTTTGATCCAAAGCCTATATCTTTTGTTTATTTGCGCGTTGGGCAAGACAAAGGACGGGTAGCCTCTGTAATTTGAAAAATATTTTCGCATGTAACCGCCACGATTTGGTAGCAAGTTTGGAAGTATTTAAGTAACCGGGTCCCTTTTCAATTCACTAAATCATATTTGTGCTGGGAAGCAGGACATTTGTCTTAGGGTAGCCCCCATTGCTACACAATAGCTTTCCAGTTGAGATGATCGATATCCGTCTCGCATTTCCAAGGCGATCTTGCAGAATAAATATCCACCACCGAGGGCTATTTTAAACAAAGGGACATTTCACACGCACTACCCTTCCCAGAAATATCGTTACATTTTATTCTACTTCCACTATTTCACCGTAGCACGGTTATCATTTACAATTGATTGATTTCAAAGCAATGGGCGATGTAAATCGCACTTATGTGTGGGGCCACATGCGGTTTATATTGTGGGGACTAGAAGAGGGGAAACCGTTTTAAAAGGTCTATTATTGGTTAGCCAGTCTCCCGCTGTGACCTTTTTGGAAATTCGGTTATTTTAATGTTATTTACGTCGAATATATTATCCTACATCTTGACGCGCAAAACAAGTTATACTTGTATAACTTCTTTCATGCGTTAACATTAGCTACGAAGTAATTACCTATTTTTAAACCTCTGAAATTATGTAATATGATCAAAGGCATAATAAAATCAGTGAAATGATGAAAGATTATTCGTCCAAAAGGACATTAACCCCTTTCCTAGCCCTCGCAATGTATGAACTTAGACGTGGTCAGTGGTCACCGTTCTCTGTAATAATGTGAGCATGTGGGGGGGAAAAAACTATGGGCAGAGTAGAGTGGTTCGTTGCTCTGTTGTAATAAATACGATGTGCCTTGAAGGAAACCGTTCCTCTTCTCTTCTGTCAGTGAAACACGCCAGTTCCTTCAAGGGTTGTCTTGTTAATGTACAGGTTAAATGTTAATGTACAGCTCCCAGTCGTTGCTTCAAATGTAAACTTTCCTAGTGGTGGGGTCCTTTGGAGCCTATTCATTGGTCAGGAGTGGGTGTTTGTGTTTACGGGTCCCCCTCTGCCCGTTTCCTCCCTCCTCCCATTAGATTGATTGGTATTGGATGAATGTTTACCTGTTAGGGTCTGAAGGTGTCAGGCTTTGTGTTTTACTCATTTGACAGGCTCTTTGTAGGGTGTGCTGTTTCATAATGGTATGAAGTCTAAACTAGTTTACTTGGCTTTCCGAGGCTTGTCTGTCTGAGACTGGCCGTCGTCATTGGGCTTTACCTAAAGCTGCCAATTAGGTGAAGCATGTCAACTTCAGGAAACACAATCAATTTCTGGTTTTGGCTTTTCGAGTCGAGAGCTGACAAACCAGGCCTAGCCCTTTCTCCCTCCCACTTCTTCCTGGTTGGATAGAGAAGACAGGACAGAGCACACACACACACACCTCTGTGATCACCTACACGGCTCCTCTTACCTGCCTGCCGGTTCTTTGAGACGTTAAGCCAACTGTCAGGAGCCCAGAACAGGAGCAGACCTGTTGCCAGTCCTCTGGCCTCGTTGCATCATGCCTGGCTGGCCTGCCTCCATGTCTTCCTTCTTTCTCACCTGTCATGTCAACCACAAGGTGCAACCACAAGGCCAGAAGCCCTTACTCTGCTGTTTCTGCTGTTTGTATTTGAGTCACGTACCTGCGTATATAGTACCAGCGTATATAGTACCTGTGTGGATATGTAGGCCTCATTTGTATTGTGTGTTTGTCTTCGACTGTTCTCTGGTGTAAGAATAGTAAGCGAACAGTGGATTAAAAGTGTGCGATAAGATATTTTTGAATAGTTCTCTGTAGTGCAGATGATTGATGGTGAATATATATATATATATATATATATATATATATACATAAATAAAAAATATATATATAATATATATTTTGGCTTTGCTACATGCCTTTGTCTGGCATGTTTAGCTGTGGTATCATTGGTTGAACACATGTGAGTGTCATCACATTGGCCCAAGCTGTTTATAATCTACTCATGGGTTTTAGTCATAATTAGAATAATCAAAGCTAGTTGTGTGTGTGTGTGTGTAATCCCCCCCCCCCCTCCACACACACATGCCTAGCAGGCCCCTGCCCCCCACGCCAGAGTCTTCTAAAGTCCTCAGAGAGTAGAGGAGCCTCCAGCTTTTAGTCAGGCTTCAGGATTATTGGGTCATGCTTTGTTACCCAGCTGTAGAAAAAACCCTTGTTCACAGAAGGGGGAGGTGGGGTGTGTGTGTTGGGGTGTGTGTGTGTGTGTGGGGGGGGGTTATAGCATGGCTCCTTGCATAAATCCGTAATAGCCCCCCCCCACCCCCCTTTGAAGCTTCAGTGACTTCGACTGTAGAGTAAGAAGTTATATAGGATTATGCCTTGACAACTTAGTCTTAGTTGACTTAAGCTAACAGTTTCTAAGTCGACTATCTCTTGACTTAAAACTCTAGTGACAAGTTCTGTGTTTTTTTTTTCTCTCTCTCCTGTGATCTGGGGGCCTCTCTCTGGTTGTGAAAGAGGAAGTGACTTCACAAGTTAGCCAGACCCCTCCTCCTCCTCCTCCTCCTCCTCCTTCCTCCCTTCCCTCCCAATACTCCCCCAGCAATGACTCAAACAACCATCATCTCCTCTCGGCTGTTGTGCTACAGAGCGTAATGGGCCAAGTGGGATCAAGTCTTTGTTTTTTCCATTTTGACATCTCATTTTTAATGCCTGGGTTTTTTGGAAGGCATTTTTAGGCTGTTTATGTGGGTTTCTTTAGAAATGAGACGTGGTAAAGAAACTAGCTGTGTTTTACATGACTTCATGCTGCTTTCTTAAGTCTGAGGGTGAGTTAAACACATGTTGGAACAATTTCTATGATTTACTCCACGCGAGGCTGGTGGAGGTAGAAATCGGAGGACGGGTTCGTCCTAACGCGTGGCATGGAAATCACGTGTTTGATACACCGCTCCTCATTCCATTCCACGCGTTACATTGAGCCCGTCCTCCGATTTCTACCTCCGCCAGCCTCGACTGATTTTAGTCATGTGTCGTAAGCACACGTCGCCTCGGTGTGCCCGCCTCATGCCTCCACCAGTGCGCGTGTCCTGTATCTGGTCCCAAAAGCACTGAGCATATTTCACTTGTGTGAAATTGGAGGATCTTCAAGAGAAATATTGCGCCAAATATTAATTTGTTTCTCCTCGACTGCGTCGCCACGTACTCGAGCCTAGATTTTATTACCCTCTTTTGTCCCCCCCCCCCGGACGTCCGTGTCATTTTAAGTCTTTGTAATGCGGGGTACATCTTATTCAAGAACAACACGGGTTTAACAAGGGACCCGCTAATTCTCTCCCATCGTTCACCGCCCAGACAGACAATATTTAATCAAGGTAATTAATTCCTTGCCTGCGAGTCTCAAAGAAAAATCAGTAAAACAAATCTTCTATTTTCACTTATTAGAGCGCCCAGGTTTTGAAGGACACGGCCATTAACAGGCGATTCTCTGTCTTTATCAAAGGAGGGAAATGAGTTTGGTCAGCAGGGGAGGGTTGGGGGGGGGGCGGGGGGAGGGGGGCTTAAGTTTGTAAAAGCTTTTAATCAGTGCTGTGAATTTTTTTTCTTCTTCCATCTGATAGAACAAGGTGAACACACACACACACTCTACCCTCGCAATGCTGCTGGGAAGTTAAACACACACACACACACACACCTATCGTCATTTTGTACTTAGATAATAACAAAGGTAGGTGTGTGTGTATAATGGTGATCCTTCTGATAGCCAAGGAAAACTAAATGTGGCTCTCATTTTGGGGGATCAGTGTGTGTGTGTGCGTGCGCGCATGCGTGCGTGCGTGCGTGCATCCTGTGTGTGTGTCCTGTGTATGTTCTGAAACTCAAGAGCTGAACCCTATAGGGTTACTGTGTAAGCCGAGGAACTTCCCCTCCCACGTGCCCAACGCATGCAACGGCAGCACCGCATTCCAGCGTCTGCATGCACAGTGAGCATGCATGGCCCATGCGGCCGCTGCTGCAGCGGTGTACCAGCGTGTATAATGGTACTCAACCCCGGGCGCCGGCGTTGGCTTTGATGTGTCGGCAGCATCTGGGAAAGGGCCGTCGTCTGCCTGACTGATTATTGACACTGATTATCACCTGACGTCTCTCTGATCGCACAGGCTTTTGTTCTTTTTGAAGTTCAATAACAACGGGTGAACGGATGAATGTTTCGCAGCCTTGGGATTCGGTAACCGTCCCAAGTACTGGTGATCAATAGTGAGTGGCCTTGCTCCCCCACGACCCCTTTACACACACACACACACACACACACACACACACACACACACACACACACACACCTTGCTTTTGATGCCCCACCGCCAGATACCCTACCCTGTCTGCATCAGCACATGTTTTACAGACTCTGTACTCGTGTGAGGGTCTAGTACAGTAGCTACAGTAGTGTGTGTGTGTGTGTGTGTGTGTGTGTTTGGGAGCAGCAGGTTCGTTCGACTGTATCTCCATGTTGATTGGCTAGTCCCCGTCGAGGAGCAGCCAACCAGGGTCCAGGTGTCCTCTCTCTCATACCGGCTGTGTGTTGGTTCATGTGCAGCAGCACCAGTCTCACCTCCACCACCACCACCTCTTATCAGGGCATTAAAAGAGCTAACAACCTGTAGCTATGGCCTTACACACACACACACACACACACGTGCGAAGACACACACACACACACACACTGCTGTAGTGTTGTAGGTGTAGATTGTACACGTCTGGCTTCTGTCCATGTCTGTGTCACTATCAGCTGAGCGGGGAGGGGAGGGGAGGGGAGAAGGGAAGGGAAGGGAAGGAGAAGAGAGAACGGTGCTAGACTGGAACGAGGAGAGGAGTCGTTGTCGTCCCCCCTCCCTCCCTCCCTCCCTCCCCGACCAGACAGGCCTATTATGGCCTCATTTGGATGTAATTGCCTAACAAATGCAAAGAAACACCAGGGGCTTACACAAAGGCCAGAGTCGGGAAGGCAAATCTGACGAGGGAAGGGAAAATAGGAAGACAGAGGCAGTTGGACTGCACCACTGTTACGGAGAGGAGGGGAGACCGATCCATATCGGCTATTCAAGCAAAGTCCCAAACGCCCTGTTCTTTGAATGTGGTCGTACCATCTAGAGACTCTAGGCTAGAGCGGTGTGTTTAGCAACTCCGGGCGGCACTTTTGGTTTGCTCCAGCACTAACACGGCGGCTTGGTTGAACCGGTTGGCTCTTGAAGAAGAGTTGGGGTAAATGTGTTGGTCTCATGCTGGGCTGCAACATAAATGTGCACAGTAGATCTCTGGGTCCTCTTCAGGAGGACTGAACCCCAGAGAAGCTGTAACCCTAAACTGGGGAGAGCAGTGGTGAAACCCAGCCACAAAACACCCAGCCAGCCCCTCTCTCTCTCTCTCTCTCTCTTTCTCTCTCTCTCTCTGCCTCCCTCTCTTTCTCTCTCTCTCTCTGCCTCCCTCTCTTTCTCTCTCTCTCTCTCTGCCTCCCTCTCTCTCTCTGTCTCTCTCTCTCTCTCTCTCTCTCTCTCTCTCTCTCTCTCTGCCTCCCTCTCTCTCTCTGTCTCTCTCTCTCTCTCTCTCTCTCTCTCTCTCTCTCTCTCTCTGCCTCCCTCTCTCTCTCTGTCTCTCTCTCTCTCTCTCTCTCTCTGCCTCCCTCCCATACAAGTCTTTTATCCAGCTGAGGCTTTGTGAGCTGGGAGACATTAGTGAGCAGTTCACATGGAAACTACATTTCCCTTGACTGGACTGCAGAGGAGCATAATGTGTATTGAAGAAGGGGTCAAATGTCTGGCCAGAGGGTAGAAGACAGAGAGAGGGGGGGAGTGAGAGAGAGAGAGACCTTGATGGGGCTATGTCTGGGGCTATGTCTGCAAAGTGTGAAACAGAAACACAATGCAGATGTCTACTAAACCAGACTAAGTCTTCATCTTCTTCTTCTTCTTCTTCTTCTTCTACTTGCCTAACCCAGTTTTCCTTATTTATTGGTAGTTTTATTCTTCAAGGTCTTTGACTTAATTGTTTTATTGACTCAAAAACCCATTTCCCCATACTTAAGCGTATTGAATTAAATTGCTTTAATCTGTTCTGCTTTCTTCAAATATTGACCATTGCCAGTTGAATAGGACTGAAAGAAAGCAGAGCTCTCGAGTTGTGTTGACGAATTCTGCTATTATACTTCTGTACCATGGCCCTCCCGAGCCGAGGCCGCTGGAGGTAGAAATCGGAGGACGGGGGGGGGGGGGGGGGGGCTCATTGTAATGCATGGAACGGAATGAGGAACGGTATCAAACGTTCGTCATTCCGTTCCATGCATGATGGAACGGAATGACAGTGGCCTCCCCCTGATCATCGGCCACCAAGTTGGAGGCTTGGTCGCGACGGCACACCTTTATGATCAAAAGCACTTGATGCTCATTTGTCTGTCTGAGCCGCGCTGATTAGATTTAGTCCAGATTTAGCTCAACAGCAGCGTTCCGTCTCATTGAGATATCCTGACTGATTGGATTAGGAGCTTCGGGGCTAGTTTCCTTACTGGAAGCCGAGGTAAAGCTCCAGGAGACAGACAGACAGTACAGTAATGGCCGCCCCATATAATTGATCAACTATGTCATTTCCTTTTGTACTTTGACTGCTGTAGAAAGAGAGGAGGAGAGAGGGAGGGAGGGAGGGAGGGTGGGTGGGTGGGAGGGAGAGATTGCGAGATGAGCATCAAGGATTTTCTTGGAGCCAATTAGATTTGACCTTTTCACTCTTTGTCCATTAGAGTGTCTGGCTGACCGTGGCTGTAGTCTTTGTTGTGGTCGTGTGTGTGTGTGTGTGTGTGTGTGTGTGTGTGTGTGTGTGTGTGTGTTTACAAAACAGAAAATGTCAATGTCACAGACCCTAGTTAGCGACTACAGTGACTAGGGCCTTTTCACGGCGGCCAGGCAGATTCACCCCAGGTCCTGGCAAGAGCAGAGGCAAGCAAGGCTATTTGTAGTGATTTGGAACACATTTAGATCAGAGACTGTGTGTGTGTGTGTGTGTGTGTGTGAGAGTCTGAGAGAGTTATAGAGAATAAATGGACAATGTGTAATATACACTGTATATGTAGACGTGTGTGTGTGTTTTACGGGTGCTGAACTGCTATTTCCCCAGCCTGGAGGGACTCCATCTAGGCCTGGGTCATGGTTATGGTTATTCAAAGCAGTTCAAACAAGGTCCCCCGCTTTTTTTTTAAACCATGAACAAATGGTGGTCCATATGAAATATTGATATGGTCCTCGAGCGAAGCCCTGTTCTTGGAGACAGATCAGAATGGTGTCAGGGAGGGGGCGGGGGGAGGGGGCAGCCTTCTAAGGCTCTTCTAATGACTGAACACAATCCAAATACCAAATGGCCCACTGAGTTTCACTCTCTCTCTCTCTCATGCTTCTTATGTCTCTTTCTCTCTCTCTCTCCACCTTCTCTCTCCCTCTCTCCTCTCCTCTCCTCCCTCTCTCCTCCCTCTCTCCTGTCTACTTGGGGGCTAATGACAGCTCTGGTCTCCCCCTGCAGTGGCGGGGCTGATACGGCCCATTAGGCCCTTGGTCCTCCCAGGCAGGCAGCTGAATGAGCAGATGACTGCAGGAAAAGGGGGGGATGAGGGAGGAGTGGAGGGAGGAGGGACTAAAAGGCAGATATGTAAGGCAGAGTAAATAACCAACCTGTCACCCCCCCCCCCCCCCCCCCCCATGCGCACACACACCAGACACACGCACACACCCACCAGCAGTGCTCTCCGCAGAGAGAGAGAGAGAGAGAGCCCCCTCATTAGACTAAAGTCACTCTCTGACACCCCTGGAGAGAGGGAAGGAGGGAGGGAGAGAGGGAGAGAGCAAAGGGAAGGAGGGGGAGGGGGGCAGTGCAAGTGCAGCAGCAGGCATGCTATCATGCAGAGAGAGGGGACAGGACAGGACAGGACAGGACAGCCTCCCTACGGCCACCCACCCACCCACCCACCCTATAACATGATTAATGTGGTCAACACCCGCCCGCAGGGCAGTGTCTGGTCTGGACTCAGGACCCCTCACTCTCTCATTCACAGGCCCTCTAACCCCCCCCCCCCCACACACACACACACACACCCCATCCCCTCCGCTCCCAAACAATGGTCCAGACACGACACACACAGTCTGGAAATGTAATTCAACATGGCCTCCCCAGCGAACACACAGGGCGCTGAAAGTCACTGGCTCACACTCCCATAAACTACAGTACACACTGCCCTGCATACTTCACTGGCTCAGCTGACTACTGGAGATGAAAGCACGCACACACACACGCACACACACACACACACACACACACACACACACACACACATTTCCTCTTCCTGTTGGAATGCTGGGATGAAACCAAACCACAAGGAATGGCTCTGTAAGCTGTATTCACACACACACACACGCACGTACCAAACACACACATACACACACACACACACACACATACACACACACACGTCTCCATACGAATTTAACACAGGATTTACACCGCGTCAGCCCAGAAGTCACATGACTTCTGTGTGTGTGTGGTGGGGGGGGGGACAAAACCCTGAATAGACCCAGGCAGTGGCCCTGGTGATGGCCAGAGGTGGGGGTGTGTGTGTGTGTGTGTGTGTGTGTGTGTGTGTTTGAATGGAGGGATTCTAGTAGTGGTCATGGTGTAACAGGATCAGGGTGCTGCCCTTGGAGTGGCCATTGTTGGGGCTGTAGGCTGCAGTGTTAGTCCACACACACACACACACACACACACACACACACACACACACACTCACTCTACCGAGGAGAGAAGTATCACGATAAGCAGTAACTTCACATTCCGGAGCCAGTTCATGAGCACGGCTGCTCCTTTCAATCTTCTGATCATCACCATGGATATAACCGTGTGTGCGTGTGTGTGTGTGTGTGTGTGTGTCCATCCCCGTGGCAGTGAGGGGTGCAGCGGAGGCTGGGCTACTGCTACTGGTCAATCGTTAAACCAGTCCTCCAGAGGCGGATTTTGAAATATGGATTTTCGAAGGGTTAATAACGACCATTAGTAGTTCTACATGCAGCGGTAGAAACGTTTGAACAATTAGGTCACGCGGGCCGCCGGGATCGATGGTTTCCGTGCGAGGCTGGGTTTGTGTTTTGTGTTTTTAGGCGTTGTACTAGTTTTAATGGAGGTGGTTTTCAGGGGAGGCTGGCGGTGGTAGAAATCGGAGGACGGGGGCTCGTTGTAACGCACGGAACGGAATGAGGAACGGCGTGCGCGCGTTTGTATGACAACGAGCCCCCGTCCTCCGATTTCTACCTCCGCCACCCTGTACGTATATGAATACATATAACACTAGTGAGATACACTCCTTGCTACATTAAAATGTGTGACGAGGAACCTTAACCTTGAGACCTCTTGCCTAGGCTTCAGCTCAGCGGGCTATGGGGGTGTTGCGGTTCGAATCCTGCCGGTTACAGGAGTAGCGGTAGTGGTCTGACAGTGTCGGCGCGGTGCGCTCGAGGGTACAAAAGAAGCGATCCCTATTCTCAGACGTCTTATCTAAAGCCGGCTGCTCCTCTATCTGGTCATGCTTTACCAGAGTGTGTCTCTGTCTTCAACACAGTAGCCATCTCCCCAAACTCTTGATTTTAAATTCAAATTTTCACCTACTTAATAATATTCGCCTCCGAAAAGTGGGAGAGAGAGAGAGGGAGAGAGGGAGAGGGAGCGGTGTGCTAAGCACTTTTTCTGCTGCCGCAGCAGAAAGGCAAGCTGTGTGTGTGTGTGTATGTGTGTGTGTGTCTGAAAAGTGTAAATCAGTGTTGCGCCTTATCTCCGGGATGAAAAGCGCCTGCAACAATAGGATTAGAGCACAACGGATAAAGGGAGCAATTAAACACTATCTTATGTGACTTTCCTCCGAAAAGGTGCTTTTTATATCGCTAGTTTCCCTTCCGGAAGGTCTCCCAGATCATCCTCAGGCCTAGTGGTGCTAATGTTACTGGGATTATGACAGGTGTGTGTGTGTGTGTGTGTGTGTGTGTGTGTGTCTAGGTGTGTGTGTGTGTGTGTGTGACAGGTAGACATGTGAAGAGAAAGGGAGAATGTGAATGTGAGCAAAGTCTGTCTGCAGCAATCATCCTGCCTTTGTCTGTCATGCTGTGAAGGCCAGAGCAGAGCCTCAAATGCCAGGCGTGTGTGTGTGTACGCATGCTTACGTGGGGGTGTGTGTATGTGTGTGTGTGTGTGTGTTATTTGTCCTCGTGAAACTTTCCCTTTAGAAAGACGGAATACAGAAGGCTTCATTTCCATGGCAGTGTGTTGAAGGAGCCAATCTTGGGCTGGATCGAGGCTCCGCCACCGTACACAATTTGTTTTCATCAGCAGTAAATGGTGGATAATCCTCCCCACACAAAGGCAGGCTAATGAAAGGCTGCGGAGGCTGTGGCCTTGCTCATCAGCACACAACTGAGCCCTGCTGGAAACAGAACAGGTGTCCTCCACACACACACACACACACACACACACACACACACACACACACACACACACACAGGTGTGAGCACACACGCACACACACACACACACACACACGGGTGCGAACACACACATGCACGCACACACACACACTCACTCACTGTGAGTCTGAAAACCCATTTAAAGGAATATTCATGACTGCTGCCGTTCATCGTTTTTCATCTCTTGATTCTGGGGGCCGTGGAAAGGGAGAGAGGGAGAGAGAGAAAGGAAGGGAGGGAAAGGAAAGGAAGAAGAAAGGAAAGGAAAGGAAGGAGAAAAAAGAGAAGCGTCAGCAAGTAAATCACTGTGTGATTGAAGAGGCCTTTCCTGGATAATTCTGTTTGATTGGAGACTGAGGCTCTCATTACAACCCCAGTTCAGCCACACTGGGGGAGAGAGAGAGAGGGGGAGAGAGAGAGAAAGAGAGGGGGAGAGAGGGGCCTCTGTTCCACGGTGGCTCCCCTTCCCTCCCCACTGGCTGCTTTTGAGGGCTCCCTCTCTCTCTCTCTCTATCTTTATCTGGCTCTCTCTCTCTCTCTCTCTCTCTCTATCTCTCTCACCGCGCCTCGCTTATCTGGCTGCCTTAACTCTCCCTCACCAGACTTCAGTGTTCTCTCTCTCTCTCTCTCTCTCTCTCTCTCTCTCTCTCTCTCTCTCTCTCTCTCTCTCTCTCTCTCTCTCCCTCCTACTCTCCTCTCCCCCCCCCTCCTTTGTCCATCACAGCTGGACTCATGACATTAGATCTAGCAGGAAAGCACTTGTTTCTGCTTTCAGAGAACTCATATGTGATTTAGTGTATTTTAGACGTGGCCTTAAACGATGCGGGGTTTACAGAGTTAGTGACGCTTGCAACGGAAGCCGTACTCGTATAGAACACTCGAGCGTTTGGGCGCTTCCTCTACGGTCTGTGTGTGGTTGTACTATCTAGAGCTCTTTTGACGCATAATACAATTCTCGACATCCGAAACGATGCATAACAGGTCTGTTTAACCCGTTGGTTCGGTCTCCTGTTGGTTGGGTCCTGTGAGCAGAGGGTCGTGTCTGTACGCGCTGGGACGCAGTCGTCCTCCACCGACACGGCCGGGCCTCCAGGCTGCACCGGGCCACATGCAATAACCGCCGCAGTCTGCTCTTTGAAAGGCTAAAGGTGTGCCTCGGTGCGAGGGCTGTAACGCACACCTGGAACAAAAGCTGCTCTGCTGGGAACTCCCCCAGGGCAGCGCCGGGCTAACTGGGGTCACTGGTGCTTGGTGGTGGTGGGGGTTGGTGGTGGGAAACAAACCGCGATCATCAGCCGGCCTCCTCAAGCGTCCGGCCTCAACCTCTTCCTCCCCGCTAAGTTGTCAAGTGTGCGTAAATCGACCAGCCTAAACGCCTAGCTGGTTGCGCTACGTAGCTTAGCCTTTTTCTCAGTGGCTTTAGCGAGTTGCTCGTAACCGCACGGTGAAATAGAAGAGTGGCTTTTGTCTGTTGCTAGGCTAGTCTTTAGCTGTCTCTCTTTCTACCTCTTTTCTTTTCTCTCTCCCTCTCCCTCCCTCCCTCCCTCCTTCATTCTCCTATTCCCCATGGTCTTTGTCACGTCTGGGGAGTTTAGGGGGTTTCCCCCCCCCCCCCCGTCTCCCTGTTCTCCCTAGGGTCCTCCTGACGTCCCAGGGAGTTTAACTCCACTCAAATGGCCGCCGCACATGTGTCATAAACACTCCCTCGGCTTTGAAGTCAGCGTAGCCCCCGACAATGGTCGCCTGCCTTCTCGGTTTCCCTTCAGTCTGAGAACCTTAGAGGTCTTCTTTGTATAGTTACCCAGCAAGCCCTTTGTGGCCCCTAACTTCAAAGTATTAGCATAGCTACAGTCGCTATGCTAGTGTTTCCTTCTAATGTAGCTAACTTCAATGGTGCTAAACATAACAGTGGACATTCAACCCCCCGGGCCTCCGTTTACCAGTTGACCATTTGATAATGGTAGTTACAAAGCTATTCATCCCAACAAGGTATGAACTCGAGAGTCTTGTCATTGAGTTGGGGAGAAAGCTAATGTTGTTGTTTTTTTGGTTGGGTGGGGGGAATGACTGTTGTGGATTTCTTTGTGGACTGGACTGGTCTTTTAAACAGCAAAGCTAGAGTGCAATACCACTGTTGTCCTCAAGAGCTCTGAGGAATTTGTCTTGTTTTTTTTTGTGTGTTTCTTCTTCTTGGTGATTTGAGAAAGAAAGAAAGAAAGAAACAAAAAAACCCTCTCATCAGATCCTTCTATTAATATCAGCAGTGCCTCCCCCCTCCCCCCCTTCCCCCTCTCCATCCCACCTCTCCCCCCCCCCCCCCCCTTCCTCTGCCTACATTATTAACAAGGCCCTCTCCCTCATTAGGGTGGATGGGGCTGCTCTTCAGGGTATTTGTTCAGGTAACTTCTCTGATTAGCATATCTGATGGATCTGGCTCCATACGCTGATTAAACCCTCCCCCGTCCCCCCGGGCAACCTGAAAGGGAAGCACTGCACCAATCAGAGTCAGTGCTACAACTCAGTGTGGCGGCTAAGTTGCTGAGGTAGCTCCTGTGACTTCTGTTTGACACCGGCTCGAGGCTCGAGGCTACAGTTAACGGCCAGCTCCACCCCAGCCCCAGCCTTAACCTTAGCCCCCCAGCCTCCAGCCCCAACTGTAGCCCAGCTCCAGCCCCAACCCCAGCCCCTGCCCTTGTCCTTTACCCCCCCTCCCCAGCTCTAACCCAGCCTCAGTCTTAGCCCTTGCCTCCAGCCCTAACACTAGCTCTAGCCCCAACCCCTGCCCCTGCCCTAGTCCTTTACTCCCCTCCCCAGCCTCCAACCCCAGCCTCCAGCCCCAGCCCCAGCCCCCAGCCCTAGGCCCCCTCAGCCCCCACCCTGGCCTGCTTCCCTTCTGTGGAGAAGCTGGCTTTTGGTTAATTCATTAATTCATTTATTATTAGTGTGTGTAGGCCATAACAGGATTAGTGTGCTTAGCATCTAGGAGGCACGGTGGAGAGAGTCCCCCCCTCCCCTCCCCTCCCACTGTCCCACTGTAAGTCTAGCTCCTGCATGGAGACAATGGTTTGGCATTAGAGTGTGTGTGCGTGTGCGTGCAGATGTGTGTGTGCATGTGTGTGCTCGGGTGTGTATGTGTCCTCGGGTGTGTATGTGTCCTCGGTGTGTGTGCAGATGTGTGTTCCGGTGTGTGTGTGTGGTGTGTGTGTGTGTGTGTGTGTGTGTGTGTGTGTGTGTGTGTGTGTGGGAGCCAGATGGGAGCAGCTCTGCTAACCAGGAGCCCAGCAGCCCTCGTCCTTCCTTCCTGCAGGAGAGTGGGAGGAGGCTGGGAGGAGGCTGGGAGGAGGCTGGCCTTTTCTCTCTGGCCTGCCGCCAACCCCTCCACAAGGCTGCCATGCAGACGCTCACCGCCTGCCGCGGACAACTCCGAATAGTGTGCGTGCACTAGGTGTGTGTATATACTGTATGTGTGTGTGTACGTACGTGTGTGTGTGTGTGTGTGTGTGTGTGTGTGCTCGTGCGTGTGTGTGTGTGTGTGTGTGTTTTGCACAGAATATGGTTTTATGTTCTCACACAGTCCAGACTGGGGAATGGTCTGTGCACCCAAGCAGTAATTGTACATCACCTGGAGGGTGATTTCCAGTGGCTGGGATTAGGCCTTTTATCTTTTTATCCATTGTGTAAACCTCCTAGTTACAGGGCCATTGTAAAGGCCAAGGTGCTCAAGGGCACAACGGTAATCCTTCTACAATAGAACATGTCGACGCCTGTCAGAGTCCAGCGCTCTCGGTCTGACCATTAATCACACACTGGCTGGTGAGGTGTGTGTGTGTGTGTGTGTGCATTCATGTGTCTTCTATACAAATATCTGGCAGATCTAGGTCTGTGTGCCGCTGGCCAGGTCTGGCAGGCAGCTGCAGACCAGGAGCCCTCTGTGATCGGCTGGCCAGGCCTGGCAGTCGCAGGCAGCTGCAGAATAGGAGGCCCCCTGTGGGTTTGATGTCAGCACATCTGATATGTCAGGTCAGGCAGGGCAGGTACCGCAGAGGCTTGGCTAATGATACCCAGCCCAGCAACCCCTACTGCAGGCTAAGCTAAAGCTAACAAAGCCCTGTCCAACCACTGCACTGCAGAGGCTAGGCTAGGCTAATGCTAACAAAGCCATGTCCAACCACTGCACTGCAGAGGCTAGGCTAGGCTAACGCTAACCAAGCCCTGTCCAACCACTGCACTGCAGAGGCTAGGCTAGGCTAACCAAGCCCAGTCCAACCACTGCACTGCAGAGGCTAGGCTAATGATGCCCTGTCCGGCTACCTCCTATTTCCTTGTTAGCAGCCAATTAATGGCGCAGGCTGCAGTACCTTGTTAGTGGGGTGTTGAGGGAGCTGCCATCCGTGGTGTCTGATGCAGGAGCTGACCTTTGCGGTAACGAGTTGACCCCGTTGCCAGAGCATTGTGTTGCGTTGCCAGGTGGATTAGACAAGTGGACACACCTTCGTACTGGAGGTTTTTCCTCAAGGCGAAGGGGAACGGGAGTCTGCATTGTGATGTAAGGTTAATTACAGAAGTGTGTGTGTGTGTCTTTGATATCTATTCCAGTCCTGCTTCTCCACCACCCCCCCCCCCCCCCCCCACATGACACACACCCTGATGGCCCTCCCTGTACATGCGGGCAGGGTAAGCTGATCCTAGCTCCATGCCTCCCCCCCACCCCCCAGTGCCAGCGCCGTGCCCCCGATGTTCCTCTCTGTAGAGGGAGGGGTGTTACTGCCTGTCGCTCCCCCGGCCCACCAGAGACCTGGCCTTGTTACCCTCCCCTATCCTCACAGGGGTAATTGAATTGCCCCTTTGCTCTCAGATAGAAGACGGGGTTAGTTTGTTGCCTTCTGTCCCTTTCTCTCTTTCCTTGCCCTGCCCCTCTCTCCATTTCTCCCTCTCTCTCTCCCTCTCTCTCTCTTTACTTAACTTTTCTCTTTTTTCTTCTTCTTCCAATTGTAATACTGGCGCTTGGCTCAGTGCCCAGTTTCGTCCATTGATGTCTTTCTCCCCCCCCTCCTCCTCCCTCCCTCCCTCCCTCCCTCCTCCTTCCCTCCCTCCCTCCTTCTCTCCCTCCCTCTGTTTCAGTGAAGTCCAAACTCTCCTCTCACTGTTGCTGTGGCGAGAGAGGCAGCATGACTCCCTGGAATGCTAGCATGCACATTCCGACACACACACACACACACACACACACACACACACACACACACACACACACACAGAGTGCCCTGCCAGCCTTGTGGGTCATTGTGTTTGGCACGTGGCCCTGCTGGGCAGGGGGGGTGTCCCACCACCCAACGTGTGTGTGTGTGTGTGTAGCCCCCCTGACTGACTCCTGCCTTGGCAGACAACTCCTGCTGAGCAGAGAGCCTCTCTCTCCTCAGTGTGTGTGTGTGTGTGTCTGTAGTCAGGCTAAAGTGATAGACAGTTGTCGTAGCGACACAGCCTATCATTCCCTACTCTGGGGCGCTGCGGAGAGAGAGAGGCACTGGAGAAAGATGAAACAAGCACTAACCCCACCCCTCTTCACTGTGTGTGTGTGTGTATGTGTGGGTGGGGGGGGGGGCTCCAATACCTCCCTTCAACCCCCCCACCCCACCCCACCCCCTTCTCTCCCTCCCAAATTCCATGTATTTTCCCCCATGAGGCAATTATTTTGAGAAATTCCAGACTTTTTAATCACGTTCTGGGATCAGTCTTTTCTCCCTCATTTCAAGTAGTACTAACCTGCCCCCACCCCCCCTCCTCTCCTCCCCTCTCCTTCCCTCTCCTTCCCTCTCCTTCCCTCTCCTCCCCTCTCCTTCCCTCTCCTCCCCTCTCCTTCCCTCTCCTTCCCTCTCCTCCCCTCTCCTTCCCTCTCCTTCCCTCTCCTTCCCTCTCCTCCCCTCTCCTTCCCTCTCCTTCCCTCTCCTCCCCTCTCCTTCCCTCTCCTCCCCTCTCCTTCCCTCTCCTCCCCTCTCCTCCCCTCTCCTTCCCTCTCCTTCCCTCTCCTCCCCTCTCCTTCCCTCTCCTCCCCTCTCCTTCCCTCTCCTCCCCTCTCCTTCCCTCTCCTTCCCTCTCCTCCCCTCTCCTTCCCTCTCCTCCCCTCTCCTTCCCTCTCCTTCCCTCTCCTTCCCTCTCCTGGCTCCAGACTCTGCATGCTGCAGCCAAACCCTTATGACTAGCCTAGCTATCGGTGTCTCACCAGGCATACTTGCATAGATCAAGACAATGCTAGCTAGTCATAGTTTGGTTGGCTTAAAAGTGTGTGTGTCTGTGTGTGTGTGCGCGTGTGTGCATATGCGTGTGTGCATATGCGTGTGTGTGTGTGTGTGTGTGTGTGTAGCCAGTCAGTCTCCCATGGTGATATGATGTATCAGCCAAGCCCTGTGACTAGTCCGTCCATTGTTGCTCTGCCATACATGTCCGTCTCCCGTGGCGATGTGTCTGAGCTCACAGACACCGGTGGCGAAGGTTGGGCTTCCTGGCTCTCACCCCCGCAGCAGAGAGGGAGAGAGAGAGAGAGAGGGAGGGAGGGAGGGAGAGAGAGAAAATGGGGGGTTTCACAATCCTCTAGCTGCTACACTCAGACCGTCCACATTCCTGGGCATGGCGTCAGACCCTTAGAGTGTGTGTGTGTGTGTGTGTGTGTGTGTGTGTGTGTGTGTGTGTGTGTGTGTGTGTGAGGGGAGCCAAGGTAGGTTAGTGTGGGTTGGAGTGGCCTGCGTGTCCTTACTGGAAGCTCTGGGCTGAGGTTCGAGACGGGAGACCAAGGGCTGCTTCTTCCTCTCCTGCCTCATAACCTTTTACTTCAGCTGCACTGCTGCGAAGACACACACACACACACACACACACACACACACACACACAGAAAAGAGAAAGATGAACCCAGTGACACACAGATAGGCCCATCCTCTCTGCCTGTAGCAGCTAGAGAGAGTTCCTGGGAAGGCAAGGTGTGTCATCATGTAGGCAGGTATCATTCACTTAAAAGTTCATTAAACTCTTAATTGCCTGCAGCAGCAGAGAGTCTGGAGTCCGGGGGTCCGTTGCTCCAACATCAGGAGGACCCGTCCTCCCTCCCTGTAGCAGTCTGGGGTCCTGGGGTTTTAGGCACCTGGGGTTTTAGGGGTTTTAGGCACCATTGGTTGGGACCATCCTCCCCTTCCTGTCACAGCTCAGTCTGTGGGCCTGGGGTCCATTGAAGCAGAGAGTCTGGGGGTCCTGGGGTCTGTTGAAGCAGAGAGTCTGGGGTCCGTTGAAGCAGAGAGTCTGGGGGTCCTGGGGTCTGTTGAAGCAGAGAATCTGGGGGTCCTGGGGTCCATCGCACCAGTAGCTAGAGTTTGTTGTTCCTGGAGTCCATTGAAGCAGAGAGTCTGGGGGTCCTGGGTCTGTTGAAGTAGAGAGTCTGGGGTCCGTTGAAGCAGAGAATCTGGGGTCCTGGGGTCCGTTGAAGCAGAGAGTCTGGGGGTCCTGGGGTCTGTTGAAGCAGAGAATCTGGGGTCCTGGGGTCCGTTGAAGCAGAGAGTCTGTGGTCCTGAGGTCAGTTGCACCAGTAGCTGTGTTTGTTGTTCTTGGACGGTCCTGAGTTTGTCTGTAGGCTGCCAGGGCCTGCTGCACCACCCTGTAATCACAGAGAAGAGGGGGAGGCGGAACTCTACACTTTCTAATAGGAGGGGAGAGAGGAGGGGGTGAGGGGAGATGGAGGGAAGAGAGGGGGGAGAGCAGAGGGAGAGAGAGAGGAGGGGGTGGGGGGGGCAGGGGAGACGGCCACTAGCCAACAACCAAACTCTCTTTCTCTCCCTTCCGTCCTCTCATCCACCATCCGGGGGGGGCAACAAAGACAACTCCTCTGGAACCAAAAAAAACCTCACTAGGACTACTCCTCCGCAAACGTTCCTGGAACGCTGGCCCTCCGGGAACGGGGCGTTCCCCAGTACCTGGAGAGCAGCGGCGGTGTGTTACCCAGGGATCTGACCCCAAGGACGGCCACTCGGGCGGCGGGCCGAGCCAAGGCGGACCACCGGCCAGCTGGCACCTGCCCACACTTTGTTTTAACACACTCAGTATTCAGACCCCCCCCCACCCCCCACTGTTGTTAGCTAGCCTCTCTCGTTCTAGTTCTCTCTCTCTTTCTCTCTCGCTCTCTGTGTCGCCAACGACCTTGGCATTAGAGAGAGAGAGGGGGAGGGAGTGAGGTGAAGACAGAGAGAGGTGGAGAGGGAGAGAGAGAGAGAGAGGTGAAGAGGGAGAGGTGAAGAGAGAGAGGTGAAGAGAGGGAGAGAGAGAGAGAGGTGAAGAGAGAGAGGGAGAGGGAGAGAGAGGTGTGAATAACCCTGTTGTTTAAGCCACACAGGTGAGTTAATGGTTCCGCTGAACTGTGTTCCTGTTGTCGGTCCTCCGAATTATGTCACTTTCCCCTTCACCTTCGCTACCACTTCTTCCATTCAGTGTGATTGCTACGGGTCTTACGCAAAGAGAGAGAGAGAGAGAGAGAGAGAGAGAAAATCAAGAGAGAACTTCCCCGTCCGTCTGATTAGCCTATTCAGCGTAGAGGAGGGCTCCGGAAGAAAATCGTGAGGAGACGATTGGCCCCTCCGCCCCCGTCTCCTCGCTGACCTCTCCTAGGTGAGCGCGTGGAGCGTGAACCGCGGCGTTGAATATGAATATTCACGCCCGCGTCCCCCCCCGGTGACCGAAGCGGTGTTTTTAAATCTACATAATTTGTCTTTTAAGTGGCTTTCGGGCGGCTTCACCCCTCTCCAGAAACAAGGAGCCGTACTTGTTAATCAGACTCTCTTTGTGAGAGACGCCGCGGGCGGCCGTCCAGAAGCTACTCAGACGCGCTCGGACCCGCCGAGCCAAAGGCCGGTTTTTAAAAGCACTCGTATCAATGTCCATTCTCCTGGAGTGGAGCTGCAATGAGAGACGTTTGAGGAGTGCGGAGGGAAAGATGTGTGTTGGAGGTGGGGAGGGGGGGGGGGGCGATAAAGAATGGAAGAGGTGTGTTGGGGGGGGGGACGCACTGCGAGGCACACAGTGCACACTTTAATTAGTCATAAAAAGCACTTTGTAAGAGTTCTGGTCTTGGTGTAATGATTGTACGTGCGTGTGCGCGCGCAGCGCGTGTGTGTGGCAGATCTCTCTGCAATGCAGTATGACACACTGCACTTGGATTTCCCCCCTAGCCCGGGCATGTTTGTACTGCACCATTGTCCCATAGGATCCAGGGTTGTAAAGACCTTGCATCATTGTTGGTTTAGCCTTAAGTTGTCTTTCTCCACGGGCCTATCTGACCTATTGTCTTTGGGGGGGTGGGCCTATCAATACAGGCAGCAAAGCCTGATGTGTAGTGAATACACCCCCCCTCCCCCATCCCCCCATCCCCATC
>NC_139672.1:14804660-14809660 GCF_951799395.1 Argentina silus | reverse complement strand
TAGGGAAATCACAAATGAATCAATCAGTCCTTTATCAGATCAGCCGCATGGCCAGGCCCTGCCTGCCTGCCTCTGTGTGTGTGTGTGTGTGTGTGTGTGTGTGTGTGAGGCTGTGAGGCTGAATGCTATGTGTGGAGATAGATAGATGGGATGGGTGGGACAGGATGGGGGGGGGCAGGGGTGTTGTGTTAACCTTCTAGTTGCTGGAACAGATGGAAGATAGGCTGGGGTGGGAGGGGGGGCTGTGGATGGGGCTTGGGTGAGCTAGGCTTGAGAGGAGTTGGCTAAGTTGGGGGGTGGGGGGGGTGGAGTACGCTGGGGCTTGGCTGGAGCTGGGAGAGGTGGGGGCTGGACCGGGGCTTCGATGTGATTGGTTGCGGTGGAGGGGGCTGGGGCAGGAGCTGTACTAGGGCTGGGTGCTGGGGTTGGGGGTTTGGGGCTAGGGGCTGAGGGCTGTACTTGGGCTGGGGTAGGCTGGGGACTGGGGGCTGTACTAGAGCTGGGTGCTGGGGTTGGGGGCTGAGGGCTGTACTTGGGCTGGGGTAGGCTGTGGCTGGGGGCTGTACTTGGGCTGGGGTTTGGGGCTGGGGGCTGAGGGCTGTACTTGAGCTGGGGTAGGCTGTGGCTGAGAGCTGGGAGCTGGGGGCTGGGGTAGGCTGTGGCTGGGGGCTGGGGCTGGGAGCTGGGGGCTGGGGTAGGCTGGGGCTGTGGCTGAGAGCTGGGAGCTGGGGCTGGGGGCTGGGGCTGGGGCTGGGGCTGGGGCTGGGGCTGGGGCTGTCTAGGTAATGGGAGGGTTAAGAGGGAGGGGGTGTTGTGTGCGTGCTGAGTTGGCCCAGCGCCTGGCTGTTTGGTCCCCAGCCATAAACGGCTCCAGCTCAGCTTCCATGGCTGATTAGAGGTTAATGGTTTTAGAGCGGGGAGGGACTGCTGTCTGATTGGCTGGCGGGGGCCCGTGTGGGCGGGGGGCTGGAGGAGTGGCAGATGGTGGCGCAGACCAGACCCGGCGAGGTGAGGGAGTGGAGCAGTGAGCGACGGAGGGAGGGAGAGAATGAGGGGGTTCTCTCCTCTCCTCTCTTTTCCCCTCCCCTCAACCTCTCCTCTCGTCTCCTCATCCTCTTCTCTTCTCTTCTCTCCTTCCCTCCCCTCCCCTCCCCTCCTTTCCTATTTCAGACAGGAGGAACATCAACCTAGTTTAGATTCTCAGATCATGGACTAGTAGTGAGATGGTCTCAGCTGTCCTACTACCTCCACATTCTACTGGGCCTTATTGAACTAATAGAAAGTCATTGCTCTGTCTAACGATGAATGAACGGAGCTGCACACACTCACTCTCTCTCTCACTCACACACACACACACACACACACACACACACACACACACACACACGCACACTCACCCCTCCCTGGAGACCAGACAGGCAGCCATGTGCTAGTGTTCAGGATCAAATGAGCTCTGTGTCGCTGGCAGCTCTCCCAGAACCATACATTAATTTCACCTTTGTTAGGGATTCATCAGTTTAGGCCCGGGCTTAGCCCCGCCCCCTTGATTACCACAGCCCGCCAACATGGAGGAGACATGGATGGAGTTGATTGGAGTTTTTTTTTTCTTTTTTTTCTTCATATCTTTGTAATGAACAAAGCCAGCACCGCTGCCCCTTCTAATGTGTGGTATCACACTCCGTGTGTGTGGTGTGCATGTGTGATGTGTGTGATGTGTGTGTTTTGTGTGATGTGTAAAGTGACTTACTGCGGTCTCTACTGCCAAGGCTAGCGGTAGGACATGCTAGCTCGCTAAGCTAAGTCATCAGTGCTCCACAGAGGCGAGCGCTAGGGCATGCTAGCTCGCTAAGCTAAGTCATCAGCCCTCTACAACCTCAATGGTCGTAACCTGTTTCTCTCCAGGGTCTCTGTGCTGGGTTTGATTATCTCCTGTGCTTTAGCGTGCGTACGTTAAACACACACACAGCATCGTCATTGCCTTAGCGTTGCAAGCCTGTGTACATCTGCCACATGGCTCCTTCCAAACCTCCCGAATCAGCTGTCACACACTCACACACACACACACACACAGACACACACTCACACTCACACACACACACAGACACACACACACACACACACACACACACACGGCTAGCTATGGCGACCTGCTGTGATGTTTCCTGGAGACAATTGAGAGTGCCACCGCCACAGTGTGTGTGTGTGTGTGTGTGTGTGTGTGTGTGTGTGTGTGTGTGTGGTGACCTATATTAGCCTTGGTAGTGTAATTACTCCCCTCCCTGATGCAGCGTCTTATTGTGACTGACACCGCCACTCCATCTGCTGACGACACCCACCCGCCCCCCCCAGACCCCTCAGCAACTCTCCTTAGGACACACACACACACACACACACACACACACACACACACACACACACACACACACATACACACACACACACACACACACACACACAGGGTGTAAGGAAGGAGGCTTCAACCCAAACAAGAGTGGAACCGCGCTGGGCTTTTAGTTTCACACTGAAAAGAGCAGCGGAAAGGATGTCAGTACCACATTCAGCCGCCCGGCCCCCCAACAAAAGCCCAGGCCACGGGGTTGGAGGAGCAGGGGGGTGCTGTAGGGGCTTGGGGGGGGGGGGGGTGCCGGGGGTCCGCCGGAGCCCCTGTCTGAAAGGAGAGGAGGACCCTTCACGTCTATCAGCGGCAGATGCCCTACTCTCTAGTGAAGCATTGTGTCAGAGGAGCTGATGAGCCTCCTTCCCTCCCTCCCACCATCCCTCCCTCCCTCCCTCCCTCCCTCCCTCCCTCCCTCCCTCCGCCACCCCTGCCCACCCCTGTCCCTGCTCCTGTCCCTCTGTATCCCCAGCAGCAGGCTGTGGCACAGCAAAGCAACTGTCAGTTTCAGATCCACAGGCAACGGTATGAGAGCACAGGAACCCACCAGACAGAGGCCCCAGCTCTTAAACAGGCCCCATCTCTTAAACAGGCCCCAACCTCCCAGCACAGGAACCCACCAGACAGAGGCCCCAGCTCTTAAACAGGCCCCATCTCTTAAACAGGCCCCAACCTCCCAGCACAGAAACCCACCAGACAGAGGCCCCAGCTCTTAAACAGGCCCCATCTCTTAAACAGGCCCCAACCTCCCAGCACAGGAACCCATCAGACAGAGGCCCCAGCTCTTAAACAGGCCCCATCTCTTAAACAGGCCCCAACCTCCCAGCACAGGAACCCACCAGACAGAGGCCCCAGCTCTTAAACAGGCCCCAACCTCCCAGCACAGGAACCCATCAGACAGAGGCCCCAGCTCTTATCCAGGCTCCACACTATGGTCTAGAGAAGCCGAAACCCCCAGAGCACAGCAACCCACACGAGTGAGACCCCGGCTTTGAGAGAGAGAGGCCTCAACCTCAGCCCGAGCACAGGAACCCACAGGGTGCCATACACCAATGCTTCTTCTCCAGCGGACGCCCCCCCCCCATTGTTCAGTTATGGAGGGGCCTCAGTTCTAGCATAGGCTCTAAACTACCCCAACCCCAGAACCGGCCCCATACTGCAGCCACTAAGCGCCCACCACAGAGTAGAGAGAGAGAGAGTAGAGTAGAGAGGTCCCTGTCTTAAAACAGCCACTCAGCCGCTTGGCACACCTGCCCATTGCAATAATACTCTTGTGTCGTGCAGGGGA
Source organism: Argentina silus (assembly GCF_951799395.1). NCBI lineage: Eukaryota > Metazoa > Chordata > Actinopteri > Argentiniformes > Argentinidae > Argentina > Argentina silus. The sequence goes on along the minus strand of NC_139672.1, from coordinate 14,805,977 downwards.
GGCTGGTGGAGGAGAGGGGCGGGGGGGGGGTTATATCTTTATAAACCCCTAAACCTCATGGATGTATTTATTTGCAGCTGCCAGAGACAGGACTGCTGCCGCATCCGTATCCACCGTGCTTGTTTACATTCATGAGATCACTCTCTTGTTCTGTAAACAAAGGTTATTTCTCTCCTGTGGACCGTTCTCCCTCTCCTCTCGTCAGATCTCTGGAGAACGGAGCTTGATCTCTTCCTCCGGGAGAGCTGGGCCCGGCTGGCTTTGGGGTTCTGTCTGTCTGTCTGTCTGTCTCACATAGCATCATTTCTTTGCTTCTTAGGATGTTTCTCGGTCTCATTTCCATTACATTTTACATTTACATTTTTGGCATTTAGCAGACGCCTTTATCCCAGGCGACTTACAACAAGTACATTTGTCTCAGTCAGTGAATCATCTGTCCATCAGTCATCGTAAGAAAAATAAATCTATGCTAGGACCAGGGGCTATTGGCAGTCACAATGCTAGAAGAAGGAAGAATTACTATATATTTCTTTTTGTTATTTATTTATTTACAGTAGAGAAACTGTACAGGGGGGTAGTGGGGATGAAGAGGTCTTTTAGGAAGAACAGAATGTACATTCATCCAATGTTACAGGCTATGTAAGGCAAGCCTATAACATTAGAATTGGTATTGTGTGTGTATTTTTCCAGACCACATATATATACATGCCTTTTAGCGCGGGTTTCTCTCTCACTTTCTTTCTCTTTGTCTCTTCTCACTCTCTTTCTGCCTCTCAGTCTCATCTTTCTCTCTCACTCTCTTTCTGCCTCTCTCTGCCTCCCCTCTCTCTCTCTGCCTCCCCTCTCTCTCTCTGCCTCCCCTCTCTCTCTCTCTCTCTCTGCCTCTAGTGTTACCGTTGTGGTGTCACCCTGTGCAGTGCTACGCTAGGCTAAGCTAGCTAGCACTCTAGTGTTGCGTCTGGGTCTGGGCCTGAGGCTCTTGTTGCACAGTGAGCCCTTCTCTCCCTCTCTCTCTGCCCCCCTCTCTCTCCCCCTCCCTCCCTCTCTCTCTCCCCCCCTCTCTCTCCACCTCCCTCTCCCTCTCTCCCTAGCTTTCCCCCTCCCTCTCTCTCCCTTCCTCTCTCTCCCTCTCTGTCCCACTATCTCTCTCTCCCACTATCTCTCTCTCTCCCTCCCTCTCTCTCCCCCCCTCCCCCTCCCTCCCTCTATCTCTGTCTGATTAAAACACAAGTCCCTAGTGCGGTGTCCTCCTCTCCCCTTCTGTGGCTCACGGATGCCGTTACATCACACAGAGCAGGGGGGGAGGGGGAGGAGGAG
>NC_139672.1:14772160-14794660 GCF_951799395.1 Argentina silus | reverse complement strand
AACTCTAGCTCTGTACAACGGCTATAATACACCCTGTCTGTGTATAATAGGCCTGAGGTGAATGGCCCAGGGCCCTGTAGGAGAGAGGTCATTCACATTCAGCCCACACTGGACTAGCAGAGAATCAATCACCGTTCCATTCCAGACAGCCTATAGGTCAGCCTAACACAGGGAGCTGCTGCTGTGGCTCGGCCATTGTCACCGCAACTACAGGGAGGCATTGTACACTGGAACAATACTGGCCAGTGGTACGGTAGTAGGGGCCTGTGTGGGGGTGTGTGTGTGTGTGTGTGTGTGTGTGTGTGTGTGAGAGAGAGAGAGAGAAAGAGAGAGTGAGAGAGAGAGAGATAAAGAGAGAGAGAGAGAGAGAGAGAGAGAGTGTGTGTGTGTATCACAGTCCTTTGTCCAGCTTTGGCGAACAGCTGGAAACATCTGGTAGGGGAGGGGGGGGGGGCGGAGGGTGCAGGGTGCAGGGCCTAACCCTGTGCTCGACCAATCAAAGACCAGGGTCTCTGCACACTAGGCCCGACAAAAACAACAGCTGGACACAAGAAACCCGAACATCCCATCATGGCTGCCGTGGTTACCGTAGGAGGAAAATCCAGCCCATAATTCCACCAACCTTGGCGCTGATCTGCCACGACACGTGCCAAAACCCTAGACGCCCCAGGCTAACTGCTGCTCAGGCTCAACCATACAGGCCCTCACTTCTGGTTAGCATCACCTAGGCTACGCTAGGCTAGGCTAGGCTACGCCCACACAAAGACCTTCTAACATAACGTCTTTTCAGCTTGGCCTCGAAACACACAGAATTGGATTTTCTAATCTCTGCGGAGTACGTGTACAGTGGAAAATGATGGATTATGGAATGAAGACCCAGGGGTATTAAAACACAGTGTGTTATTGAAAAGGCAGCTCTCTCTCTCTCTCTCTCTCTCCCTCCTGGACACCCCCCCAAAGCCTCGGTCGAGATGTTTTGATCCAGCAGGATGATGGGAAGCCCCCCCCCCCCCCCTCCCAATCCCAGTAATAAATAGGATTGTCCCAGGGAGGGAGGGGGGAGGGGGGGGGGGGCTTTAAGCGCTAGCCGTCCATTGAATCCCTGTCAACAGATGTTGGTGTTTTTCTGGGACCTCAGAGTCGGAGTGGGGGACAGATACACACATACATACCTCTCTTTCTAGTGTCGGCATCCACAGCTGGTGTGTGTGTGTCGTGTGTGTGTGTGTCGTGTGTGTGTGTCGTGTGTGCGTGTGTGTGTGTGTGTGTTGAAGGTTGTCAGAGAGATGCTAGAAAGAGGCTACTGTAACATCTGCTTCGCCGCCGCACCTTTCAGACGTCAACAATAAAACCTGGGCGGCCATGTTGGATTAGCGTTAGCATCTAGCAATGTCACATCGCTCGAGCTAATCCCATTTCCCGCTACGTTGTAATTGCACACTGCATTTCTTTCCCCATCAACTGACCAACCTTGCTGAATGAAGGTCAAGTGAAATAGGGAAATAAAGTACTTTTACATTCCTGGAACAAAAACAATAGAGGATATTTTCAGTCAACCCAGTGAAACAAGTGTTGAATGAATAGATTTCATAAATATTTCCACAATAAGAATAAGCCTTTTTTCACGTGATCCTCGACCATTTTCAATGTGTGTCCTCTCCTCATATTTGTGTGGGGTTGTGGTGTAAATATGTGTATTTATTTATGGTCTGATCATGTATTAATAGATTTAAGTTAACCCAACCTCCTATTTTTGTGGTGTAAATGTATTTATTGCCCTTATAATTAATTTTTAATACATTTCAATTAACCTCAACCTCTCTCTCTCTCTCTCTCTCTCTCTCTTTTCCATCCAGACTCTGGAGAACCCAAGCCTCCGGTGTACCACCACGTGCCCGTGTGGGGGTGTCCTGACGGGGGGGAGTCGTACCTGGCGCTGGCCCTGGAGGTGGCCCTGATGGGCATGGGGCAGCAGAGGGTGATGCCCGAGGGCCTGTACGCCCAGGACAAGGTGTGTCGTAACGAGGAGCAGATCGTTGCCAAGCTGCAGGAGATGGAGCTGGACGACCTGCTGGTGCAGACCCTGAGGAAGCAGGCTATACTGCTGCTGGAAGGTAAGGGGGGACTAGCTTCTCTTTTTTACCCTTTTCATCTTTCTCTTTTCCCTATCCCCCTCTTTTTTCGCTTTTTGTCTTTTCCTCCTCCTACTCTTTCATGGTCCCCTCACTCACTCCTCCAGGGAAGCAGGCTGGTCTTCTGCTGGGGAGAGAAGATAGATTTACACTCCTTTATTGTTCCCTTATTCCTCTCCCCCTCTCTGCGCTCTCCCTCTGTCCTCTTATGCCCTCTCCTCCTCTCCTCCTCCTCTCCTCTCCTCCTTTCCTCACTTATGCCATGCCAGGCCAAATCACTGTTTCTCTCTCTCTCTCTCCCACGATCCCTTTCTCTTCCTCTCCTCTCCTCCTCTCTCTCTTCCTCTCCTCTCCTCCTCTCTCTCTTCCTCTCCTCCTCTCTCACTGTTCTTTCTCTTCCTCTCTCCTCCTCTGCTGCATTCAATCACCCACTCCCTTTGTCACACTTATCCTCTTTCCCTGACTCATTCTACCCTTCCGCCTTCTTCATTCATCTCTCTCTCTCTCTCTCTCTCTCTCTCTCTCTCTCTCTCTCTCTCTCTCTACGGTTGGCCCTGCTTTGCTTCGCCACTCTGTTTCACTCTCCGTCCTTCAGTGCTCCTCTCCCCTCTCTCTCTCTCCCTCCCCTCTCTCTCTCTCTCTCCCTCCCCTGTCCCTCTCTCTCTCTCTCTCCCTCCCCTCTCTCTCTCCCTCCCCTGTCCCTCTCTCTCTCTCTCTCTCCCTCCCCCCTCTCTCTCTCTCCCCTGTCCCTCTCTCTCTCTCTCTCTCCCTCCCCTGTCCCTCTCTCTTCCTGTCATCCTATCTCTTTTGGAATCTTTTCTCATCCCTCTCTTCCACCTGGCTCCCCTCCTCTGATCCTGCCCCGCAACAGTCTGCTAGAAATGGAACTCAACCCTGGCCTTTTCCCCTACGTCCTGTGTGTGTGTGTGTGTGTGTGTGTGGGTGTGTGTGTGCCCTGAGTGTGTGTGTGTGACAGTGTGTGTGTGTGTGTGTGCCCTGAGTGTGTATGTGTGACAGTGTGTGTGTGTGTGCCCTGAGTGTGTGTGTGTGTGTGTGTGTGTGTGTGCCCTAAGTGAGTGTGTGTCTCAGTGAGTGTGTGTGTGTGTGTACACACTCTGGGGAATGCTAGCTGTGTAATGTAACCCTGGAGCAGACATCTGTCTCTCTGCTAAGGAGACGTGTGTGTGTGTGTGTGTGTGTGTGTGTGTGTGTGTGTGTGTGTGTGCGTGCTCTCCAGCTCCCCCCTCAGGTTGAGAGGAGCTATGACCTCATATGCCACCATCACCTCACGTGCCCTGTGGTTTGAGTCATGCTCTTGACTCTGCTGATGTCACTGGCACACTTGAACAACCCTAATGTATTCTCTCTCTCTCTTCCCTCCCTCCCTCCCCCCCTCCCTCCCCCCAGGTGGTCCGTTCAGTGGTCTTGGTGAGGTCATCCACAGGGAGAGTGTTCCCATGCACACCTTCGCCAAGTACCTGTTCACCGCCCTGCTGCCCCACGATGCAGACCTCGCCTACAAACTAGCACTACGGGCCATGAGGTGAGATACCCCTACTGTGTGCGTGTGCGTGCGTGTGCGTGCGTGTGTGTGTGTGTGCGTGTGTGTGCGTGTGTGTGTGAAGCTGATTGAAAGGTTCAGAGTGGAGCTTGAACCCTCTGACTACATAATCCCCATCTGCACTACTGCAGTGTCATTATCCTACAGACTCCTCTGGGTCCGGGCCTAATACACAATCAATAACACAGTTCAGGGCTACACACACACACACACACACACACACACACACACACACAGATGCAAATTGCTCACACACACATATACACACACACACACACACACACACATACACACACACACACACACACACAGAGGCAGATGCTTTCACACACACACACACACACACACACACACACACACACACACACATCCACACACCAGGGAAGTGGAAGAGCTCTGATGCAGCTATATGGATTTAGACAGGATGAGCCAGCGAAAATGTTCCAGCTTTAAAAGCTACGCACCACCAGTCCAGGCCTAGTACACCAGCCCCGTGTGTCCCTCAGAGTAGAACTAAACCCAGCCTAGGAGGTAATCCCTGCGTGGCCCTCTCCCCCAGGCTGCCCGTGCTGGAGTCCACAGCCCCCTCGGGAGACCCCCACCACGGCATCTCCATCGTGCCCAGCCGCTTCCCCCGCTGGTTCACCCTGGGACACCTGGAGTCTCAGCAGTGTGAGCTGGCCTCCACCATGCTCACCGCAGCCAAAGGTCAGTTCCTATGTGTATATATACACACGCACACGCACGCACGCACACACACACACACACACACACACACACACACAGCCTAATGATCAACCCCTCTGCCCTGCAGGTGACATGTTGAGGCTGCGGACGGTGCTGGAGGCCATCCAGAAGAACATCCACTCCTCCTCCCTCATCTTCAAGCTGGCCCAGGACGCCTTCAAGATCGCCACGCCCGCAGACAACCCCCCAGACATCACCCTGCTCAACGTAGCCCTGGAGCTGGGCCTGCAGGTACACACACACACACACACACACACACACACACACCTTCTCCATTCTCTTCATGTGTTTGCAGATTATGTATTTTGTGTAATTGTGTGTGTGTATCAGTGTGTGTATCAGTGTGTGATGCTAGGTTGTATCTCCAGACCTTATCTAACGTGTGTGTGTGTGTGTGTGTGTGTGTGTGTGCGCGTGCCTCTCCAGGTGATGAGGATGACCCTGTCCACCCTGAACTGGAGACGGAGGGAGATGGTCCGCTGGCTGGTCACCTGTGCCACCGAGGTGGGCCTGCGGGCGCTGGTCAGCATCCTCCAGAGCTGGTACACCCTCTTCACGCCCACCGAGGCCACCAGCATCGTGGCTGCCACCGTCATGTCCCACAGCACCATCCTCCGCCTCAGCCTGGACTACCCCCAGCGGGAGGAGCTGGCCAGCTGTGCCCGCACCCTGGCCCTCCAGTGCGCCATGAAAGACCCCCAGAACTGCGCCCTCTCCGCCCTGACCCTCTGCGAGAAGGACCACATCGCCTTCGAGACGGCCTACCAGATCGTCATCGACGCCGCCTCCACGGGCATGACGTACTCGCAGCTGTTCACCATCGCCCGCTACATGGAGCACCGGGGCTACCCGCTGCGGGCGTTCAAGCTGGCGTCCCTGGCCATGACGCACCTCAACCTGGCGTACAACCAGGACACCCACCCGGCCATCAACGACGTGCTCTGGGCCTGCGCGCTGAGCCACTCGCTGGGCAAGAACGAGCTGGCGGCCATCATCCCCCTGGTGGTGAAGAGCGTACACTGCGCCACGGTGCTCTCGGACATCCTGCGGCGGTGCACCATGACGGCGCCGGGCCTCGCCGGTATCCCCGGGCGCCGGAACTCGGGCAAGCTGATGTCGACGGACAAGGCGCCGCTGAGGCAGCTCCTGGACGCCACGATCAGCGCGTACATCAACACCACCCACTCCCGCCTCACACACATCAGCCCGCGCCACTACGGGGAGTTCATCGAGTTCCTCAGTAAAGCGCGGGAGACGTTCCTACTGGCGCAGGACGGACACATCCAGTTCGCCCAGTTCATAGACAACCTCAAACAGATATACAAGGGGAAAAAGAAACTCATGATGTTGGTGCGGGAACGATTCGGCTGACATCCCCCCCCCATCCCCTGCCCCCCAACCCTTTAAGTCGACCCTGTGTCTCCCCCCACCCCACCCCACCCCACCCCCCACCCGCCCCCCCCAGTCCCTGACAGACTATAGGGAACTTCTCTCTACTCTACTTACTCATTTATTTAAGTTTGCATTTTTCTTCTATTTGTCATTATCGGCAAAAGTCCACGTTTTGTCTGTTTTTTTTTTTTTTTATTATCTTCTTTTTTTTTTTTTTTTTCTTCTCGTGAACGACCACCGTTCACACCGTTGCAGAGGGGGGGGCGTGGGAGGGGCGGGGGGAGGAAAGATGAATATGAAAAAACAGTTGAAGCATCTTTTTTTCCACCACTAATGTTTTTGAATTGAGTATGAAAAGATGAGATTGTGATGAACAACTTTGAGGTGGCACATAAGGAGAAACCAAATGATGTATGATGGGGTACTTAGAGCCGGGGGGGGGGAGGGACTTGTGCTGTGGTGACTTATTTCGCGGGTGTTGAAGGAGAGAGAGAGAAACTTGTCATTCCAGAGTGTCGCTGTCGTACCTTGACCGGAGGATCTGCTTTAACTGTCCCGGAACAGGTCTGCTTCTAAAGGCGTGTAGGCCTGGTATGTGTCTCACCGTATCTCACACACACACACACACACACACACACACCTACACATATACCTACACACACACACACACCTACACACACACACACACACCTACACACGCACACACACACCTGCACACACCTACACATGTACCTACACACACACACACAGGCCAAGCTCCTGCCACGGGTGTATTCCATGTTCCTTCAGATTAGGATTAGTAATCGCTCCCTGAGAGATGGATGAAACTACCAATGCAAGTCTTTGTTCTTAGACTGTGAAGCCGAGTGGCAGAATTTTGGATCATTATTTAAAAAAAAGAAAACAGTTTAAAAATATCATAGCTGAAAAAACATTGAGTATATTTTAAAAAACAAAACATGTATTTATGTGTACTTTGAGACAGTAACACCTTGGTGTGTGGTATTCCACATCCCAAGCCTACAGAACCTACCTACGTCAGTCTCTCTCAGAGAAGTGTGGACAGGTGTTGTTGATACGGCAGCAACAGCATCAACTGTAGCAGTAGTTCTATTGTTATCCAAGCACTTCACCTCAGTGGAACGACCCGCAGGTCCACACTCAACACATCATGTCTGCTTCAGCAATTATTTATCAGACGTCACACAATGGTGTGAGAGAGTAGGAGTCGCAGACACCGACGCATAACTATATTTAAGATAATATGAATATAGATGGAAAGTTTTGAGGGGAGGAAAGAAAAAGATAACTTCTTGGGTGTGAGAACCGTTCCATTTTCAGTTTCCATTCCATAAGCGCCACCTCCGAGTCCCCCAGGTGACCTGACCTCTTCAGAAGCACCCCGTGGCTTATATTAGAAGAAATATGGTAATAAATTAAAAAAAAAAAAAGAGAATGAATAGAATGAATAAAGAAGAAGAGAAAAGAGATGCTAAAACTCAGTTCTCAGGGAAATCACTTAAAGAAACGAAACAAAAAAGTAGTAGCATTAAGCATTTAAGATATTGTAAATAGGAAAGTGTCAATTCAGAAAATTGTAAAGTTATAATTATTTATGATAACTGTATGTTGTTGTTTTTTTTTTTTTTTTAATTTTTTTTTTTTGGGATACTTGAATTTGTTGTGGGCGGGGAATGTGAGTGGACAGGTAGAGGAGGTGACTTCAAGACATTTCTCAGGTGCTCCTGTGTACATTTCTCTGAATTTTTTGTTTTTGTTTTTTATCATTATAATTATTATTATTATTATTATTATTTGTATGTTTCGTTTTAGTTTTGCAAAGTGTTTTCTAAGAGGAAGCATGTTTTTTTGAGATTAGGAAAAGAACGAAGGCTACATACAAGTTGTGTAACGGAAACGATAACCTGACTATGCAGACCCACGTGACGATGTTTGGTCCACTACTCCCTAGTGCCCTAGACGTGTAGCCTAGGGAGGGTGCGAAGGGAACAAGGCCACTACGGTAGAGGACAGTTGAGAGAGCAGCATGTTTGGATTTGTACGTAGCCTGTACATGCTGCAGATTGGGACAGACTCTTGCCTTTGACCGGTCGATGTACAAATTACTCTTTTTTTGGACTTAAAGCCTTTAGTGTCTTCTCACAGCAGTGTGTGTGTGTCAGGGTGACACGGCAACAAGCGTTTAGGGAGAGAGCAACGCCCCCCAAAAACTAATGACAGACAGACAAACAAACAAACAAATAAACAACCAACAAAAGTCACGCCCCCCATGTTAACCAAGGAGCCGGTGGAGAGGAAATAGGAAAGAGGATTTGATGTGTATCCAACCCCCCACCTCCACCCCCACCCCCCACAGTTGTCGTCCCCCCCCCCCCCCCCCCTCCAATTTAATTTCATTCATTCATTTCAAAAAGAGCAATGGAACTCCTCTGGCTTTTGATTTCTCTCTCCCATCCCTCTGTGTCTCTCTCTGTGTTAAACTGTACCAGTGTTTAAACTGTCCCTAGAAGTTAGAAGGAAACAATAATAATCGCTGGTAGAGGTTGTTCACTTGTACATCTACTGTTTTGATTTCGTTTTTTATTTTTTAATTTAAGGGAATAAAAGTGTTTGTTGCCTCTTTGTGCTACTGACTTATATTAACAGGTATCCAGTATTTGTTGCCACAGAAGTATAGTTCAACAACACTTTTTTGTTTTGTTCGTGCAACCTCTTGAGCTAATGTCTATAAAACAAAATTTTATTACTATTTATGTAACGCTACTACCATTTTATATGATTTGTGTTGGAATCTCAGTGCTTTTCTATGAATAAAGTGTGAAACACGTCATTGTCTTATATTCTATTATTATTATTATTATTGTATATTCTTATATTCATTACCTTTATTGACCTCTATTCAACCAGGAAGGTGATTGAGAAAACGGTGGCCATTTCCTAGTTTCAGATCGATGTGCAAGAGCCTCTTTTCATCAGTGTCGGATCCTCATTGTGCCTGGGTTCCAGTTCCACGAGTAGCACGAGCCGGTAAGAAACCAACTGTATTTCAGCATCGTTACTTGTCTCAGTTTATGTATGATTTTCCTGGACCTGGATTAAAGACCTTGTCCGATTGAGAATCTCCATTGGCAGTCCTCTCTAGTCTCTAAAGAGTAGATGTATTGTAATCTGGGTCCTGGCATCGTATATTCAAGACCAAAAACTACCTTTTAAAGTAATAAGCAACTGTATGGTTTGTCAAAAGCCACAAAAGGACAGAACAAAACATGAGCGCCCATAAGCATAAACATATATTTATACTGTTGCTTTCTGACAACCATCTTCTCACTGCTGTTGCTTAGTTTGCACGGCGTGAACAGAGAACTAGAGGGGCTCTATTATAATGGCGTATAAACCAGTCAGCGCAAACCCAGGCGCTGGAGGGGGCGGTGATGGTGGTGTTAGCGGGTGTGTCTGAAATATTAATGCTATTTTCAAGGAGATGATTTTTCAGCGCAACTAATGGCATTCGACCTGCTCTTTGTCGTGAACACGCCTCTAGTACTGCTGCTCCACCCACCTGAGCGCAGACGAGGCAGCGCTCCAGTGCTGTGGTACTTTCACTTGTTACCGCAGACACAAATACCGCACCAATGCCAACACGCCTGCGTTTGGATGTGCGTCCCTTTTTGCACCGGCCGAAAATACAGCTCAAATTCATAGGCCTAAACAGTCATCGAAAGCTTAAGTAATTCCCTATTTGTTAACATGATTTAACACACCAACGCCACTTTGATGAATGATCCTACAGAACCAACCGTGAAATGGTCACGTTTCGCGCCGAGCAGCTTAGACTGGAGTTGTAATCAGATGCCATTTCACAGCTATATCTCTCCGTCTCTGCTATCCCCCTTCATTAGTGGGTTCATGGAGCTAAAGCAGCCAATCAGATCATAAAGCATCCTAAGTACGTTTGAGAGGCAGACAGGCAGCGCGCCTCAACCTAGATTGATTGCCTGGCTGTAAATGAGCTTGTTAATTGCCCGAGAAGCAGCAGCAGCAGCTAACAGCTAACAGACAGCTCTCTATCACTGTTTCTCCTTCTGATTCCCTACACCCCAAACCACAGTCTGGTGGACATGAATTAATTAATTGTATTCTACGTATTTAAAATGCCTATAGAGTTGCCTCAGCCATTTGAGCACCACAATACACACACAGCAAGTCATCTTGGATTAAAAAACACAATAAAGTGTTAGTGATTTATCTCCATCGGGGTCTTCGACTGACTGATTGACAGGTTGCTGTAACTCTAATTTCAGCCTGGGGAACTGGCAGAGGGATGTTTCTCTTTCTCTCTTCCTACAGTACAGTCAATCAACACACACACACACACACACACACACACACACACACAGATGGAGGGATGCCTCTCTCTTTCCCTGCAGTACAGCAGATCAAGAGACACACACACACACACACACACACACACACACACACACAGGCTACAACGAGCCAATCTGTTCCCAGTGCCAGGAGAGCCAGGCGTCAGGGTGATTGGTAGGGCTGGTGATAGTGTAGAGTAGAGAGAGACACAATACTCCAAGCGGACCTTGTACAAACTACAGGGTCCCCCCCCCCCCCACACACACACAGCCTGCTTCTCCCCCATCCTATACTTTCCCTGAGGGAACCTTTAACAGATGGCCTCTGTCAGTGTGTTACTGTGTGTGTGTGTGTGTGTGTGTGTGTGTGCACGTGTGAGGAAGAGGGCCTAGCCTGATCGTTTAGCCTGCCTGCCTGTCTGTCTGCCTGTCTGTCTGTCTGCCTGCTTGCCTGCCTGTCTGCCTGTCTGTCTGTCTGTCTGTCTGTCTGTCTGCCTGTCTGTCTGTCTGTCTGCCTGTCTGTCTGTCTGTCTGTCTGTCTGTCTGCCTGCCTGCCTGCTGAAATATGCATGCAGACCTCCTGTTAGCTGTGCTAGGGAGTTTTTGTGCTGTTGTGAGTTGTGGAGGCCTGATGTAGCTGAGGTGACATGTGGGGGGGGGGGGGGGGGGGAGAGAGAGAGAGAGAGAGACAGGTGGCTAATTGGCTCCCCCACCTTGCTATGTGTGGTTCCTACGTTATCTAGAGCTGTCAGACCAGGGAGGGAGGGGGAGAGAGAGGGAGAGAGAGAGAGAGAGAAGGCAGGCAGGCATTGAGGTGAGACGGATGCTAGGTAGGCCAGAGAGAGAGAGAGACAGATGAGTGCAGATTGCCTCTGTGTGCTGAAGGCAGGTGTTGCAGCGATCGAGGTGTTGAGGTGGAGGTGTATGTTCATTAGTCGTGGACAGGCCCCAGTCACGACCGACAAGGGTGGGGGGGGGGGGGGCAGTAAACACTAACTAACTCTCTCGCTCTGAGAACCCTGGTTTCTCTCCTCGTTTATGTGGACTGTGAGGTGGTTTGCTGTTGTTAGAAAGCTCTAGTGCTCTCTCTCTCTCTCTCTCCCTCACTCTCTCTCTTTCTCTCTCTCTCTCTCTCTCTCTCTCTCTCTCTCGTGCACCTCTGATGGTCACGTCCTGATCTTCAGGGAGCTGATTTGGAGAGCTTTGTTCTGGTGTTCGGATTTCTCAGCATGCTGTGGGTGTAATTGGGTGTGTGTGTGGGGGGGGGGGTGGGGGTGTGTGTGTGTGGGGGGGGGGGGGGAGCCAGGGAGAGCTAATGGGAGAGCTACTGCACAAGCATTTACTATAACGACTGTACTTGCAAACACTGTACTTTTCTATCACAACACACACACACACACACACACACACACACACACACACACACACGCATACTGTGTAACGTCAGGATCTGTAGTACAGCGTAGATCACAGCAGCAGCCTCATAATGGGAACCCATTGATACAGAACAGAACACTGTTGTAGAACACTATTCCACTGTTGTAGAACACTATTCCACTGTTATGGAACTTGTATTCTAGTATTCTAGTCTTGTATTCTCCACTTGTATTCTGTTCTCTCTGTTGGAACAGGAGGAGCCGTCAGCGGGCACTGCTATGGGCGTGGCCAACGTGGCCATGGCGATGCTGTGGGCCAACGGGAAGGCGGTGGGGGGCGGGACGCGGGGCTGGGACACACACACACACACACTGTCTAGCCCCAGTCCTCTAGCCCCAGTCCTCTAGCCCACCTGTCTAGCCCCAGCCCTTTAGCCCCACCTGTCTAGCCCCAGCCCTCTAGCCCCACCTGTCTAGCCCCAGCCCTTTAGCCCCACCTGTCTAGCCCCAGCCCTTTAGCCCCACCTGTCTAGCCCCAGCCCTTTAGCCCCACCTGTCTAGCCCCAGCCCTCTAGCCCCACCTGTCTAGCCCCAGCCCTTTAGCCCCACCTGTCTAGCCCCAGCCCTCTAGCCCCACCTGTCTAGCCCCAGCCCCAGCGCCCCAGCTCTCTAGCCCCAGCGCCCCAGCTCTCCCATCTGATAAAGCACTAATAGTGCCCGTGCCTGACAAATGATGTACAGCCCTGTGTCTCCAGCAGCAGATTGGATTTTCAGGCCTGCTGATCTGCTGAGAGATTGAAGCTGAAACCCCCCCTCCCCACCTCCACCTCCACCCCCCTCCACCCTCCACCTCCACCCCCCTTCATCCTCCACCCCCCAGGCCTCCCCCCCACCCCCCAGCCTCCATCTTCCATCCTTCTGGTGAGGCTTTTTTCAGGCCCTGGGGGGGTTGGATCGTTTTTTTAAGCATGGATTCATTGTTGCAATTAAAAAGAATGCCTGGCTGCAACCCCATGAGCTAACACAGAGATAAGCATCCTTGTACACAGAAAAACACACGTGTGTGTGTGTGCGCGCGCGCACTCGTGTGCGTGCGTTTGTGAAAACATATCCCTGTTGTTTGTCCCCAAGCAGCCAACCTCTGACTGACAGCTTCTTTATAAACATATAAGCCTCTAATCAGCAAATTGATTTATGTTGTTTGATTTGTGTATGTTCCCAGAGGCTTACAGCGGCAGAACCTCACAGCAGCATCAAGGCCACCGTCTGATCCTGTGTGATAACAATGTGTCATTAATGGCTGGATGAAAGAAGAGGGAAGCAGCTGCTTCCATACGCTCCATCCCTCCAACCAGGAGCCCCTCCATACTAAGTAGAGCTACCACCTCCTCTTCTTCCACCTCCTCTTTCTCCTCTTCTTCCGCCTCCTCCCCCACCTCCTCCTCCTCCTCTTCCTCCAACTCTTCCTCCTCCACCACCTCCGCCTACTCCTCCTCCACCTCTTCTTCCCCCACCTCCTCCTCCCCTCATCCTCCTCCTATGCGTCCTCCTCCTCTTCCTCCCCCACCACCTCCTCCTTCTACTCCTCCCCTCCTCTGCCTCCTCCACCACCTCCACCTACACCTCTTCTTCCCCCCCTCATCCTCCTCCTCCACCTCCTCTTTCTCCTCTTCTTCCGCCTCCTCCCCCACCTCCTCCTCCACCTCCTCCCCCACCTCCTCCTCCTCCTCTTCCTCCAACTCTTCCTCCTCCACCACCTCCGCCTACTCCTCCTCCACCTCTTCTTCCCCCACCTCCTCCTCCCCTCATCCTCCTCCTATGCGTCCTCCTCCTCTTCCTCCCCCACCACCTCCTCCTTCTACTCCTCCCCTCCTCCTCCACCACCTCCTCCACCTCTTCCTCCTTCTACTCCTCCCCTCCCCCACCTCTTCCTCCTCCTGCTCCTCCCCCACCTTCACTCCTCCTCCTCCTACACCTCTTCTTCCCCCACCTCCTCCTCCCCTCATCTGCCTCCTCCACCTCTTCCTCCCCCACCACCTCCTCCTTCTACTCCTCCCCTCCCTCCTTCCCCACCTCCTCCTCTTATTGAATACACCCCGGAACTCCCTCACAACACCACACATCAGCGATCATGTGATGTTGTGTTTTTGTGGAATTCCGTCTCAACCATTCCCAACAACAACAACAACAACAACTGGATTTGCGTGGATCTACTTATCTCTTCTGCTTAGTTGCCTTTAGAGAAAAACACCCCTTGGGATTAAATAGTCATTTTATTCCTTGTGTAGAACACGTCTGTGTAGTGATGATTAATATCATCGTGATCTCCCTTTAATCCAAAACCAGTTATAAAATTAAGCTCCCCCCCCACCCCCCAATAATTTCTAAATAGTTTGTTGGACATACGAACCAATCAGAGAGATGATTGAATTTGGTAGCAAACTGGTTTGTGCAGAAACATTGATCTCCACCAATCCTAAGCCCCTAACCCCCCCCTCTCGCTCCCTCCCTCCATCTCATTTGGAATGGGCAGGTCTCTGTGATAATGCTAGGCAACAGTCCAGTATGGTCCACAGTGATTGGGGGACTGAGTGTGTGGACAGGGAGTTTACCCATGTGACCAACAATATTATATTTCCTGTATAGCTGGTTAAAATTTCTGGTTGGAAGTACCTTCTACCGTGTCCTTGGGTGAACTTTACATAGGAAAACACACACACACAAGCTCTAAAACAACCAATACAATTCCAATGTACACTTTATTTCAAATACACTGCACGGTTCAGGTCCGATTAAAATACAATCCGTCTTTATTTAAATTAATATAAAACAAAAGGCAAAAATATACGCACATACGAGTGTTTACTGTGGTACTTCAGACACACAACCCGTGCTGCAGTATCAGTTCAGCAGGCCAGACAACAGGGAGAGTTCAACCCTTCTACATAACCACATCTGACCTGACCCACTCACACACGTTTGGAGATGATACTGTTGTCTATATCTGATGAAAAACAGATCTGGGCGAACGCATAAAACCACTAACAGATATGACTGTTCGAATGTTATTGGACGTCCTTGTACGCCTTTTGTCAAGGGATTAACTCTTGAAGGGAATAAAAAAAAAAACATACAAAAACTAAACTGATTAAAGTGTCCCAAGACTTGGACAATATTGGTTATTGCTTATCCAGAAATACACATTTTTTAATAAGATCAGGGTCGGAAGATTTAAGTGAAAACATGATGCATCATATATATAATAATATAAGTGTTGATATGTTTTTATATAATTTCTAAAGCAGTGTTGTTGTACCTAAGGGTCAGACCGGGGTCAAGGGTCATGGCAGGGTCAGTAGATTTGCATGAGTACATGATGGATCATCTGTGTAGTCCTGAGCAATGTTGCTTTCGGTTCGAGTATGATGATTGTTGTCAGTACGCGTGTGTGTGTAGTTACTTGAGGTTGTTCAGCTGGCGAGAGTGGGTATGGACGGCTTCTACGAAGGCGCCAACGTTCTCTGGGTCCATGTCCGGATACAGGCCGTGGCCCAGGTTGGCGATGTAACCTCTGGTACCGAAACCTTCTAGCATCTTCTTCACGATCTCAGAGATACGCTCCTGACAAAACACACACACACGGAAATGAGAGAGAGAGAATTGTTAGTGCAGTGTAGAAGTTGATGGTATTCATCACATTGGCAGAGCATAAATCTGCTGGAAATCTGCCACCAGGCAAATTCAGTTTAAAGTTCCAAACAACAACATCCTCCCTAATAATAATACAACCCCACGAAATGGACTTGCAGTGTCAGATTTTAGCTGTTGTGTTTCTGAAACTGAAGTCATATAGAACCATTAGGAGGCATTACATATTGCGTCTTTAATTTAATATAAATTAAAGATTTATAATTTAATGGATTACAACATGTTGTAATGCAAGCAGCAAATCATAGTGGACATTTTTCATTTAATCTTTCTTATATTTTTGTATTTTTCCTTCAGTAAATAAACACCCCTATTGAGTGGTATCTCCCAGTGAATATCCACCCCTTTGAGCGGCTCGGCCCAGCCTTACCTTGGGGGCGTAGAGGGCACAGGGGTCCATGTTGCCCTGCAGGCTGACCTTTCCTCCAGTCCGCTCCCTGGTCACACAAACACACACATACACACATACGTACACACACGTACACACAGACACTATAGTTAGTTCATTATCCTTCAATAAAAAATTTTTTAAGTGCAAGGTTTCTCTCTTCACTGTTTCTTCACTCTCCTTTTGCTCCCCTTTAAGTACCTGTACCCCCAACCCCTCCCCCCCCCCCCCCCCCCCCCTCCACTGCCTAGACAGCTGACCTAATCCTCATGAACCCTCAGTGAGGGAGAGTCTCTGACACAATCCCTCTGTGCCAATGTTGGCTCTGCCACGGACTGTCTAGCAACCGTTGTAATGATCGACGTGTTTCTCTGAAAGGGAGGTCAATGTTCCGCGTCGTACCGTGCTGAGCTGGGGTCCATGGTCCAGTCCAGACCCACCACCTCATAGTGCGACTGAGAGAGGTCCTCCAGACCGTAGTGAGCATCCTTGGCAAACACGATCTGGGACATACACACAGGGGGGGAGGGAGGGAGGGAGGGAGGGAGGGAGTGAGTTACAGCACAGACAGAGAATCCCTCCAGCTGAAGTATCAGCCACGGCACATATTTGACCGTATTGCGCCATCTACTGGTGAAATGGTGAGGTGTGTGTGTGTGCGTGTGCTCACCATGGGCACGTCCTGTCCTGACTCCTTCAGCTTCTCCTTGACCTTGCGTGCAATGTCTCGGAGGTAGGGCAGAGAGAACTCCTTAAACTCCACTGGACCCAGGCAGCCAGCGTGGGACTCAAACACCTGCAGAGCCTGGGATATGGAGGGAGGGAGGGAGAAACACACACACACACACACACACACACACACACACACACACACACACACACACACACACACACACACACACACACACACACACACACACACACACACACACACACTATCAGTCAGTCTATAGATGTACTCTGGAATAAGTCTATGGTTGACTACTTGACTGAATCACTAAAGGCTTATTTCTAGGGACATGACACTTTCTGTTATGTCCTCATTTTGTTGGAAATAACATGCTATAATCTGTAATTATTATTCTATAAGACAATATCTCCATAAGGGAATAGCCCTTGGCTAACGATGTACACAAGGTCAAACTTATGTAGCTGCATCGAAAAGAACAGGCAGGCAGGAACCATGGTGCACTGCTCACCTGCGCCCCTGCGGCCACCTGTCCCAGGAGGTACTCTACGACGACGTTGGTCAGCATCTTCAGCAGCTTGTGGCTGGCCTCCGGGTGGCGGTAGAGCCAACGCTTGGCCTTTGAGTGAGTGGTGGAGCCCCCCCCCTCGATCATGTACGCCATGAGGGTCCACTGTGGTTACAGAGGAGGGGGGGGGGAGAGAGAAAGAGAGACGGAGGGAGAGAGAGAGAGAGAGGGAGGGAGAGAGAGAGAGAGAGAAAGAGAGGGAGGGAGAGAGAGGGTACCAGGTCAATTCATTGAAGTCACTTAAGATCACAAGAGCAAGCAGATATGGTGGGACTAGCAAAGTCATCATCTGACTAGTGAAGACTTTTTTTTGTGTATGAAAGAAAGAAAGAAAGAAAGAAAGAGAGAGACAGAGAGGAGGAGGAGAGAGGAGCAGAAGGAAAAGGAGAGGAAAGGAAAGAAAGAGAGAGAGAGATAGAGACAGAGGAGGAGGAAGAGGAGAGGAGGAGGAGCAGAAGGAAAAGGAGAGAGAGAGAGAGAGGTCTCACCGGGGCGCCTGTGAAGCCTATGAGGGGCACCTTGCCCTCGATCTTGTGTCGTGTGAGTGTGATGGCCTTGAAGACGTAGCCCAGCTCAGCCTGGACATCCACCTTGGGCTGCAGGAGCAGCAGGTCCTCTGGCTCCTTCAGGGGCTCCGGGAACGTAGGACCCTTCCCCGGAACCATCTGGACATCCATGCCCATGGCCTGGGGACAGGGAGGGAGGGAGGGAGGAACACACACACACACACACACACACACACACACACACACACATAAACATAAGACCTGGAGACCCTCATCGCTTTTGGAGACAGGTCGGACCTTTAGTTAATTCATGGTAAATACAAAGTTTGCCTGTGGACTAGGCGGCCCTCACCTGTGGGATGACCAGGATGTCAGAGAAGATGATGGCCGCGTCGAAGGGGAAGCGTCTCAGTGGCTGGAAGACAAGAGTGTGAGGAGAACTGAGTGTTTTATACTGAGATACTGTACGTGTGTGTGTGTGCGTGCGTGCGTGGTTGTGTGTGTGTGTGTGTGTAAGAAGTGTAAGAGTGATGCGATGCTTACCTGGAGAGTGAGTTCACAGCAGGCTTCAGGGGACTGGCAGGTGTCAAAAAAGTCCTTCCCTGCTCTGAACTCACGGAACTCTACAAACAGGCACACAGCACCACGTGTCAAAGCCAGCAGCAACACAATACAAGCAACTACAACCGTCTGACATTTTAATTGCTTGAATGTGCCCTTCTAGTATCAGTGAAATGATCTTGGGTGATTCAATGGGGTTTTTTTCCTCCTGAGAGAGAAAGTGCACTGTAGCTGGACCTATAGGAGCCCGTCCTCCGATTTCTACCTCCACCAGCCTCCCCTAATGTGCCTCATATACATATGAGCTGTGGTCTGGTCCGTGGTCTGGTCTGTGGTGTGGTCTGTGGTGTGGTGTGGTGTGGCCCATAGACAGACAGACACCCACCTGGGAGGTAGCGTCCAGCCTGCCTCATACACCACACAGGGACATGCGGGGTCTCTTCGCCGCGGGCAGCCCGCAGGAACACGTCATTCTTCAGCTGGGGGAAGTCTTTGGGCCTGAACATGAAGACAATTACATGTAAGACTCAGGACACAAACCCTCAAAAATAAGACTGTCTGTGAGTACAGTAAAGCACGGTCCAGATCTAACAGCTGAGAACCGTCCCGAGACAAAACTGTAATTTCAAAAACGGAATTGTATTGATCTGAACTACCTAGTTCAATTCAATTGCCTCAGGTTCAGTCTTTGCTGTACTGAACCAGAGGCAATGAAGAACAGTTTGATTATACAAGCCTATAAGGAGTGGGCTGTGTCGTGGAAATTCTCCACTGTAGTATTGTATTTCAGTAAAAGTGAGATTCAAGAGCCGAGGGTCTTGTTAAAGCCACAATATGAAGCGGAGAGACACTCCAAACAGAAGTTGAGATCTCAGTGAGATCTCTGAGGCGCAGCTCAGCAACCGTCCTCCTTAAAGAACACAATCAAGGACAAAGATAGGGATGTTGGCGGTCTGGAGCTCACCTCGTCAACAACAGGTGTCTCAAGGACTGTTTCCCACAGTCCGCTCCCAACCTCCAACCCTCGTTTTGCCCAACAACAATACTCAGTAAATTTCCACAGCTCGCCTCACCATAAGGGCAGACAGGCCTAGTATACTGTTATACGCGTACAGCAGTAGTCTAAACACATCTCTATCAATAATATTTCTATCACAGTTGAGACTGCCTGTCAACACTTACTGCCTTCTTCATAAGTCCTGTCAAACGGTACAGTTGAATGGGTTAGAAATACAGATAAAGATGAATAACTCTAACACAGCCCTCCGCTTCCCAACCCAACTACTATCACTCAACACAGCCAGATAGACCGAATCATACACATGAAATAATAACCTTCATTACTATACAACAATTAGCTCATGATGAAGTAGGTATTCTTATCATAAAGTGGGCTACTCCTCTCCTTATCCTAGCTGTGATGTCGGGCACCCCCGTTTGCGTGCTAAGGAAGAGCGGGTGATGACACCAGATAAGTCCTCGTCTCGGTTATCAGCCGCACGCAGAGGAACACAGAGGAACGACGGTTGAATTCAAATGACGCGGAGCGCTTTTCTAATACGTAGCGAGACAAACGAGACAGGTTTTCTAGAGTCGGCGAGCTGCAGCTTTTTCCACAAACATTTAACATCGAATTCATGTTAGGTTAGACTATCCATCAACACGGAAAAGGCACACAAATACAACTGCAAACACCGGTTCCGTGACAGAGTAGCTGTCGTTCTACGCAAAGCAACAGCATGTAGCTAGAAGTTCTATTCGCTAGCTGAGATGGCTAACATCAACATTAGCTATCTATCTGACGTTTAAGGTGACAGCTTTGTTAAACATACGTACAGTATTAGATCGTCTTTGCTCATGATGAAGCTGTCGGTTGCGAAGGGTGAATGTGTTCAAAGATGATGTTCCCTTCGTCCGAGACGTCAGTAGCAGCCTGCTGCCTCCTGGATGCTCATCTAAACTGTCCTGAACTTCTGTCACGCCCATCTGCTGCAGGGCGCGGCCATCTTTGGAAGGTCATGTGACAGCATTTACGGGTGCGTTCCAGGCGTCCCGTTCTGCCGCCTTGCGGCCTGGTAGGTGCTAAGTGGGATCCTTAGGAGAGTGAGACCGTGGTCTGCCATTTGGCTACGCCGTTTAGCTGACGCTTTTATCCAAAGCGACTGACATTGTAGTGAGTGCATACATTTCAGTATATATGGTCCCAACAGGAATCAAACCTACAACCTAAGCGTTGTTAGCGCCACGCTCTACCAACTGAGCAGAGGACCACAGGTTGTGTGGAAATACAATTATCTTGCATCTTGTAGACTATCATCTAGACATGTAAGCCATATAATATTAATGAAGAAAATCTGCACAACACAGTGTTAAAAATGTGCAAAATTTATTGAAATAAATCATCACGACATTTATTCAATGCACATTTCTATAAGCACATGATCATTATCCATCTTCAATATATCACAATAAAACAACAATAACATAATATATACAACAAGTAAAACTATAAGAGTAAGATTAGACAGACACATACAGTAATTCACCTTGTGACGGATATTCAGAACTCTGGATGCTCATGTCCTCATTTGAACTGACACACACCCCCCAACATTCTACACCCCCCAACATTCTACACCCCCCAACATTCTACACCCCCCAACATTCTACACCCCCCAACATTCTACAACACATCTTTGGTCATGTAAAAGTTCAGAGGAATGCTTTAACTGGTGTAATTGGTGTAACTGGTGTAATTGGTGGGACTGCCTCTCGATAGAAATGTGTTGTTTACAGTACAATCCTATTAGCTCCTAAAACAAACGTGTACCTGGAAATGTGGGCCACCGACGCCCACAAGTATTCATTATTTAGGCATTAGATAGATTAAAAAAAAAAAGAAAAAGCACTTGCACTGGTAAAATTCCTTATTGAATTCACGATGCATAATAGACAGTGTTAATAAATAATACGATTGCCATCAGAATTTCTGTTTTGTGCATTTCAATGTAAGAATCCCTCAGGAAGGTTGCAAGTTGAATTGGGTCACAGCAGTAGACGAGGATATGGCGCATTCACTCAATCAGTCAATCTGTACAAATGCTGAAATGCACAAGCAGGTGTATTATATACTGTACTTCAATATGAAGTTGAGTTCAAAGGTAAATCTTTAGCTCGCTTGAAAAATAAACAAGTTACCAACACCAGGGTGTGTTTATGTGTGTGTGTGTGTGTGTGTGTGTGTGTGTTTGTTTGTTCAAATGTGTGTGTGTGTGTGTGTGTGTGTGTGTGTGTGTGTGTGTACTGTAGGTTCTCTCTAAGGCTGCTGCTGGTACTGCCCCTCAGTAGCGGTGTAGAAGTCATCCAGGACGCTCTGAATGTAGTCAAACGTGGGCCTGTCGTCCGGCTTGGTCTTCCAACAGGTGGTCATGATGTCATAGAGCTCGTTGGGACAGTTCTCGGGGCGGGGCATCCTGTGGCCTCTCTGTACGGACGCCATCACCTCGCCGTTGCTCATCCCTGGGGGAGGAGCAGAAACAAACACAGCCACAGTGAGAACAAGGAACTCTGGGTGAGAAAGAGCCCACTCCTGGTAAATCAAATGGAGCGGATGAAACCAACACTTTTGTTTATGTGGAGGAAAATGGTTTAGCAAGGGGAAGAAACATCTTTAAATATCAACCTAATAACAACATCACTCAGTCATCGCAATAAAACGCTGTAGTCATGTGAAAGGGTGCTTTTACAACAAGCAACCAGCAGAGGGCAGCACATAACAGTGAACCATGAGTCAGCAGCACAAACATACCAGATTCTTACCTGAAGCTTTTAAGCTCAATGTGTGAAGGAATCATCTTGTGTATGTGTCTACAGTAGGCTACTTTGTGTTCACGTAGTGTTATTCAGTCACCTGGGTAGGGTATTTTCCCATATGTGATGATTTCATACAGTAGAACTCCGAAGGACCACATGTCAGACTTGATGGTGAAGGAGCCATAGTTAATGGCCTCTGGAGCCGTCCACTTGATTGGAAACTTGGCACCTGCAACCAGGAAGTACTCGCATAAATAACACACTCAGAGAGAGGGAGGGAGAGAGAGAGTAATTTTAGACACTTCTGGTAAAATAATACGTCTACTGATACTAGAGAAAAGGAAAGCAATTCTTCTCTTCTTCTTTTTTTAAACTGCTGACAAAGGCATACTTGAACAAGGCTTGCCTTGCGTTCAGGACGACAATATGAATTGACAACCAGGGTTGATGCCGCCGTGTTTACATGGCAGAAACTGACCTCTGTTTCCTCATAGGAAAGAGAAACAACAAGTGCACTGCCTGCCTTGGGGAGGCTCGTGGGGGTAGAAATCGGAGGATGGGCTCATTGTGATGCATGGAAATCGATTTCTACCGCCACCAGCCTCCCCCTCTTCTGCCTGGGTATTTTCATAAAGCCGGTCCCTTAGATAAACATCAATGTGATGGTGCCTCAAG
>NC_139672.1:14754660-14769660 GCF_951799395.1 Argentina silus | reverse complement strand
TCCACAAGATGTTGGAAACATTCCTTTAAGATTCTGGTCCATGATGACATGATTGCATCATGCAATTCCTGCAGATTTTTCAGGTGCACTTTCAAGCTGTGAATCTCCCGTTCTACCACATCCCAAAGGTGCTCTATTGGATTCTGATCCGGGGACTGGGAAGGCCACTGAAGAACACTGAACTGTTCATGAAACCAGTTTGAGAGGACTTTTGCTTTGTGCCATGGTGCATTATCATGCTGAAAGTAGCCATTAGAAGATGGGTAAATTGTAGCCATGAAGGGATGCACATGGTCAGCAACAATACTCAAATAGGCTGTGGCATTCAAGCGATGATTGATTGGTATTAACGGGCCCAAAGTGTGCCAAGAAAACATTCCCCACACCATTATACCACCTCCACCATGAGAAGGTGTACAGGTGTTCCTAATAAAGTGCTCCGTCAGTGTATATATAATATAATATAATATTTAACTCCTTACAGTACAGACCACCTCTGATACATGCAGTAGCTTTAGATATGTACAGTATACTAGTTATCTTACTCCACTTATTGTTTGACTGATATTTGAATTGTTATTTATTTGAATTTATTTGATTTCTATCCTTATATTCACTGTTCTGTTGAGAGGAGAGGTAGCTTGTCAGCATGCAAGATGGCTGCCGTAGGAAACAGGAAGGGTGGACATCATATATTCCTGTATTGTAAATACTAACTGGGATGCTTGGGGCGGCCCGACTCTGACGTCCCCCCATTGAAGTAGAGATTTGAAACGGTCAAGGTAAGGGTCATGGTTATGGTAAGGTATAAGTAAGGGTTATGGTTATGGTATGAGTAAGGGTTATGGTTATGGTTATGGTAAGGGATGAGTAAGGGTTATGGTTATGGTAAGGGATGAGTAAGGGTTAAGGTTAAGGTTAGGGTTGGAGCTTGGGGTAGGGTAGGGTAGGGTAGGGTAGGGTAGGGTAGGGTAGGGTCGTCCCTAGGATCCTACTTGGCTAATCTATCATTCAGGTATTGCTCACAGTCACTCCTCATGTCGACGTCTGCTGACTGCCTCATGGACTGAATGGCCTGTTATTGTGTCTACCAGTGGAGGCTCCATTCAGTTCCATTCCATGCATTACAATGAACCCGTCCTCCAATTTCTACCTCCCCCAGCCTCCCCCGGTGTCGACATACGGTTACATAAAATTCATGTGGTCAAAATGAGATTTAGCTACAAAAAGAATCGGTTGGTTATCCTGGTTACCATTTCTGCCTAGCATGACTTACGAGAAAGCACGTGTTAACCAGACCTAAAAGTAGACACTGGCACACACACACACACGCACACGCACACACACACACACACACACACACACACACACACAGCCCTGAGAGACGTAATATTTTCCTGTGTTGCAGCTTGGCTGCTCTCTGAACAAACACCAACTGTATGACCCCTCAGGGGGAATGCAAGGTAACGGTTGCAGCACTATAGATAGACCTCCATTGATTCTACTTATTCTAGAACAATAACACTAACACAACACAGCTAAACAGCCAGGGGATGTCTCAACATTACTGACAGTGAAGCGACCAGGCAAGAGGGTTCTTTCTAATGAATTCGTCCATCCAGAGTTGTTCCGCATATCTTTGTATGAGTCCCTATCTTATATCTTTATGTATAAGTCCTTTTCTACTTCTCCATAGTGTTTCCACAGAACAGAACAAACCAAGAACAACTTAGTATTGTCATGGAAAAGAGAAGAAGAAGTGACTAAAAATCCCAAGACATAACAATTACAAGGAGTTGAATGAGAGGAAACGTGAGTTCAGCTGGCTGGCTGGCAGAGAGAGAGAGAGAGAGAGAGAGAGAGAAGGAAACATCTTGAGCAGAGGACAGGGGGAGGCTGCGAGGTTGCAGGACAGCACGGAGGACGGAGGCCCCGCGCTCCATTTGTATATTTGCAAAGCCGACTGCTTCCTGCTATTCATGTTGGCAGGGGAGCGGGAAGGGAGGGCATGAATCATGAATCCTCATAAACCCTCGGCCAACATGCAAATCCAACGCCTGAGTCAGACACTCTCACATTTCCTCTACAGATATCAGTTATGATAGGGAGAAAACCCAGCCGCTCCCAGCCCCAGGCCCCCAGACCTCCCTGAGGCTCCACACAAACACACACTGTACTGTACAGCAGGGGAGGCTGGCGAAGGTGGACATCTGAGGGCGGGCTCCTAGTCATGCACGGAACGGAATGAGGCACGGTATCCAACACACGCTTACAGGCATAGGGTTGACTCATCCATTCCAGCTAAAACATACAGTCATATCACTTCCAGCCCACAGGAGATACAGCAGAGTGACCTGAATCCACCACGGGAGGCTGGTGGGGGTAGAAATCGGAGGACGTGCTCATTGTCATGCATGGCACGGAATGAGGAATGGAATATCAAACACAATTCCTCATTTCGTTCCATGTACAATGTTCCATGTACAATGAGCCCGTCCTCCGATTTCTACCTCCCCCAGCCTCACCTGATGAGTTCTGTACACAATACAGTCATTAAGGATTAGAGCGCTCCTTTCATGGTGAGCAAACTTCATCTTTAGGGAGTCGCCCCAGGCGGGTCCTCTGGCTTTACTTTGAGGTAGTTTAGAGGTAATCTCACTCTCTCACACGGCAGATTTTGAGTCTGGCTCGCAAGAAAAGTTATTTTATGACTTCTAGCACATGACTTCTAGTTTTATGACATGTTTTACCTTAGTGAACTTGTAGAAGTAAACAAAAAGTCCGAAGAATATAGTAAGACAGCTTGCATTCCTCATTCTATTCCAAGCATCACAATGAGCCTGTCCTCCGATTTCAGCCTCCACCAGCCTCCACTGCTGTACACTCACTCACTCACTCCCACACATTAAGTGCATAACGGAATGTCCTTTATACGGCGAACGCCTTGTCATCATTATAAATAAGAATTTGTTCTTACTTGACTTAACCTTCTGTACATGTAGAAATATGTTAAATGAACAAAGGTTAAATTAAATGTGGATAGCATAACATTCTCCATCACACACAGACGAGGGGAGGCTGATAAAAGGGAGAAATCGGAGGACGGCCTCATTGTAATGCATGGAATGGTATGAGGAGTGTGTCCTCCTCTGATTTCTACCTCCACCAGCCTCCACACACACAGAGAGTGTGTGTTTTGTGGACTCACCCATCCAGACTTCCCCAAACTGTCCGGCTCCTAGCTTCTTCACCATCTTGATGGACTCTTTAGAGATCTCCCAGGCGTCTTTGTCCCAGGGCTTCTGGGCCTTGGGCTTCTCACACGCCCTCTCCAGCTTCCGACACAGACCGTCCGGTTGCTCTGGGGGTGGTGAAGACACACGCACACACACACGCACGGAGGCACGCACGTGCACACACACAAACACACGTGGAGGCACGCACGTGCACACACACACACACACACACACACACGGACGCACGCACACACACACGCACACACAGGGAGGCACGCACACACACACACACACACAGAGGGAGAGAGAGAGACAGAGAGAGAGAGGGACAATATTGAGCAATGGCAGAGGTGTCTTACTATATTCTTAAGACTTGAGACTTCTACAAGTTCACTAAGGTAAAACATGTCACAATACATGTACTAGAAGTCCTAAAATAACTTTTCTTGCGAGCCAGACTCAAAATCTGCCGTGTGAGAGAGTGAGATTACCTCTAAACTACCTCAAAGTAAAGCCAGAGGACCCGCCTGGGGCGACTCCCTAAAGATGAAGTTTGCTCACCATGAAAGGAGCGCTCTAATCCTTAATGACTGTATTGTGTACAGAACTCATCAGGTGAGGCTGGGGGAGGTAGACATTGGAGGACGGGCTCATTGTAATGCATGGGACGGAATGGTTGTGTATACAACTCACTGTGGTAATGTTTGATCATGCTGCTAATATCCGTGAAGGTGATCTTGGGGGAGATGTAAAAGCCTCCATTGTCCAGAGTACGGATCTTATAATGTTTGACAGCGTCTGCTCCCTGGACGTCCACATCTCTGACAGACATGGAGTAACTGCCTGGAGGAGAGACACACACATCCCCCAATTGCACACACACACACACACACACACACACACACACACACACACACACACATATATACACACATGTGCACACACACACACACACACACACGCACACACACACACACACACACACACACACACACACACATTTAGAAATGACTCAATACTCTTAATAAAGACAAAGACACACATATTTATATATTCACATATGACAGAATAGAACAAATCAGGACCATGGTGATCCTCATCAGAGAAATAGAGAAAAATATGTCTTTATGAATCCATATATTTTGGAATGTATTCTGGGAACATACAGTACACTGTATTGCATCAGACTAATCAGGAGTTAGTAACTAAATGTTGAGCCAGAACGGCCCATAGGGGCGGGAGCCTCTCTCCTGTTTCTGCAGCATGAGGCGAGCACCAGGGTCTTGAATCTGATGCGAGCTGCTACCGGGAGCCAGGGAAGAGTGCGAAGAAGGGGGGTGACATGGGAGATTGAACACCAGACGGGCGGTACCATTCTGGATGAATTTCCTAATACTAGCTAGTTGGATGAATCTCCTAATGCTAGCTAGCTGGATGAATCTCCTAATGCTAGCTAGCTACCAATAACCCATCTCCTAAGTTCTCTGTGAGTCACATGGGGCGGACATTGATGGTCCTTTGGCGTGTGCAGGACTCTGCTGAACATGTTCTACCAGTCAGTGGTGGCCAGCGCATTGCTGTACGCGGTGGTATGCTGGGGGGGGCAGCATCATTCCCATCCCCTACATGACACTGTGGCAGAGCAGAGAAGCTCCTTAGCAACAGATTACTACAACCACAATGTACTAAGGAGCGCTACAGGAGATCTTTTCTGCCTGACTCGAGGGCAGACACTCTAACCACAAGGCCACTGAGCTGGCAGTCAGGAGTTAACTGTGGTCATGATTTTCATTTCAGAAACACTGAAATAAGAGGTGAGTTATTCTGAGTGTTTCTAAAGAGTTCCATACCCTTTGACGTCTCGCTCTCTCGTATGAGGTACGACCCGGGTTTGTTTGCCGGTGCCAGAAGTTGTCTCTCTGCGTCCTTTCTTGTAATATCCTTGAAAAACCATCTAGGGAAGAATAGGACAAATATCAGTCAAGTCACACGGTTTCGAGGTCGAATCGCGCCTCAGAAGAACGAATTACAAAGAGTCTGTTTTTGACTCTGAATAGAAAACCTTGTGGGTTTGTGAGAGAAATCATCCAACGATCGTGAGAATAACGTCACTCACTCCTCAGTCTCCATGGTGTCGGCCTGGGCGACGTAATTGGACGGAATGAAACCTTCCTTTTTGGTGGACAAAGACTTGGCCTTCCACCATTCACCGTGTCTGAAAACACATTCACAAATATGATATCAGTGTCTGAAAAAGGTTGTATTAGGATTTTGTTTGTATTTGTTTGATGTGTTGCATTGTATTGTGTTTTCGGCACTATATCTGTAATGTCTAACTGTTGTTTGTATTTGTTTGAATTGACTGCATGAGCAGCACATTGTTTTTCAGGGGGTTTATTGAGATAGAGGAATTACCAAAACGTACTACTTGTTACTACATAGCTGCCAAACAGTTTCTTAGTGAACACTGGGTAAGTACCAGCTGTAACAAGGCTGTCAAATAATGGGTTACCAGATTCTCTACTCTACAGTGTAAGATGATGGTCTTCAGCCTCCAACTGTCCAACAACATTTAATCTGTAAACAAAATGGCTGATCAAACAATGTTCCAGCTAGCGTAATGTTGACACTGCTTGTCCAGGTTTCCCTTGAATGCGAGGTTCTTGACCTACACAGGACTTCCTTGTTGAATCAAGGTCAAAGCACATGACAAACACTGGATTGGTTGGTTGTAATGTGTGGGTCCAACACACCTAGCAGTGAAAGAGAAGAACGAGGAGAGGAGAGGAGAGGAGAGGAGAGGAGAGGAGAGGAGAGGAGAGGAGAGAAGAGAAGAGAAGAGAAGAGAAGAGAAGAGAAGAGAGGAGAGGAGAGGAGAGGAGAGGAGAGGAGAGGAGAGGAGAGAAAAAAAGAGAAGAGGAGAGGAGATACTTACTCCTCTAAGACCTTGAGCTTCTCTCCCTTCTTGAAGCCAAGATCGTCTGCATGTATGGCGTCATACGGAAATATTGCAATAACTATTTTGCCAGACTTGTCTTTCTCTGTGGGAGGAAAGAGGGGAGATACTAGGAATATAGAAGATGATCTCTACAACTAATATTACAGGTAAAAAGGTGCAAAAAAGAAATGCAGAAATCTTACCTTCCATTTTCATAAACATCTGACCAGGCAGGAGACCACTAGGAGTGGAGGTATTCTGGAGGGAGGGAGGGAGGGAGGGACAGAGAGAAGAAGGGAGTGAGAGAGAGAGAGAGAGAGAGAGAGAGAGAGAGAGAGAGAGAGAGAGAGTGGGATCAAGCACTGTGTAAGAATGAAAATTAAAATATTCAACAATCACAATCTACAATAATCAACAATCTACAGTACCACAACACATTCTATGATGTAACCTATTGTCTCTCACTCAAACATCTCATCTGAAACAGTACATTAGGTGAGAACGCCTCATTCAGTGCTGAGGAAAGAACCAGAAAGTTACCACATAGGTACCAAGTATTTTCTTCATAAATACTGTGGTAAAAAACAGCTGAAACGGTGCTGCTTAATAAAGGCTTACAAAGTAGGCTAACCAGTGGCTTAGGTTCCACCTGTCTGTGTGAAGGGAAGGATACAAGGAGACAAGAAGAGGACTCTACCTTAGACTTTTGAGATGTAGCCAAACTGTTTCCCCTGACTACTCACTACACAACCAGGGGAGGCTGGTGGAGGTAGAAATCGGAGGACGGGCTCATTGCAGTGCATGGATTGGAATGAGGAACGGTATCAAACACACTCCAGTTTCTACCTTCACCCGCCTCCCCTGCGTGTGGTTGACGCTACTACTCAGGACTTACAATAAGTGGTTTAGTGGAGGTAGGGTCTCTCACATAGACAGTGGGCTCGGCCCGTCCTTGCTTGCGACCTTTGCCCTCTAGACCTCCGCCACTCAGGCCATCGTTCAGCTTGGACTTCTTACAACCCATGTTGTCTGTTAGGAGAGAGACACAGACAGTTACAGACAGACAGACAGACAGTTAAACAAACACACAGACAGACATTTAAACAAACAGACAGACAGAAAGAGAGACATTTAAACAAACAGACAGACAGACATTTAAACAAACAGACAGACAGAAAGACAGACACAGACAGACAGATAGATAGATAGATAAATACATAGATAGACAGATACATAGATAGATACATAGATAGATAGATAGATAGATAGACAGACATATCAAGAAGCTCAAACAAAGTTCATAATTCATCCACAAACATTAGCAAGCATTACTCATTTATTAACTGAAGTTTATCTTTTAACGTCCAACTCCAGAGCTCCACTTTAACAAACAGAGAGATTCATTCTTATTCAGATAAGGTAACCCTACAAGAGTATCAGCCTAAAACAGTGCATGAATATTGGATTTGGCCCAATATGTGTCTGTTTGAATAACAGCTTACGAGAGGAGTTGATCTAGTACCACTAGCATCGATGCTGCGCTGCCTGTCTGCCTACTTTAAAGTCACCTTCAAATCAAAACAAACGTGTTCGGAGCGCCCCGCGGCTATGTAGCATGTGAATGAGTGGGCTTAGGACAGCGGAGGTGTGGTGTATCAGAACAACTACGAGGCCACGTTCTCGTCACAACGCGGTCTGTGACAGCCTCTGTGGTGTCAGTTAATGCTAGCCTTCCGGCTCCAGATACTGCGCTTCAGCCAACTTCTACGAACGTTGTTGTCATAACGATGACAATGACAGAGCAGTTCTATTAGAAAGAAGCACCTAACACCTAACCACACAGACACGTTTATCTCTGCAAGGTCTGGGAACTTTTTGTAGAGACAGAGAGTCTCCTTTTGTGACAGGAGGAGGTGGTGGCTGAAGCACATTCAGGCCATGGCGGTGGTGGTTAGCAGTCAGTCAACCAGCAGGAAACGTCTAAGAGTGTAAGAGGCCCCCTGGGCAGCTCCCTACACTTCCTGTGTGTCATAGTCTAAAAACATACAGTAGAATACAAGAGAATATAATAGAAAAGTAGCTGATTGGTCCGTCTGTGAAAATAGAAATGAAAATGTATGAATCTTCTGCACTGGTCTCCCTCCCTGCCTCACTGGTCTCCCTCCCTCCCTCCCTCCCTCACTGGTCTCCCTCCCTGCCTCACTGGTCTCCCTCCCTCCCTCACTGGTCTCCCTCCCTGCCCTCACTGGTCTCCCTCCCTGCCTCACTGGTCTCCCTCCCTCCCTCCCTCCCTCACTGGTCTCCCTCCCTGCCTCACTGGTCTCCCTCCCTGCCCTCACTGGTCTCCCTCCCTCCCTCACTGGTCTCCCTCCCTCCCTCACTGGTCTCCCTCCCTGCCCTCACAGCGACCTGGTGAATTATCTGATGCTTTCAAAGTGACCATTCCCACACATACTGTATGAGCCACAACGTTATACAACAGACCAGAGGAGGCTGATGGAGGTAGAAATCAGAGGACGGGCTCATTGCAAAGCACGGAACGGAATGAGGAAGGGAACGTTCTTCATTCCGTTCCGTGCATCACAATGAGCCCGTCCTTCCGATTTCTACCTCCACCAGCCTCCCCTGTAATTGACAACATACTGGTGAATACTGTAGTGAACTGTTATAGTAAAGCCAAAACGGAGGGAGGAAAACACATGGAATAGTCATTATCTAGGTCAGCCCCAATTAGAATGGATCTTTATCAGAGACTGGCCCGACTATTGTTTTTCCTTGAGGAAACTCGACACAGTAACTGTTTCCTCAAACTTTGGACCCCTAAGAGAATATTTAACTGTTTTGTTTTCTGGCCACTTTACAGTTTAAAGGCACACTGCCTGGGTCTCCCTCTTCCCCCCCCTCCCCCTCCTCCTCCACCTCTCCCACCCTCTGTTTCATATTCAGTCAAATGGCATCATAAGCCTCGTAGAGACTGAAACTTTAACGCCCCCCCCCCCCCTGGCAGGTTAAACATCTCTCTCTGCCTCACACCCCCCCCCCCCCCCCCTCTCTCTCTCTGTTTTTCATTGTTCTCCAGTTATTCATCATCGCGGTTAACGGTTTCATGTGTTAAACGATTAGGAAAATGCATTAAGACCATTAAACAAATACACGTTACGATAAACACTATTAGCATCCAGTAAATGGTTGTGGGGCCCACCCCTTGTGATCTCACTTCTCAGAGCAAACAATAGCAAACGCGACATTGTTCAGTTCAACCCGGCTGGTTCGGAGGCTGCCTTGACACTTGGCTGCTGTATTTAGAGATGACACAGTCAGGAAGCTGATGAAGACAGAGCTCAGGCCAGATGAGACTCACAGGCAGGCTCGTCGGTTTCTGTGGCTAGCTGCCTGCAGCAAACTTCCTCTTTTGACTGGGCAGGCAGGCAGGCATCACCGAAAATACACGCAGGATTCACGTACATACTTTCACGTACCTGTCCACAGGACGTGAATAACAACCCAAGATTTATTTAAATTAAATGGCCTGGTGCTAACCTGATTATTCTTTTTTTTATTGTTATTAAATGATTCCCTTTTTTTCTTCTTTGTTAAGTTAAACTTGTAGCCTTTGCAAAATGTGTATATATATATAGCATACTCACCAGCATATAGCATGCTGACCAGCCACTTTATTAGGTACACCTGTTCAACTGCTTGTTAATGCAAATATCTAATCAGCCAATCACATGGCAGCAACTCAATGCATTTAGGCATGTAGACCTGGTCAAGACGACCTGCTGAAATTCAAACCGAGAATCAGAATGGGGAAGAAAGGGGATTTAAGTGACTTTGAACGTGGCATGGTTGTTGGTGCCAGACGGGCTGGTCTGAGTATTTCAGAAACTGCTGATCTACTGGGAATTTCACGCACAACCATCTCTAGGGTTTACAGAGAATGGTCAGAAAAAGAGAAAATATCCAGTGAGCGGCAGTTCTCTGGGCGAAAATGCCTTGTTGATGCCAGAGGTCAGAGGAGAATGGCCAGACTGGTTCAAAATGATAGAAAGGCAACAGTAACTCCAAGGTTGGTGGTGGTGGTGTAATGGTGTGGGAGATATTTTCTTGGCACACTTTGGGCCCCTTAGTACCAATTGAGCATCGTTTAAACGCCACAGCCTACCTGAGTATTGCTGCTGACCATGTCCATCTCTTTATGACCACAGTGTACCCATCTTCTAATGGCTACTTCCAGCAGGATAACGTGCCATGTCACAAAGCTCACATCATCTCAAACTGGTTTCTTGAACATGACAATGAGTTCACTGTTCTCCAATGGCCTCCACAGTCACCAGATCTCAATCTAATAGAGCACCTTTGGGATGTGGTGCAACGGGAGATTTGCATCATGGATGTGCAGCCGACAAATCTGCAGCAACTGCGTAATGCTATCATATCAATATGGACCAAAATCTCGGAGGAATGTTTCCAGCACCTTGTTGAATCTATGCCACAAAGAGTTAAGGCAGTTCTGAAGGCAAAAGGGGTCCAACCCGGTACTAGCAAGATGTAGCTAATAAAGTGGCCGATGAGTGTGTGTGTGTGTGTGTGTGTGTGTGTGTGTAGTCGCTCATTCAGCATATATATATATATATTACACACACACACACATATATAGACACACACACACACACACACACACACATATATATATATATATGTGTGTGTGTATATATGTGTGTGTGTGTATATATATATGCTGAATGAGCGACTTATTATGAGTCACCCAAGCAATTAATTCATCTTGTATGCACGCTTGGATGCGCCCACGGCGAGTGTGAGCGACTGTGAGTCCCGGACTTTTCACACCTTTAACGTTAGTGCTCTGTTGAGCGATCTGGTGTGATATAGGTGTGATATAGGGTGAGATGGCCAGGGAAATTCAATCAACTCTTGTAAAAGCAACCAGCTCAAGCAAACAGTCAGGAGTTTTTACGTTTGATGTCAACTTGTAGCTCTTCATTTTGGAAGAAATAAAACAAGTTGTAATTGTATCGCACTGTCACTCAGACACGCTAAAAAAAAAAGTAAAAAAAAACGATAAAAGTAAAAAATTTAAAACGATAAAAAAACAATTTTTTTAAAAATAATTCTAACACAATAAAAGTTGTCTTACCTGTCAAATATCAGTAGTTTGAAATCCACCTTGAAAAGACGACTTGATGTACCGCTCAACTTTCGTCGGCGTTACCCCTTATCAGAGCGGAGGTCTGGTCTGGCAGAGGCCGTTACGTTCACCGACCAGAATGAGGAACTTCACACAGGAGATGGCTGGGACTTTTTTTTACTGCAACTTCCTGGTACATTTGTCCTAAATTATTTGCATAATAACCCTCAGAGGGAACAACATCTGAAAGTCCAACGATCAGAACAGTTTGGATCGCATCAGGAAATGACTAATGTCGTGTTGAGACACAACTGTTCAGTTTTGACCGCTAGGCTGTCTGTGCAGGAATTCGCAATTGCACAAAACTTCAGCAGTCAACTTTAACAGACAGAACTTTACTGTATGACATATCTACCTTTATTGATCACATGTAGGCCTATTAATTTAGTAAAACCACACACGTTTATCAATAGTCCATTGACTGACATAGGGGCCGAAGGACAGAGGCTGGTTTTGCATAAAACATTAAATAAATGCTATAATAA
The DNA here is from genome assembly GCF_951799395.1 of Argentina silus. Taxonomy (NCBI): domain Eukaryota; kingdom Metazoa; phylum Chordata; class Actinopteri; order Argentiniformes; family Argentinidae; genus Argentina; species Argentina silus. Next base: position 14,757,792 of record NC_139672.1, on the reverse strand, counting down.
TGAAAACGTTTATATTGTAATCAGAGAGTATTAAGAACCTATGGAGTAATGTGTATCATATGTTTATGAAGCATAACGTAGAAAAGCTATTGATTCACAAAAAATGCGGAATCGTAAAACTCAATTGGGTGAATCAATTCTAATGAAGACTATGTCTATTTCCAGGAAAGGGGAAGACAATGGTAATGGATACGACACACTAAAACAAATGTACCGTAAAGGGGCAATGTGAAACTGTCTGTTATCGTGGCAGGAGAGTACTATTGTGATATACTTTAGTTATATTAGGAATATAAATAGGGATGTGTCTGACATGCAAGTCTGTAAGGCTGTGACGCTTTGCGATATAAAAGATGAAAGAAAGATACGTTACAGTAAGAAATACTATACTGTGTGACGCCTGTATAATACTGTAAATGATTATGAATATTATATGTATGATTATGAATGTATTATATATATATATATTATATATAATACATTCATATATATATATATATATATATATATATATGAATGTCTAGTTTGATGAGTTTACCAGGGGAGGCTGGTGGAGGTAGACGTTGGAATATGGGCCCATTGTAATGCATAGAATGAGGACATGCATTACAATGAGCCGTCCTCTGACTTCTGCATCCACCAGCCTCCCCTGGAGTCTCCGACAACTCTCTCTGCCCCTCTTAATCTTGCGATGCCAGAGGTTTGGATCAAAAGTCTGGAGTCTGGCCTGGCATGAGTGACTGGGTCTGATAGAGATCTAGAATATCAACACAGCAGCTCAGCTGGAGCTGAATCAATAGGGTTCATATGGCAGCAGTAGCGGCTGGCGGAGGCAGAAATCAGAGGATGGGCTCATTGTAATACATGGAAAGGGATACCATTCCTCCTTCCATGCATTTACAATGAGCCCGTCCTCCGATTTCTACCTCCACCAGCCTCCCCTGGCTGACCCAGAGCTAGCTACTCACAGTGATGTGTGAGTGAAGTGTTGCGTAGCATTTGAAACATGACAACAGAGCGGTGTAATTCCAGAGAAGAAGTCATCACTGACCACTACTGAATGTAAGATGGCATGGTTAGCTTTAATAGAAAAATAGAATATGCAGGATCGGTTCTTTGATTAATAAAAACAATAAAACGTGCCGTAACAAAATGGATGGACCGTCGACAAAAACCAACAACAGATATAGTAAACAACATACAATTAAAAGTACCGACGCCAAAAACCAACAACAGGAGGAGGAATACCCTTTCATAAAACAAAAGCAAAACTAGCCATCGGATTTGATCAGATTGCCAAAATAAGCAGTGATCGTCTTCAGCTTGTTGTTGAGAAAGTTCTGTTCCACTTCGACCCTCCCCCCAGGCCCGGCGAGAGAGGCAATCTGGACCGTAAGAAAAACAAAAGCAACCGTTACCATGACGACAGTCCTAAACGTTCACAGAGAGCACACACACACGCTTACGGAATTCTGTCAGCGCTGTGATATACAGTAGGCCCCAGGGCCGGTTTTAGCCTGCTATATTAGGGTGGGCTGGTAGAAATAATAGGTGGGCAACATGGGCGGTAGGCAGCCCAGAGGTTAGAGAAGTGGACAAGTAGCCTGAAGGTATGTGTACAGTATATCAGTCATATATCCATTTCATCTATCTATCCATCCATCCATCTATAACATCAGTCTCCTGTTTCCCTTGGCAAAAATTCTAACAAATTCATCCACGTCTAAGGTATTTGTTATTGATTTCTCATATGCCAAGATCACCAAATTCCTCTTTCTTTCATGGAACATGGTGCGACAATAGGGGGTTAGGACTCCTGACAGTGTGGAGAAGGAACTCTCACATGATGCTGAAGACACACCAATTACCAGGGCTGTTACATACAATTGATGCAACACAGGAAAAACGTCCTTATACTCCTGCAGGTGTTTACACACAGTGGACAGGTCTGTTTCATTTGGACATTTCTTGACCGACCAACCAACCAGGTTTTGCAACAAGAATTTCATTTTTCAGATTCAGATCATCTGCCGCAGTGCCAGCAAGCACATGCGGAGGGCGCAACAAGGTGGAATCTAGAAATGCACTCGATTTGGGTACAAGACTGTATATGGCTGTCATTAGGTCTACAGTCTTCTTGGAAAATCTGTTTTCCATTTCTGAAATGGCCCTGTCAAGGATGTTGAGCAGGGATCTTTTCAGAGACTGACAGGGGGTGATGGTGGGATCATCAGAATCTGTATGACCCACAATTGAGAGCACAACACTTTCACCAAGGTGTTAAACTAACATTTAGAACACTAATTTGCTCCAATCCATACACGAGTTAGAGCAGGTTATGCATTTGAGTGTGTGATTTTTCACGAGCAGTGGGACCGTGTGTGTGCTTTTACTTGCTTTGCCTTGCCCTGTGTGTGTGCAATCTGAGCCATCAGAGTTCATAGTTGTCATAGCAACACCCCTCCCCCTCGGCATTCTCCGAGAGACACTCTGTGCAGCGGACGGGTCTGCATCAGAACTCTTGAGTGTTTGTGCCTGAACACGGTGACAAGATGGGGTGGGCAGTGGCTGACTTTGGAGGCGGGCTGTAGACTGCCCACCCAATTAGAAGTTAGAAACGGTACGGGTATTTTCTGTGCTATTTTTCCATTGGCTGAACAAACAAATGTTTTTTCTCAACTTTTGATTGGGTTGGCAAGAAGCAGCACAGCCACCGCCGGCCTTGGTAGGCCCTGTAAGGAATGTCCATTAGAGTGTGTCCTTGTACATTTCTGCAGACACGGTACTGCTTGGTTAGCTATAAAGCTGTCAATGCTAGTCTTTACAGCAATCAGAATGTTTCTTCTAAATCAACAGTGAAGTCTCTCTCTCAGAGCACTAGCCAGTACAGGGACGTGGACCCAGCCAGTGGTGGAAATGGTTGGGAACCGACTGGAACTGGTTTACCTTGTTGTTGGTGTTAAACACTTTAATTTTTAGCATTCTATGGGCCTCATAGTTGCTAATGATGCATTCTTATGCTCTCTCAACCAACAGTGGTCTTACAACAACAACCAGGGCTGAACACAGAGACTGACTGGCCTCATTATAAAACGTATCAGTTTGCTGCACAAGCTACCACAAATCTAGTGG
>NC_139672.1:14727160-14752160 GCF_951799395.1 Argentina silus | reverse complement strand
TTAGCATCATCACCATTGTGATTTGACTGTGATGGACATGTCTGGTGGTATCACACCTGTTTCCAAATGACAATAAACCTGTCTAAAGTCCTGTGAATGCCCTGTCAGAAATAACGGATCTTAAAAAAAACAATGTCAGTATGAGTGACGGTTACACTTCCAAACAGCTGTCTTTACACCGTCTTACCACCGGTGGTATAAAGCCCCCAGGGTATCTCACCATCCAGTCACACCGGCCATGGGAATACTGGTGATATGAATATCATATCAACTAAGCGGGCAACCACTCCCTACAGACTAGATATGTCATGTCACTTACGGCTGTACGTACGTGACCAATAACATTTGATTTGATATTCCTGCACAGCAGGGGAGGCTGGTGAAGGTAGAAACACATACACCCCCACACCCACACCCACACACACCCCCACACCCACACCCACACCCACGTTTGATACTATTCCTCATTCCGTTCCTTGCATTACAATGAGCCAGTCCTCCTATGTCTACCTCCACCAGCCTCCCACGCTGTGCAGGTTGTGTAGTCATGGTGAACAGATATATATTATCAGCCTAAGACGCTGTGGAGAGACTGGAACGCTTCATAGACCTCGTCTCTCTCTCTCTCTCTCTCTCTCCCAAACACAAACACAGGGTTCTTTCCTCTGCTTGTTTTTATCCCCCAGAGAACAAACACCTGCTAAGCCAACAATGGTGTGTGTGTGTGTGTGTGTGTGTGTGTGTGTGTGTATGTGGTCTCTTCTCTTTTAGCACTTCACATCTCTCTCCATCCTGAGAGAGGAGGCTGAAGAGAGGGGAAGTTTCACCTCCTATGCCCCGTCCAGAAACAGTCCCTAACCCCTACGCCCTAGCCCCTACGCCCTAACCCCTACACACTAGCCACTAATACCTACACCCTAGACACTAACCCCTAGTACCCACACCCTAGCCCCTAGCCTCTATGCCCTAAACACTAACCCCTAGTACCCACACCCTAGCCCCTAGCCTCTATGCCCTAAACACTAACCCCTAGTACCCACACCCTAGCCCCTAGCCTCTATGCCCTAAACACTAACCCCTAGTACCCACACCCTAGCCCCTAGCCTCTATGCCCTAAACACTAACCCCTAGTACCCACACCCTAGCCCCTATGCCCTAAACACTAACCCCTATACCCTAGCCCAGACGCTTGGCCCTGTCCACAAACAACCCCAAGCCACTTGCATCTCAGCTGAGAAAATGTAAAGTACCTCCCTGTCTCTGACTGACACTGTAGCATAGATGCGCATTCTCTCTCTCTCTCTCTCTCTCTCACACACACACACACACACACACACACACACACACACACACACACACACGCAGCTATCCTAGCGCTGTTGACATGAATAAAAGAATAGTATGCCAGGCTCTGATCTCAATTTCAAACGGAATCCAGAATGCTGTATGAATGAGTTATAGTACGGGAGGGGGAGAGAGAGCATATAAAAACATATTAGTCATAATCCTTCAGAGGATACGGAGAGATTCAGCCTGATTACATTTACTTTATTTATTTCCGAGAAGTAGCCAGAAGTAGGTTGGACTTGGAAATGTAACCGTTTGACATGTTGAACTAGTGTTCAAATGAACGCCCAATTAACTGCTGGTATTAATATTGCATAGGAGGAAAGGGTGGCAGGCAGTTAACGTAAACACTTTTTAAAAATTATATTATTATTATTGTTATTGTTATTATTATTATTATGTTATTCCCTCAAATCAATCAATCAATGAATCTTGAGTCTTTCATACAGTTCAGCGTGTGTGTGTGTGTGTTTGTGTGTGTGTGTGTGTGTGTGTGTTTCTGGCCCTTGGTGTAGAAGGTTCTGAGACGGACACGAAGGCTGAAGGAAGACAACTGTCATGTCATGCTGGAGGTGGAAGGTGTGTTTCTCTGGCATCAGCACTTCTCCCCACAGACAGACAGACAGGCAGACAGGCAGGTAGGCAGACAGGCAGGCAGGCAGGCAGGCAGACAGACAGACAGACAGACAGACAGGCAGGCAGACAGGCAGGCAGACAGACAGGCAGGCAGGCAGGCAGACTGGCAGGCAGACTGGCAGGCAGGCAGGCAGGCAGACTGGCAGACTGGCAGACAGGCAGGCAGACAAGCAGGCAGACAGACAGGCAGACAGGCAGACACCTCTCCAGCTGACAGCAACAACATGTTAGACTTCAGGAGATAAACTCCAGCTTCACCTTAGAGATAAATAAACACATATGAACAGACATCCTCTCTCTCTCTCTCCCTCCCTCCCTCCCTCCCGCTCCAGGAGTCACCTTGGGGCTAATCCCTCTGCAAACTCTGCTTATCCTTCTCACCATAAAGAGCATTCTAAACTCCAGACAGCGTTTGGGGATCAGTCCAGGCTTACCGGCGGTGGATAAGGTGGCAAAGCTAAATAAAGTGCACCGAAAGTATTAGAATGAGAACAACAACTTTATCGACCCGGGTCTGAGGTGCCCTGGGGAGATGCTAAGTGGGATCCTTGGGACGACCGTACCCTAAACCCGAACCTTACTTTATTAAGTTTAGTTTTACCGTTAATAATGGACATGAATAAACATTACTCTAACCCATAACCCTTAACCTAACCGTTTTAAATCTCAACTTCAATGGGGGAGGGGACGGACGTCAGAGTCGGGCCGTCCCAAGCATCCCACTTTGGCATTAACCCTGAGCGTGCCCTGTCCCTGGTGGGGGTCTCTCACCGTGGTCTAGCTTGATGCCCTCGTCGAAGCGGGAGAAGAGGCGGTACCGCTGGGCCCAGTACTTGGCCAGCTCCGGCTCCGCTGCGATCTCCGCCGGCATTCCGCCACACCTCCCTCTCTTGTTCTTCTTCTTCTTCTTCTTCTTCTGCTTCCTCGTCATCCCGTCACCTTCCAGACGACGTTGGCAGAGTGATGGAGATAAAGGTTAAACATCGGCATCAACGATAGTGTTCTCCTTTATTGAGAACCCGAAACGTGGCTCTGGCATAGCGACCAAACTTCAACTGCCTACGCTCAGGATGGAGAGCGTAGGTTAATGTACACAGCAATGGCACTACTGCCCCTAGTGGTAAGATGTAAGTATCCCACTCTACAACATTCCTCCCCCCTTAAATCTGAACAGTGTACTTGTACTCTAAGAGAAGATCTGTGTGTGTCGTCTAAATCAAACGATAATGGCGATAATGTTGGCGGAACTCACCCTTGTCACAGTCTTCAGGTGCGTCAGGAACTAGGTAGTCAGGTATTTCTAATAATATCCTCTCTCGGCCAGGGTTAACCTCTTCATCCTCATCTTCATCATCTTCATCTTCAGGCCAGGAGAACAGATGCTGGGAGGTGGGAGGTTTGAGCTGCTCTGAGCTGGTGACCTCTGGATGGAGCTGAGGAGGTTTATCTTCCTCCTCCTCCTCTTCCTCCTCCTCCTTTTCTTCCTCCTTCATCACCTCCTTCATCATCACCACCTCCTCCTCCTCCTCCTTTTCTTCCTGTTCCTCCTTCATCACCACCTCTTCCTCTTCCTGCTTGGGCGGTGGACACGCGGGGGTCTCCCTGTCCGCCTGCGCCCCACCGTCACGTGACCCAGCGTCGGAAACACCGTGTGAGGCGTCTGGTGCGAGACCCACTGGCACCCCCGGGTGTGTGTGTGTGTCCGTCTCCTTCTGGACTCTCTGTAGGAAGCTCTGAACCTGGTAGAGCCGATTTAAGACAAGCACAGCACAGGACAACGGGTGAGTGACAAAACCACTTTTAATACACTAGACTGCAATTTTAAAAACGGCGCTAAACTAGTAGGTACGTTTTTGACCTTTGAGAACAACTTTGTCCACTACTTCTGCCGTGCTTCACTGTCTTTGGGATACTAAAATCCTGCCTAGTCAGCAGCAAACAGGAAGCGGCATACATTGGCCCCTGCCTTCGCCTCAAACGCTGTGCGAGTCAAATACTGGAGCTGATGCACTTCCTTACCCCCCCCCGCCCCCCCACCCCAAGGTCAGGGATCTGGACTTCCTCCTTCAGCCGTCCACAGGTAACCAATGAGATGTGACAGGACTGTAAGTGAGTGGGGTCAGGTGGTACATGAACTTAAAGCAGTGCACCTCCGCATGCACGCACACACGTAGCTCATTGTAAGTTGATTCAGTTGGCTCGGGCTGAGGAGAGAGAGGAAGAGAGAGAGAGAGAGAGAGAGATAAGAGAGAGAGAGGGAGGGAGGGAGGGAGAGAGAGGGAGAGGGAGAGAGAGAGAGAGAGAGAGAGAGGCAGAGAGGCTGCATGTATAAAGAGATGCAGTGTCAGACAGTGGATGTCAGAGGAAGGCTGGGCTGACAGGACAGTGTGTGTATGTGTGTATGTGTGTGTGTGTGTGTGTGTGTGTGTGTGTGTGTGTGTGTGTGTGTGTGTGTGTGTGTGTGTGTGTGTGTGTGGAGTCTTGGCTGCTCTCCCACTCTGTCCTCCACCAGGAGATGCTCGCCTCTCCTTTGTGCCGGAGTTGGGAGCCGAGTTCGACCCGAGGCAGACTTTCCTGACAGGACCCCCCCAACTCCAGCCCCGGGCCTAATACAATAAATCACTCTCTGGCTCCATCCACCATATTATCCCCCACACACTCTCAGTCAGTGATCCTCACTCCTGGTCCTGGAGAGAGCCGCGCAATTGAAGGCTTCCGTGGTGTGATACGGTACTGCAGCGCTCGGGTTGGGACCGGGTCTCTCCAGCACCAGGACGGAGTATCACTGGTCCCAGGAATACCCCCCATCCTCCCCCCCCCCCCCCCAAAAAAAATTAAAAAATTAAAAAAACACCCGTAAAATGTGCTGTACCTTCTGGAAGGTCTTGCTCGTCCTAGGCTGAGTGACTGTGACGTCTCCGTGGTCGGGGAAGAAGGTGTGTTTGTTTATGTAACAGGCCGCTCTCCTCCCTCCTCCTCCGCCATTTTGTTTCCAGCTCCTCCCTCCTCTACCAGTATGGTGGTGGTGCTGGTGGTGGTGGTGCTGGTGACCACTGGGGCTGGGCTTGAACTTCAGGACACTCTCAAACCTGACAACACAACAGGAGAGGGCAGGTTTTGTTTGTTTACAAGGATGCTTTCAAACCTACCGTCACCACGAGAGATAGACAACAGCCTTTTCTCAACTGTTAGTAACACGACTCCTCGCGTCCTCTCCTCCGTCCTAATACAATATACGCCATTTAGCTGACGCTTTTATCCAAAGCGACTTACATTGCAGTGACTGCATACATTTCAGTACATATTGTCCCAGTGGGAATCAAACCCACAACCTAAGCGTTGTTGGCGCCGTGCTCTACCAACTGAGCCACAGAGGACCGTCCTCCACTCGCATCCTACTGAAAACGCAGGGGAGGAGATGTAGGTTCCTCCCTGGAAGAAGATGTAGGTTCCTCCCTTTACATGTTCTCCTCCACTGCTTTTTGAGGATGAAACGAGTGGAGGACAGAGGAGAGGACACGAGCTCCTCATGTTCTAACATTAGAGAAAGGGCCAGGGTAAGGGGAGGAACGCTGTAGGTACATATTCAGTCTCATAGGAGGTAGTTTCCCAGACCCCACATTAAGCCTAGCCCTGCACTAAAATCTTCTGCGGGGGAATATCCATGAAAAGTGCTCTGTAGTCTAGAAATAGGATTAGTCTTAATATGGGACATGGCTCCAGGTGGTGGTGCTGCCTTACATGGGGACAGGGTTGCGTTTCAAGCCCAGTTTATCCCAAGCTTCTTCTGTCGACATCTCAGGGTTCTCCTCCACGTCCAGTTCATGACTGGATCAACAGAACAACAGATCAAAGGTCAACAGACAGCCTTAATATTACACGCACACACACACACACACACAGTGATTTACCATAGCAGAATACTGTGAAAACACTGCAGAGCGTCACACACACACACACACACACACACACACACACACACACACACACACACACACACACACACACACACACACACACACACACACACTAGAATCATTTACCAGTGTAAAAACTGCAGAATGTTGACAGACAGAAAACAGACATGCCATTAATACCTCCGTTTAACTTCCATGAATCTTCTCTCAGGCGGTCCCTCTTCATCCTCATCTTCCCGATTAGACAGCCTTTTCCCCTGGGAGCCGCCATTACGTTTCAGACGGCCTGCTTCCTGCTTAGAATCTGGAGGTGAAAACGTTTTAATTTATTTGCAAAGTCAACATCCCATTGCCTACCGTCCTACCGTCGGGCCCAGATAGTTTTCTGAACATGATGAGAGAGAAAAACAAAGTTACGAATGTATAGAATGTACGACAACGTTGGAGATGAAGAGAGAGAGAGAGAGAGAGAGACGAGGTCCATACAATATGGATGAGGGAATGGCATGCTGTTTCAAACAGGATCAGTGGTGGACCGGGTGGGGGAGTGAGGTGCCATTTATAGAAAGCATCACAGTCCTATAGTCTCTCTGAGAGAGGAGATCCTACTGTGGTTCACTCACACGGTACAGTGGCTGTGGTGCGCGCGCGCTCTCTCTCTCTCTCTCTCTCTCTGTGTCTCTCTCTCTCTCTCTGTTGCTCTGTCGCTCTGTGTCGCTCTCTCTCTGTGTCTCTCTCTCTCTCTCTCTCTTTCTCTCTCTCTCTCTCTCTCTCTCATTAAAAATGCATGCGGTCCTGTCACATGCTCCTTTCATTCAAAGGAAGGCATCTTTTGATATGATCCATAAAATATTCAGACAGAATCAACCCCCAGTTTGGGGGGAAAAAAAAAAAAGACTCAAATTACAAGGAATAGAATATGCTGCAAAAAGGAGTCGACATAGGCCTACAAAACCATTTTGTGTGATATTTAGGTACTGCATGGCAATATCATTTAAAAATCATTGGAATCAAAACTGCCTGTCTAGCAGAATGCGATGACGAAACCATGTTTTTTTAGGTCATACAGTAGCTTTAGGGTAATCAGAGAGATTAATCAAAACAGTTACGTCTATGAATGAACACCAGTGTCTTTCACATGTGGATGAAAACACTGTTAATGAACACAGCTGCCTCTGACATCTAGCCTGCTGGATCAACATACTGTAACAAGAGTTAGGCCTACTTCATATTTTCCATAATATTTATATTTATTATATTTCCATATATTTCAGTATCTAACATAGTTGTATAAGAGGTGTCCTGCTTTGGTTGTATTAATAGTCACAATCGAGCAGAAACCCTCTTACAGGAGTCATATAGTTGTAGCCAACTGTACTACAGCAGAGGTGGTAGGAACTAAAAAAACCTCACCCGTAGACTCTGTGCACGTGTTGTTTGAGGAGGACGCTCTTTTGCGGTTCCCACCGTCACAAGGTTCCTCATTCCCACAGACTTGATGGTCTTCCTGCTGTTCGCCTGAGTCACACTGGCCAGATCCCTCTGACTGAAGGCTCATCTGTCCAATCAGATCGACCACCTCGCTGGTGCCCGCCTGACCCTGGCTCATCTGTCCAATCACATCGACCACCTCGCTGGTTCCTGTCTCCTGTCTATTTTCCTCCAGTCTGTCCACAGCCTCAGCATCTCCTGCATCACAGCAGGAAGCCTCGACTCCTCCTCCCTCGACTCTACTTTTCTCATTTCCTGCCTGTTCCATTCCATTTGTGGCGCTGCAGGAGCGGTTTTCCATGGTCCATCCTTGGGCTGCCCAGTAATTAAACTGCTCCCAGTAGTAGAGGTATATTTCACTAGCGTGCTGCTCCCAGGCTGGCTTTGTGTCCGGGCAGTCCCAGGGGGCTACGGTGGGGCAGCTGGAGGAGGCGTCAGGGTCAGGGGGGTGTTTCTCCAGCCAGCCCTGCCACAGCAGCCCCTCTCCCTGCTGACTCCAGTAGGCTTCCCACCCCTCCTGGGTCTGGGTCTGGGTCTGGGTCTGGGTCTGGGTCTGGGCTTCTCCTTCATCTCCAGGCCCCTGGATGAGATCCGATGCTCCTGTGCCTTCAACCCTGGGGTCAGCCTCATCCTTCATCTGGGGAGGGTCATCTTCGTCATCATCCAGGTCTTCAGAGGGGGCTTCCCAGTGGTTGGCTGCTTTCTTCCTGGACTTTCTCCCCTTGGAGAGAGACAGAGACAGAATGTGTCTGAGGATTGCATGATTGACAGATAGACAGACAGACAGACAGACAGACAGACAGGCAGACAGACAGACAGACAGATAAGGTCATAACTGTCACTCACGGTTCTCTTCTGTGCAGAGGAGGTCACAAATGCCACAGGTAGCCCCATGCTCGCCATGAGCTGTGCTTCCTCATCCAGTGGCTCTGCCTCCTCCTCCTCCTCCTCCTCCCCTTCCTCCTCCTCCTCCTCCTCCTCCTCCATCCCCTCTCCATCTTCTAGCTGGTCATCATCCTCACCCTCTGCCTCTGTGAATGAAACAACAAGTTTGGTTAAAGAAACTCATCACTGATCGGGAGCTGTACATGGGGCTGTGTAATGGCTTAAACGAGTCTAACCCTAACCATATATATATATATATATTAATGAAAAAAGAGGCTTCGGTCTGACAGGCAAGGCTAGGTAAATCAGGGGGCGGGGTTGTTGCCTACCTTCTCCCAGCCAACTCTCCGTCAGCTCAGCGATGGCATGTCTGTCAGATCGATACAACTCACGATCTCTGCACAAAGAAGGGAGAATGAAATGCAGAGGTGAGAACGGAGAAACATAAAAACGTGACCATGGGACAAATACGTTGTCAATGAAGTGAGGTTGACATTACCAAATGACAATGTGTAGCTGGCTACGGAGTTAATAATAAGTTCACTCACTGCACAAACGCTCTTGAACATAGGCAGTGGATCGTCTCATCTCCAGCCAAGCTCTTTTGCCTGAATATAATATCAGCAACCACGTTCCATTTGGCATCAATCATCATGGTGTTCACCTGCTTCACATCAGTAGCCTGCTGCCTGTAAGCTCGTTGACGAGGCAGAAGAAGACTGAGAGTCAGGCGAGTTGACCAAGCTATGGCTTTTTCTGAACTATTTCAAGCTTTCTTTAGTTTTCAACCTGTCGTTCACGCAACGCAACACAGCTCCACAAAACATCCACGCATCTCATCACACACACACACTCGTCACTCACTCACTCACTACACTGCACGTTTTAGCTAGGATTTCCTGTTTGGGTGTCACACGCATAAGGATCCGGGTGAACCAGCAAGAAAAAGAACAGGAATCTTCCTCCTCCTCTCTGCCAGCAAGTCAAAGGGAATCATCAAACCAGGGATCCAAAATGTAGGTAGCAACGAAAACGGTTTCATTCCGATTATGTTTTGTTGGTTATTATGCAGTAACCAAGACAGTCTATGTACATTAGATACTAAAGTAACTAGCGTTTGCTGTTTCTGTCACCGATGTGGGGGCTAGGCTGCACATCTAGGCAGCGGCGCTAAGCTAAGCTAGCTGTCAGCTGTCATTTAGGTCAGGTCCTTGCTAGCTAGCGAGCTAACTGCCTGTTAAAGAACGGTCACGTCAATTTCCCTCTTTTGCCTTCCTTAGGTCCTTCGTGTGAGACTGGTATGTTCTCTCCTCAATTCCTTGACATTGGGGAAGAAAGGTGTGTGACATATTGCATGCATTTTTCATACATTATTGATGCAGCAACCCTGCCTAGCAACTTGTATTGTCCCCAGTGTAGAGAGCTCAATATTCGTCTCCGAATAGGTCAACAAATCGGAGGGAGGTATTGCCACTATAAGCACTTTGTTATCTTTGAATGTTTTTCCTCAATCATAACTGTGGTAGGGATGTTATATAGCCTATATGTCTCTGCCCTCCCAGGGTAAACAGCCATAGACATAGAAGAGAGTCATTTCTATATAAACAACAACATTTATTCGAATGAAATGCATTGAAACTTTACATTCTTCGCCATCCCTGCTGTGTCTAATGTGTCCCTCAGGCCTGGCCATTGGCAGATGGTACCCTCCCTCGGCTTGGCGTCCAATAGGAGAGGCTAAAAGTGAGGCAGCATGACCAATGGGAACGAGTCCTGCATGTCAGGTGACAGCACCTACAGCTTCTTCGCCTGTGTGTTCCACTTGTGGGAGGAGTCGGCGCAGGAGTGGGCGGATTGGGCGGGGCTAGGACCCCTGGAGGACTACCTGAGTTACCTGGAGTACCTGCTGTGGGTGTTCACTCCCCTGGCCATCGTCTTCATCCTGCCCTTCGTCATCGTCATCCTCATCTACCTCTCCATCCTCTTCCTCCATGTGTACAAGAGGAAGAACCAGCTCAGGGAGGCGTACTCCAACAACCTGTGGGATGGGGCGAGGAAGACTCTGGCCACCCTGTGGGACGGACATGGGGCCATTTGGCACGGTAGTGTGTGTGTGTGTGTGAGAGAGAGAGAGAGAGTGAGAGGGAGACAGAGACATACAGAGTGTGTGTGTGTGAGAGAGAGAGAGAGAGAGAGACAGAGTGAGTGTGTGTGTGTGTGTGTGTGTGTGTGTGTGTGTGCGTGTGTGCGCGCATAGGTGTGTTACTCATGCTAATTTGAATGATCCCTGTCTTGGTCAGGATATGAGATCCATGGGATGGAGAAGATTCCTGATGAGGGAGCAGCCCTGATAGTGTACTACCACGGGGCTATACCCATAGACTACTACTACTTCCTGGCTAACGTCATCATTCAGAAGGGACGGACCTGCCACTCTGTTGCTGACCACTTCCTGTTCAAGGTTCCAGGTACAGTGTGACCCTTTGACCATATTTGGAACTATAAAAAAAAAGGTACTACTGTAAATCTCTTGCAAATCCAAACAAAAACATTGGAGTGTCTTGACCTTGGGAATTTATTATACATCCGTTGGGGCTGCAAACATTCACATTTCCCCTAAACCCTTTTTTCACGTTTATCTTTAAGGGATGTTAAAAGGAGCAGCTGTCTCTGTCCATCGTCATCACGTTATTAGAGAACAATAACCCCCTTGCCATATCTCCTTCCTGGTGCAGGGTTTAAGCTGCTGCTGGAGGTGTTCAGCGTGATCCACGGGCCCCAGGAGGAGTGTGTCAAGGCCCTGAAGAGTGGCCATCTCCTGGGCATCTCGCCTGGCGGGGTACGGGAGGCCCTGCTCAGCGACGAGACATACCCTCTGCTCTGGGGCAAACGCAAAGGCTTCGCTCAAGTGGCGATCGATTCCAAAGCGGTAGGTATTTGCGCCCTTCCGTAGCCCCGACGCCCTGTATACTTGAGCGGGTCAGATGTGATTGGATAGATGACTGTCCCATCTCACTCATTCAGGAGCACAGTTGCAATTATGTATCAGCAATCCTCTTACGTGTTTAATCTCCTCTGCGTTTCAGCCAATAATTCCAATGTTCACTCAAAACGTCAGAGAAGGATTTAGATCGCTGGGAACGTTAAGTGAGTACTAATTATTTTTTTTACGGGAGGTGTTATGGACACCGATTAAGCCCTAAGTACTAGCCTGAGTAAAGAATCTTTTAATGGAGAGTCTCAGAGAATCGAGAGTGTGGTTCAGCCCAAGACTTGGCTTAATCTATGTCCAGCAAACTGTCATGTAGGCTAGAGTTGTTAGTTTTCATCGCTCAACAAAACTTGTTTCTCCTCTCAGCATTTTTCCGATGGTCGTACGAGAAGTTTCGCGTGCCAATGGCGCCGGTGTATGGGGGTTTTCCTGTGAAGTTTCGTACGTACCTGGGGGACCCCATCGCATACGACCCCAATCTGACCGCAGCAGAGTTGGCAGAGAAGGCAAGTACAGTTGTCCTGTTTTGGGTCATGTTTTGACATCCAGGGGAGGCAATCATGGAATGGAATAAGGAATGCCTCCACTGGATTCTTTGTTTGTCAGAACATGGCCTGAAAGAATCTAGAATCATTCCTGGTATGTTGAGCTTGCAATACACTCTGAAAGTCCACACTGTACTTCATAAACTGCATGTAATGTAATATAAACATACGTGGAGACACTCGTCACCTGAAACAGGCCGGGCTGGTAGTTAATATAACGGTAAATATGTGGACTTTCAGACTGTGTCTTCAGTTATGTTTACATTCTGCAGTTTACAACGTATGGACTTTCATAGTGTACAAAGTGATTGGGAGAGACCGGGTCAAAGGCACTAACTTGCCCTTATTCTGCTGTCTCTCCACTCTGCAGGTGAAGCAAGCGGTCCAGTCCCTCATTGACACACATCAACAGATTCCTGGGAACGTCCTTCGAGCGTTATTGGAACGTTTCCACAGGAGGCCCAAGGAGGAATAAACAGAGTTCGGAATACCTGTTTATAGGCTAAATATGTTTGTGGATACTTGGTTGTATTATGATCTGATGAAATGGACGGTCTATATTGAAGTTACTGATATTTCAGCATTCATGTTAAAAGAATATGTTTGGAGCTGTTTGCACTCGTAACGGGTTATGGTCGCAAAAGCAGCATATCCAGTTATGTTGGGAAGTTGTCATTCGCCATTTACATGTCATAATTGGTCAGTTGAGAAATTGTGTTGTGTGTGTTTGTAATTGGCATATATATATATATATATTTATATATATATATACTTTAATTCCACTATTAATTTGCACATTTTGACTGTTCCACTGCCAAGCGTTTTGTTAAGAGGCCTTTGTGAGACCAACAACAGAAAAAGAGCTTTTGGTTAATAACTGAAAAGTATTTCACAGAACCGTATGCTGTAGGAAATGGATAATGTTATTATCATTCATCTTTGTAAAGTGTTTGCCTTTTTCTTTCTTGATTAACATAATTATCTTATTACTGTAATTTTGAGATGTTTTAACTATGTACATACAGTATATTTAATTATGTAGATAATTGTACTGTTCGCACTTTTAAAATCTATTGGAAGTCCATTGTCCAAACTGTGATCTAAGGCTACAATTATTTGTAATCTGAAAATAAATATATTTTTTACGAGCATTGTGTACCACAAGTAATTCCTGCAGTTAGCCTCTCTACATTGACGTTGGTGGAGGTATTAATCGGAGGACGGGCTCACTGTAGCGGGCTCATGGGACGGAATAAGGAATAGCACCAAACACGTGTTTGTATTACAATGAGCTCATCCTCTGATTTCTACCTCCATCAGCCTTCCCTTGTTGACACTTGATAAGCCCGGGAGTGATTGATGCTTACTCTGCTGGAATATCTCTGTAAACATGGCTGTTATTTATAGAGCCGTTGATCATAGTCATCAGGTCATGTTGTCTGGTATGTGATTGACTGGAGGTCATTGACATCATCACACACATTGCTATGGAAACATGCGTGTGGTGTCCCGTAACTCTGCACGCTACTGTAGATTGTCTTGGAACAGTTTTAAGAAAATACTAATTAAATGCAGTTCAATTTCAGGTTGATGTTTTTCTCTGAACTGTTCATACTACATGAAGAGGTCAAACTTCATAATATGATGTTATCTTACATAAGTATTACGGCGTATCTTATTGTATGCAGAATGTATAGTACATTGTACTGCAGTGTATATCATGCTGAGTTAACCTGATCTGTGATAAGTTATTGAGGGTTGTTTGGGGAACCATACATACGTGATTCTTGAAGACGTACTTTACAGTAAGACTAGGGGAGGCTGGTGGAGGTAGAAATCAGAGGACGGGCTCATTGTAATGCATGGAACGGAATGAGGAATGTTTGATACCATTCCTTATTCCATTCCATGCAATTACAATGAGCCCGTCCTCCGATGTCTACATCCACCAGCCTCCCCTGAGTAAGAGCTTCCTAAGATCATGTTCAGGCTTTAGCTCAGCAGGCTAATACAGACAAACCCAGATTCGAACCCACTTGGTCAAATGAACGAAACCCAAATGAACAAAAGTGGAGGCTGAAAAAATGACCACAGTGTACTTTATTAAATTAATTTTGGTACTTTGTGTTGCATTAGAATCAAATAAAAATTTACAAAAATCCAATATATACAAAAATGTCATGTTCAGTTGTTTTTTTTTTTATCTTCCACTCTTTCAATTTACAATAAAATTAGTTTATCCGACGTTAATGCAGTTTTTAAGCACTTCAGACTTTCATCATCACACAATGCAACATACTTAAAAGACCAATAATGAACAGCTTTTTTGTTTAGTTTTTTTTTTTTTTGCATTTTTATGTCATTTAATACATCACATACACCACACTAGTTTAAATCTGTATTACATCATATGTAACGGCCATCTTGTGGCGTCGAACCTCTAGTCAATAGACACCCTTCACGACCAGAACTCAGAGAGAGGAATGTTCTTTTTAACATGTACATTTGCATACATTTATTTACAGTTAGATACGTTGTTTTTCAATCTTACTATTGTGATCTTCCTTTAGCAACTGACATACTAAAGGACATCTGTACATTATGCTTAGAAGAAGTCAAAACTAAATGGAACATCATTTATCCCTTGTTTGTTTGTTTGTTTGTTACTGTGCTTGTACTAATGTTCTATTGGCTACAGCAGGGGGCAGAGTCACGCACAGACAGCATACATCGCTGCTATTGGTCTATATCTAGTTAAGATGAATACCTACTAAATAAAACAACTCTTAACCACCAATGACATCCAGATATCTCAAAATCAAACAAAGGTTCAGTGTTCAGAAGTTCCCAGCTGTATAAGCTGCTGTAAGAAACGGGTTGGTGGGTAAAGAGATGGCCTCAGGCCAGGGGAGGCTGGTGGAGGTAGAAATCGGAGGACGGGCTCATTGTAATGCATGGAATGGAATCAGGAACGGTATCAAACGCGCTGTGTTTGCACGGAACGGAAATACTCTGTGTTTGATACCATTCCTCACTCCGTTCCAAGCATCACAAGGAGCCCGTCCTCCGATTCCTACCTCCACCAGCCTCCCCTGCCTCAGATTTTCCTTTTCTTTTCTTTTTTTACTTTGTCCTCCCCCAGCAGCCGTTTCAGCAGCAGCTACGGTGGACGCGTAACCAAGCCAGCCCAGTACAGCTCGGCTCAGCTCAGCTGTTTGGCTGTACTGTGAACTAGGGGCTAAGAGCCTATCCTACCTTGCATTCTGGATAATCGGTTATAGTATAAGCACAGTAACCATAGAAACACGACGCTATCAGACAGTGAACAGAGAGAACCTTGGGGGAAGAAAAAAAATCCTAGACCTCACGCACCACTTAGACCATAACCACACAACCCCAGGGCTATGGTGCAGAACAGAAAACAAAGTCCTGATGAGTTTTGAAAATAAAAAAAAGACAAAAAAAATAAGCTTAGAGAGAACGATATTCATTTAAGGCAAACAAAACTGATATATACGGAATAGAAGCAGCTTAAATCATCACCATGGAGTCCTGCGAAGGACGATGCGAGTTTGTTGACAAGTGCATTTTTCCTGTAGTTTCAATCTGCTTTATGATGCACTCTACTGAACAGGAGACCCTTCCGCATTACAAACACTGAATGATTTGTTTCACATTTACATTACGATCGGAGGATCCATATACTGTACAATATGGTAGCTATTGGCTCCAGGGGAGGCTGGTGGAGGTAGAAATGGGAGGACGGGCTCATCGTAATGCATGAAAACGGAATGAGGAATGGTAACACTGATACCAATGACACCATTCCTCATTCCATTCCATTACCATGAGCCCGTCCTCCGATTTCTACCTCCACCAGCCTCCCCTGGGAGGAGGGTGATCTGTTCAGAAACCAAGTTTGAGGTAGGTTTATGTACAATTTACATGCTATCCGATGACGATTAAACAAGTGTGAAATTCAACTCTGGCGATGTGCTAACAAACGCAACATAAACAAGAAGACTGAGACACTTTTTTCCTGAAATATTTTAGAAGTTTCTCCATAGATTGGGGTTGGGTTTTACAGATGGCGTTAGTGATTACCCCCATAGGACCAAGAGAAGTTTATTTCACTCAATTTGTGACGACAGAGAACATTGTTTTTATGTTGCCGACTGACTACTGACTAACATTTCACCTTCACTTTGATTCCTTGCTCTATAGAATTAACTGACACATACTCCTATGTAACCCTACGCTTATTAAGACAGCTATTTTTAAAGACAGAAGAACAATTTTTAAAATGGTAAAAACATTGGCTAGATGGTGAGTCTGGCACAGTCTCTCTGAGATGCTGTGATTCAGGCCAGTGTGTGTGGGCGCTGCTAATATGCATGAAATAAACAGTGTTTGTAGTGTTCATGATTCAGAGTGCATATCTAAATAAACCTCTATGTAGACATATCTGAGGGACACACACACACACACACACACGCACACACACACACGCACACGCACAGGCGCGCACACACACACACACACTACTCTGTAACATGACCCTCTACTTGTTGGATCCCCGCTGGAAATTAAAATTAAAATAGCATTTGAAAGCAAAAGCAAAATGATTCGAAGCAAAACAAGATGAAATCTAATGTTAACACGGTGCAGCACGGTGCAGACTGAGGAAGCGTAAACACAGCGAGCGACACGTGAAGGGTGACATTGGGGAGAACTGAGAACACACTGTGATGTTTAATGTATGAGAAGATGGAACCCAGCCAAGTGACCTTCAGTGATTCTGATGTTGATGAGGAGCGATTCATTTTTACAGCCTCGATAAGTTTATCATCAAACGGCAGACTAAAATAACAGATTGTTGAGGCAGTTTGTGCAGCTGAGCTTCCTCTTGTAATAATCCTAACCTTGCTATTCTGACAAAGACTTTCTAATCACAGACTTAAGAAATGTGCTTTTGAAATGAAGAACCTCTCCTGACGAGTCCCTACTGATTGTAATTAAAGGGATTCATCTTTTCCTCAGCACAGCACTGATCGGATGAAAGACCCTATTATGATGCATCAAACCATGTATTATACACATACAGTACGCCTACGGGGGGCATTTTACAGTATTGTAGCGAACGGCGGGGCTAGAGCAGCTTGCACTAAGCGGGTATCGAACTCACAATCTTCCGCTTACAAACCGACCGCGCCAGCTACACCACCAAGAGAGTTAAACTCCCTTGGCGGAGCTGCTAACGGGCCTTACACAGGGTCATTACAGTATCAACTTTGTTGGAGAGAGATGTCTGTTCAATGTCCACGGGTTTGATTGACATCTGCCTTGTGACATTTACACAACGTGGCCGCTACTGTTACATTTTGGTTTTTAGTCGGGCTACAGGAGGTGTTGCTAAGTGTTGTGCTATTCACGGTGACGTGTTCACATCTTAGCCTGTGCTTCTAACTCTCTTCATGCAACCGTTTTGGTTTCTGTGACGGCCACTAAACAGGCTCTCTCCCTTCTCCGCCTTCAGTGCAAATAAGAACAAACAACACTAAAAACAAAAGCTGCATTTCAAACTAACAATAAAAAAAAAATAAAAAAAAAACTAAGACAGGTGCGTGTGAAATTGCAAGATGGAATGAGTGATATTCATCAATCTGTGGTCAAAAATGGAAATCAACACAGTATTCAGAACAAGCAGAAAGTATTCCGGACAGCAGATATGATGTTATCCAGTGCTGCTGTCTGCTTGTATTATTACCAAAACCCTCCTTTTAGAACTTCTCTTGAAAGTGTAGCCACATCGCCTCCTGAATATTTAATGCCGTGGAGTAAATCATGCCACGAAACAGAAGAGGAACAGACTTCACTAAGACAATTTGTGTGATAGCAAAGCGCGTCAAGAAGGCAAATTATGTGAAAGCAAAGCAAAGCATTTTTCAGCAGTTGAATTATTAACCCATATTCTAAATAATGTAAACGATTCAAATAATAATAAAAGACATACCAAAAAAAAAAAAAAAAAACAGATTACCAAATAATCGGAACTATCAAAATATCAAGCTCCAGTCGAACAGAACCAGGCACGTCTTACTATACTAGATCCAGAGCTGTTTTCTTTTTAAACCTTTGACTTTTCACATCGAATACAATGATTCCTTCAACGTGATTAATCCCACTTACAAGACGCTGTGCTTGTGTTTTATCTCCTCTCTCTCCCCTTCTCGCTCTCTCTCCCTCTCCCCCCCCCCCCCCCCCCCCTCTCTCTCTCTCTCCACACTTCAAACAGACACAACATGAACAAGAATCGCTAGTGTTCAAGAACTGGGAGAAGCAAAAAAACAAAAACAAAAACCACAAAAAAACAACTTTTACAAGAGGTACAAAACTTTCCTTTTGTGCAGACGCCTTTTCAACATTTTAAAGATACCAATGTTTTTTTTTCTTTTCGTTTTTTCTCTGATATGACATCCACTGGAAAGAACTTGTGCCTGGGGCTTAGATCAGAACACCGAGGAGGTGAACCACGTTGTTCCAGCTCCAAAGATCATCTTGACACCATTGATTTGGAGATGTAGTATTGACAGTTGTGATGGTATCTATGGTGGTAAAGCACCCTGCGTTTCCTTGGTGTTGAACTGCAGTAGAAGTGTTCAGCAGGCTACAGCAGCAGTTTGCACTCTAAGTGCAGTATGTGCACATCTATGCTTCCTTGCACTACATTGTATAGCTGCAGACAGAAGGACCACTGATTGTAGCATCTAATCATGCTCTCCTGTGCCATGCTTTCTCTCCCTAACACACACAGGCACGGGCACGCACAAACACATGCGCACACGCACACACACACACACACGCACACACACACACACACACACACACACACAGATGGAAATACACTGTACATACAATAAGTTACAACGTAAAAAAGAATGCTGCATCTTTAATCTGACAGTACATCCTGGTGCTTGTGAGAGTAGTTTGGCTGAAGTGGCTGGCTGGATGTCTGTCTCCTCTCCTCTCCTCTCCTCTCCTCTCCTCTCCTCTCCTCTCCTTTTATCTCTCTTCTCTTCCCCCCTCCTCTCCCCCTCCCCTCTCTTCTCCACCCCTCTCCAATCCTCTCCTCTCTTCTCCCCCTCTCCTCTCATCTCATATCCTCCTCTCCCCCCCCTCCTCCTCCTCCTCCTCCTCCTCCTCTCCTCTCCTCCTCCTCCTCTCCTCCATCCATTTCTGTGTAGTGTAGTCCAGACCGATGCTTATCAGCCGTGTACAGCAGCCCCGGTGGCCTGGCCGCTCCAGACCCGGAGCTGGCTGGACGGACATTAAGAGCTGCCAGGAAGCTTTCCTTGGCCGGGTCCCGCCTGGTGGGTTCTCAGGTGGAGGAATAAAGCTGATGAGGTTTTTTTGTGTCCTTCAGCTCAGTTTCAGTCTCTCCACAGGACAGGTGGACATCCCAGTAGTTGATGACGGAGCATATAAACACGCATGATAACGACGACCAAGGGGGACATACTCCCTCTCCTCCTCCACCTCCACCTCCACCTCCCTCTCCACCTCCACCTCCTTCAGTCTGTATTCAAGTAAATAAGCAAAGTTCTGCCCCCCCCCCCCCCCCCCCCCGTCCGGATCTTCTGGACCACAGCAACAGGGACCGGCGGAGGTCCGATCCGAAGACCCACCACCACGAGTCCAGAAGTGACGTTTTGTTGGTTTGTTTGTTTGTTTTGGCACTAGGAGAACGTAGCTGATGACTTTAGAACCCAGAGGAACCAGCACACACGACAGACAGGACTCTCTACCACGTCATGGAGCTAATCACATCACACGTCAACTACTTGTGTGTGTTGTCCCCCGGTTTTTCTTTGCTTTGAAATTAGAAGGAATAACACTAGGAACCATTCTAAGCTCAATTAGAACCATCTGATGACCGTATTTTTCATTCTTTTTGTTCATCAATGAGACCACTCTGTCTTAGGTGAAAGGACTTGTATTAGGTAATAGACTGTGTTTCCTGTAGGGTTATTGTAGGTCTATGGTGATACTAGTCGTAGATATCACCACATACAGCACCAGTCAAAAGTTTGGACACACCTTGCCAAGAATGTGCAAAGCTGTCATCAAAGCAAAAGGTGGCTACTTTGAAGAATCTAAAATATAAAACATATTCTGGTTTGTTTAACACTTTTTTGTTTACTACATAATTCCATCTGTGTTCCTTCATAGTTTTGATGTCTTCAATATTAATCTACAATGTAGAAAATGCTAAAAAATAAAGAAAAACCATTGAATGAGAAGGTGTGTCCAAACTTTTGACTGGTACTGTATATTTGAGATACCGTCTGTGAATCATCAGATACTTTGGTCACATTAATGTCCTCTGACAACCTTCACACAACCTTCAGAATGACCTTCTGTGAAGCGGGATGTTGGTGAAAACAGACTAGCTTTGTGTGTGTGTGTGTGTGTGTGTGTGTGTGTGTGTGTGTGTGTGTGTGTGTGTGTGTGTGTGTGAGCCTGTGTACGTCTGTTTATGTGTTACGGCCTTGTATCAAATAAGATATTCCCTGACAGACATAAGTAAAAAAACAACAACAACGACAACAACGACAACATCAACAACAACAACAACCAAGGTCAACTCAAAAAGATAACTCTTGTTTTAGAAAACATCAATACACTATCCCCCCGTCAACTAGTGAAGTAGTGCCTTTTCTGGCCCATGACAATCAACATCATGGGTTCATCCATGCTATGTTCTGTACTGAATAGATAGATAGATAGATAGAGAGAGAGAGAGAGAGAGAGAGAGAGAGAGAGAGAGCTTATAATAATAACTTATTGCCACAGTCCTGCTGTTACTGTAATCCTCCTAGTTGATGCTCACATCTCTTTTTAATCACCGTAATATATTTAATTCCCATGGATCGACTGAACATAGCGGTGCCGCGTGGGGGGCGTGGCACATGGCAAGGAGGGGGCGTGGCTACAACGTGGTCTCGTACTCCAGACGCTCCTGGACCATGGTGTCGTCTTTGTACTGCAGCCGGGGCGGCGTGGGGGAGGAGTCTATGGCCAGGATGGCCTTGCGTATACTCCTGTCCAGCACGTGGCGCTCCCACGCCGGGTAGCGGTTGCGACACAGGTCTATTTTGATGACGGTCTCTTCCAGGCGGGGGGCGCGGGAGGACGGGGTGGAGGGGGCCGTGGGGCGCACCTGGAACACGGGCATGCAGCCGTCGCGCTCCATCGTGGAGTACTTGACGTCCCTGTCCCCCGCCCCGCCCCCGCCGCCGCCTGCCCCGCCCGCCGGGATGAGGGGCGCGCCCCGGTTGGAGCGCAGCGAGTTGGTGGCGCCCTCTGGAGGCAGCGTGAAGCCGGCCGTGGGGTCGTCCAAGGCCAGGGTGCTGGGGGAGCGTCCGAAGCGCGGCCCGTTGGGGTGAAAGAAGGCGTAGTACATCAGCATGAAGACGATGCCCGTCAGGAAGCTGGAGAAGATGACGCAGAGGGCGGGCACGGCGAAGGAGTCGGTGGCGGGCGGCGAACGGTACAGGTACCACAGGGCGCTCAGCGCCGCATTCTCCAGCAGGATCACGAAGTAGTAGATGAAGAGGCGACAGCGGGTCCGGCCCTCCTTCACGTTGAACCAGCTGAAGATGTAGATGATGCCCACCACCATGTCGAACACGATCTCCTCCCACTTGGTGATGCAGAACTCGGTCTCGCAGTGGACGATCCAGAAGGTCATGATGCACCAGTGGAGGACGATGAAGATGCCGAAGTAGAGCTGGAACACGGAGGCGAAGAGGGCGAAGGTGATGACGCGCGCCGCGATGGTGAAGAAGTGCCAGCAGAACTGGATCACCACGGCCAGGTAGCTGATCGGCTTCTTGTCGTCGCGGGAGTCGCGCAGAGCCTTCTGATAGGACGCCAGGGCCCAGGCCAGGGACACCAGGGAGGCGGCCGCCGTCATACCTGGGGAGGGAGTAGACAAGGCGGGGAGAAGGTCAGACTCACGACGTTCATAAGACTAAGATATGACTCACACTGTTAATAAGTCTATGACTCAAGAGTCATTGTCACAAGTACAGGCATAGGGCATAATCCTCGATCATTTGTATTGTATGTAATGTCGTTTTCAGAATTTTCTGAAATGATCCAGTACAAATCAATCAGGTGCACAGATTCAACTGCTTTCTGTCCTTGCTGGCTTATAGTCAAAACATAGCCACAACAAAATGTGATATAGACACAATAATGTAACATGATATTTCCCAGGAAGCTTCCGAGTAATAATAATAATAATAATAATAATAATAATAATAATGCAACACCAAACAAGAGCGAGAGCCAAAATAACCGAGAGCCAATATAACTTTGTTTTCTTCTTTCGCAAACAAACAACAAAACAAAGCTAATTCAGTAGAAAAACAAGCCCTGGGCTGGGCCTCTGCTGGATAGCGTGACCTCTTCTGCTCTCACAGCTTCTCTGCTGCACAATTAGTTCACTATGGCCCCTGTCATTCTCCCTAGGAAACAACCCCCAGGTCCCCCTGGTGGAGCTATTAAAATATATTCAACTGAGTTGAAATATCACCATTAAGGGACTCTATCATTGCTCTGTGCTCACTAACTACACTAGATGGATATGGTTGCTCTGTGCTCAGCTATCCACACTAGATCGATATCATTGCTCTGTGCTCGGCTAAGTGCGCTAGATGCCACTAGATGATGGCTGAAGCGATGATGTCACCGGTTCTCTGAGGAGCTGGCTGCCATGGTTACTAAGTGCCCATGTTGCTGGAGCGATCAAGAGTGTGAGCGGGGACGTCTCCTGACAGGCATGCATGCGCACGCACACACACACACACACACACACACACACACACACGGGCACACGCACACGCACACGCACACACACACACGCACACACACACACACACATGCACGCGCACACACGCACGCGCACACACACACACACACACACACACACACACTACCCCCCCCTTCTGTCTCCTAAGATTACTCAGCATGGTCCCTGTGGTATTACTTACAGGCAGAGAGCACTAAACTGACATCAGTAAACACTTTACTGCTTCTCCAAACAAAAGTAAAGAGAATTTACTGACTTCCACATCCAGCTCTGTTAAGTAAACTCTGTTTAATACATCTACTTTATAGTGGTAGGCCCTAATACGTTCGATCCTAGCACCTCAGGGAATGAAGCCAGCTCCCAAAGACCACAATCAGAGAGCATGCTAACATGGGCGCCGCCGCGAGGCTAACTGGCAGTTATTCAGGTTCACCCATGCCTTTGATCACATTGACGACGGGAGGAAGGACCAAATGAATATCCTGGACCAGCTGGGGTTACACAACGGTACTGTTGGAGACAAACACACACACACACTCACACACACTAACACACAGACACACACACACACTCACACACAGACACACACACACACACAGACACACACACACACACACACACACACACACACACACACACACACACAGACACAGACACAGACACAAAATAAATATCCTTGCCCTGCGTCTCCGACCCCTGGGATTACCCACTGGTGCTGTTGTTGGACCATGAATAATTAAAATGGCCGCCTATTAAACACAACGAGTGCTCTGAAAACGTAATTGCGGCCAGCTTTGTATCCAATTAAAGCACAGCGCTTGTTTCCCATCCGTTCTGAATGGGATGTCCTGAACGTTCCTCTGGCCAAGCTTAATAAACCGTGTTATTCAGTCATAAGCGTATATATATAAAAAGAGAGCAACAGTGGTTATTATAGTACATGACAGCCACTTAGTTTCTGTGACATAAAAGGCAAGGCATGATGCAGGCCTCTCTGTAAACAGACATACTCTCTCTCTGTCTCTCTCTCTCTCCCTCTCTCCCTCTCTCTCTCTCTCTCTCTCTCTCTCTCTGTGTCTCTCTCTCTCTCTCTCTCTCTCTGTGTCTCTCTCTCTCTCTCTGTGTCTCTCTCTCTCTCTCTCTCTCTCTCTGTGTCTCTCTCTCTCTCTCTCTCTCTCTGTGTCTCTCTCTCTCTCTCTCTCTCTCTCTCTCTCCCTCTCTCTCCTCTCTCTCCCTCTCTCTCTCTCTCTCTCTCCCTCCCTCTCTCCCTCTCTCTCTCTCTCTCTCTCTCTCTGTGTCTCTCTCTCTCTCTCTGTGTCTCTCTCTCTCTCTCTCTCTCTCTCTCTCTGTGTCTCTCTCTCTCTCTCTCTCTCTCTCTCTGTGTCTCTCTCTCTCTCTCTCTCTCTCTCTCTCTCTCTCTCTTTATTCCCTCTCCTGCTGCTATCCTGTATATTTTATTTTATAATGTTTTACTGTTTTATTATTGTTACTGTTTATATTTGTATCTATTATCCTTGTTACATTCTATTGTTGATGATGTTGGATGTTGTGGAGCTGCTCTGCCTCAGACATTTCGTTGCATTGTACTTACTGTACTTGTATCCAATGTAATGACAAAAAAACAAGACTTGACTTGACTCTCTCTCTCTCTGTCTCTCTCTCTCTGTGTCTCTCTGTCTCTCTCTCTGTGTCTCTCTCTGTCTCTCTCTCTCTGTCTGTGTCTCTCTCTCTCTCTCTGTCTCTCTCTCTCACTCTCTGTCTCTCTGTGTCTCTCTCTCTCTCTCTCTCTCTCTCTCTCTGTGTCTCTCTGTGTCTCTCTCTCTCTCTGTCTGTGTCTCTCTGTCTCTCTGTGTCTCTCTCTGTCTCTCTCTGTGTCTCTCTGTCTCTCTCTCTGTCTCTCTGTGTCTCTCTCTGTCTCTCTCTGTGTCTCTCTGTGTCTCTCTGTCTCTCTCTCTGTGTGGTCTATTCGGGCTACAGTCTCTTGAGCTGAGCGAGTGAAGTGAACCAGCAGGAGAAATTAAAACTGACTCAAATAATTGCTTAAATACTTGACCCCAGTTCAAAGAGGCCAGACTGAATCAACCGGTAATTACATAACCGTTTTATTGCTAGGATGGAAGCAAAACACTAAAAAACATACTTGTAGCTCATCCCAGAGGCCGATGGCTCTTTTTTTTTTTCAAAGGCGTTTCATGACATGAGTATAAAGGATGTCTATGTCACGTACTGTCAGACACAATGAACCAATCATTCTTCACACGGATTCATAACTGCAGCTTACAAAACTCCGGAAAAGAAAAAATTGAAAGCC
>NC_139672.1:14714660-14719660 GCF_951799395.1 Argentina silus | reverse complement strand
TCCCAGATCCTGTCCAACAGAATGCATTCAGCTAAGATATAATATAATAATATAATAATATATGTGCCATTTAGTTGACGCTTTTATCCAAAGCGACTTACATTGCAGTGAGTGCATACATTTCAGTATATATGGTCCCAACGGGAATCAAACTCACAACCTAAGTGTTGTTAGCGCCATGCTCTGCCAACTGAGCCACAGAGGACCACCTTAGAGGCTCCTGATGTTGTGTACCATATGCCTTAGGATTCACATTGAATTGACATGAATTATTTAGTGCCTAAGAATCTATGAATACATACCAAGGGGATGGATGGAGGAGGCAGAAATCGGAGAACGGGATCATGGCTCATAACGCACGGGATGGAATGAGGAATGGTATCAAACACGTGTGCGTACCATGCCCGTGCGTTGGATACCATTCCCCATTCCGTTCCACGCATTACCATGAGCCCGGCCTCCGATTTCTACCCCCGCCAGCCTCTACTCACACAGAGTCAGGTTTCTGGGGGAAAATAAACCTCATTTTTATCGGCTACTGTTGAACGTGATTGCAGTATACATTGAGCAAGAAAATGTGAAATATATATACTAAATAATATATGTCGTTCTGTTGTATAATGTATAAATAATGACTAATTGTTCTCGAATGGCATGTGGCCTTAATTATTTAGACAGGGGGAAAGTCTCCAGTGGTACTTATAGCTGGTAACCTCTACGCTGGCCTTTCCACCGCCGCAGGGAATGATGCTTGTTCATTAGCTTGTTTTAAAGCGGGGAACATATTCAATATAAACGGCTTTTCCAAGCTAATTACAGCCATCTATATTTATATTCTAATGTTCCACTTAAACATAAAGGCTTGAGTTTCCGATTCAATGACATGCACGCAAGAGCACGCAGGCAGGCAGGCAGGCAGGAACGCACGCACGCACGCACGCACACACACACACACACACACACACACACACACACACACACACACACACACACACACACACACACACACAGTGGTATCTTTTAAGTCCTCACAAAATATGCTGTGCTGCTGGTCTGGGCAGCATTCCAAACATAACCTCTCATAATAATATACCTACTGGCTATTTGAATACAGCGGTGTGTGTGTGTGCGTGTGTGTGTGTGTGTGCGTGTGTGTGTATCGGTGAGTGAGTGTGTGTGTGTGTGTGTGTGTGTCGGTGAGTGAGTGTGTGTGTGTTTGTCGGTGAGTGAGTGTGTGTGTGTGTGTGTGTTTGTCGGTGAGTGAGTGTGTGTGTGTGTTTGTCGGTGAGTGAGTGAGTGTGTGTGTGTGTGTGTGTGTGCGCGTGCATGCGTTGCATTGAATTCTGAGTTTAAACTAACTAAACAAAAGGACTGAACACATATGAGAAGGATCAGTTTCACCGAGGCCTGACACATTTCTCATCATAACACATTTCCATCTCTCTGAGAGAACACATACCCACCGTCATGTACACAGCGAACATTCCATTGATATGAATTCAACGTTCCGGAGATGAGTTAAACTATATGTGGCTCCCCGAGTCCTCGTTTGTCATTTCCATGGCAACTGCATTTGAGAGAAGCTGTGAGGATCCCATACCTGCTCCCGAGCAGAGCACAGCCTGGGAGAACCCTCCATAATGATAGAACCATGATTCTGAAGGATGTGGTTATGAAGTGCCCTGAACGGGGTAACCGTCGTGGCTAGGGGTTGGACCACCGAGTGTAGTCCTAATGGAAATTAACCAAACCACTGAGATTGAGCCTGTAGCTCCGCACTTGATAATGTACACCTTTGTGTTGGACCACAAAAAAGTCTGGAACCTGTGGTAAACAGAACCCAGACACGCGTTGATGGGAGCTCTGCTGCTTTGTCTTTTATGTTCTATGATGTCCTGAGGGGACACCGTCATCCTCTGATCTGGGAGGAGCCTGTAGCTCCGCACTTGATAATGTACACCTTTGTGTTGTGTTTTGTGTGTGATGTGTGTTGTTGTGTCTGTCACACACACATACACATACACATACACATACACTCACACACACACACACACACACAAAAAATGAATAATAACGCTTTTGAACTTTGAACTCGAACACACTGCTCCCATTCCTGTTTTCTGTGTGTGTGTGTGTGTGTGTGTGTGTGTGTGTGTGTGTGTGTGTGTGTCATCCCAGGACCCGTCCCCACAGCGTCTCTGGTGAGTTCTCAGACCTCCCTTCATCCCCACGACGACCCAGGCACTCAGCCAATCACAGCACCCTGTCCATTACTCTGAGCTGTAGGTAGAGCATACTCTACCTACAGCTCAGAGGTCAACCAATCATAGGAGAGCATACTCTACCCACAGCTCAGAGGTCAACCAATCACAGGAGAGCATATTGTACCCACAGCTCAGAGGTCAACCAACCACAGGAGAGCATGGTGTTGACCTGGGCCAAGCGATGCCAGCGCTGCTGTTATGACCTACAAACATGCACTTCAAAGCTTACTACCCAGTAGCACGACTGTACTCTACTTACCTACAGTAGCACTACTGTCTAGAACTGATGGTGAGTAGTCTAGAACCTGTGATGAGTAGTCTAGAACTGACGGTGAGCAGTCTAGAACCTGTGATGAGTAGTCTAGAACTGACGGTGAGTAGTCTAGAACTGACGTTGAGTAGTCTAGAACTGATGGTGAGTAGTCTAGAACTGACGTTGAGTAGTCTAGAACTGACGTTGAGTAGTCTAGAACCTATGGTGAGTAGTCTAGAACTGACGTTGAGTAGTCTAGAACCTATGGTGAGTAGTCTAGAACTGACGTTGAGTAGTCTAGAACTGACGTTGAGTAGTCTAGAACCTATGGTGAGTAGTCTAGAACTGACGTTGAGTAGTCTAGAACCTAGGGTGAGTAGTCTAGAACTGATGGTGAGTAGTCTAGAACCCACAAGTAGTAGTGTGGAACTGATGATGAATAGTTTAGAACCAGTGAGGAGCAGTCTGGAACCTGTGGTAAACAGAACCCAGACACGCGTTGATGGGAGCTCTGCTGCTTTGTCTTTTATGTTCCATGATGTCCTGAGGGGACACCGTCATCCTCTGATCTGGGGCAAGTGCGTCAAGCCCAGTGACATCATCCTTTCATTTCTAGCATTGATTTCCTGGGAAGGACGTGTCCCCCCAAACCCTGACACACACACACACACACACGCAAGCAGGCACGCACACACACGCACACACACACACGCAAGCAGGCACGCACACACACGCACACACACACGCAAGCAGGCACGCACACACACGCACGCAAGCAGGCACGCACACACACACGCACACACACACGCAAGCAGGCACGCACACACAGAAGCAGCTCACCCTTTTGATGTCATTCACAACGCCGGGCCCAACCAAGTACATTCACATTAGCATAGCAGACTCTACTGATGGATTTGCCGAGGGCCTCGTCTTATTCAAGCACGTTTCTATTACTGATCAATCTAATTAGCATATGGAATTAAATGATTTACATTGCTTTAGGTAACCAGTCAAGCATCAAACCTACCGTCTCTGTCCTTTTCACAAACAGGCCGTAGAATAAATGACGTGTGAACAAAAGGTTATTTCGCAACATTTAGACATAATCTAAAATAAAAACCTAACTTGTTTTCTTCCTTTCTCCGGCACTGTGGCTGCCGACGGCACTGGTTCTGATGAAAGGTTTTACTGACGATGATGCGTCGTTGATTCACTCACTCAGACAAATGTACTTATTGTAAGTCTCTTGGGATAACAGCGTCTACCGAATGACTTCCAGATAAATAAAATAGAATGGCATACGGAATTATCACCAATATCAATTACTCATGCAAACGTTCTAATTTGCATTAAGTGGGTGCTCCAGAAGAGTGAGAGAAAATGTTCATCGTTATATGATTATTTTGATATTAATTCATGAATACATAATTATTGTATGGTGATTAGACACAAACAGAAAGATGATCTGATTAGGAGGCTCTGCATAAGGGGCTTGACGCTGAAGAAGCTGATGTGTACAATCATTGAGATGATGAGCTATCAGATGGTGCCTGTATGTGTGTGTGTGTGTGTGTGTGTGTGTGTGTGTGTGTGTGTGCGTGCCTGTGTGTGTGTGCATATGTGTGTGCATATGCACAAGTGTGTGTGTGTGTGTGTGTGTGTGTGTGCACTGTAGCCTACTGTATGTAAGCTCCACTCCAGCTTAACAATGTCTGACATTGACCCTCCAGTCTACACACATCCATGGATATGATACACAACACCGCGGTCCAATCCTTACTTGTGTTTCAAACCACATGACACCTCACTCCTGTCCTGTCAGTAGCGATCATGTGATCTTGCCCAGGGTCGACCAATCAAAACATGCAAACCAGCGCTATAAATCATGCCGTGCTCGCCAGGACTTTGAAATGGCAAACAGGCCGCTGTACAGTTCACCCACAGCACAGACAACAGCCCCGCAGGCCCCATCCCTCTATGAGGCCCATAAATACAGATAGAGGTGTGTGTGAGATCAAGGCTACAGGTGGGGGGGCGCTTAGTGGCGTAGCACACTAATGCGCTTACCACGTAACCGCAAGGTTCCTGGTTCGATTCCGACCCTCGACATATCTTGCATGTCATCCCTCCTCTCTCTCTCCCTCCCATCCTTCCTGTCAAGCTCTACTGTCTCTTTCTCAATACAGCAGAAATGCCCTAAAAAACCTATGTATGAAACGAAATGTATGAATCTATACTCTGCGGTTAATGTATTTCCGCTTTCCCCATTTTTCCCGTAACACACACACACACACACACACACATATCTGGCTCTGGGCCAGGGGGGTCAGTGGAGAGTGGTGTGTCCTAGTTGTACTAGCGGTACCCTGCTTGTATTGGGGGCGCAGGGCCAGTACGTGAGAACCAGCAGTCTTAGTAAGTGGCGAGGAGGCTAGTGTGCTGGCTGGCTCCTCCAGACCTGCCAGGGGAGAGTAGCAGGGTTT